>NC_134495.1:46869357-47184357 GCF_040206685.1 Ascaphus truei
CACACACACACACACACACACACTCAGACACACACACACACACACACACAAACACACACACACACACACTCAGACACACACACACACACTCAGACACACACACACACACACACACACACACACACACACACACTCAGACACAGACACACACACACTCACACACACACACTCAGACACAGGCACACACACACACACACACACACACACACACACACACACACACACACACACATACACACACACACACACTCAGACACACACACACACACACACACACACACTCAGACACACACACTCACACACACACACACACACTCAAACACACACTCACACACACACACACACACACACACACACACACACTCAGACACACACACACACACACACACTCAGACACACACACAAACACACACTCACACACACACACACACTCAGACACACAGACACACACACACTCACTCAGATACACACTCACACAGACACACACTCACACACACACACAGATACACAGATACACACACACAGACACACACACACACACAGACACAGACACACACACACAGACACACACACACACATACACGGGAAATCGGATTGGGGGAGGAAATCGGAGCAGGAAGGCAAGGGTGAAGCAAGGCTGGCATGGAGCAGTAGTCATCTGACTTGCTCCATGCAGCAGGAAGAGGCGGGCAGCAGGAAGAGGCGGGCCTCACTATGCAAGCTCCGGGCCTCACTATGCAAGCTTGGATAGAGCTTGCTCCGGGCCAAAAAATAATTCTGGCAGCGTGCCAACCCGCGCCAGCCAATCGGGAGAGGTTTATTTTTTTTCCTTTGTAGAAAGTGCGCGCAGTGCAAGTTAAATATTGGCGAGCTGGGTCGCAAATATGTTCATTGTGGGCCGCATGCGGTCCGCGGCCCGCGGCCCGCGGCCCGCGAGTTTGACATGCTTGCTCTACAGTATCGCGTGAAGTCTTTGAGTTTGGGACTCCCAATCATGAATCAAGTTCATGTTCTCCTGATTCTTCTTCAGTGCTTGAAGTACCCAGTTCTAACCCCAAGACTTCAGTTTCCAAGTCAGGTTTACCGCTCGCCTTGCTTCCTGCGGTACCAGATAAGATCTGTTTTCCCACCTTGCAAGCAGATTCTACACCCGTGGGTCCCTGTGTGTTGCCTGATGTGTTCTCTCTGGATTTCATGTTACCACCGTCAAAGAGTGAAACACTCCTATTGGACTTCCTTGCCTTACCTGAGGAGCCCGGTCCGGCTTCTTGTGCTCCCACTAGGGGCACGGGTATGCTCCGCTCTGCTTGTTCTTTGGTGCCTGCTGCCTCCTCAGCGGATGTCCAGACATCGGACCTGATGCTTTCTGAACCCCACATGCCCAGAGATGCTGGCCTCTTATCGTTTGCCAGTACCTCGGCAAAAAACTATGTAGACACTAACTGTCCCACTCAACTTGCTAAGGATAATAGGCCTGGACTTTATCAAGCGAACTGTATCAGTATCTTTGAGTGAACCCCCACGCCCTCAGCCCTAGCTACCCAGTGACCGGATTTATTTTGGAGTAGAAGTTTCTCACAAACCTCTACGTGCCTATTTGAGCAATACCATTGCTCTTCCAGGATGTTTTTCTGCTACATCCGACCAATGATCATTCTGTCTTGTCTTGTACTCTGGGACTATTGCTGTAAATCTTGCACCTGGCTTGTGCCCTTCTGACAGTCCTGCTCTGGACTCCCTACTTTCCCACAGCTCTGGATTTCTAAATCTTTTTGTGAAGCTTTCTGCGTGTCAAGATTTGCAGTACCAATGCTCTCACTTTCAAAGATGGTAGTCGCTAACGAACTGCTGGACTACGGGTCTACTTCCTGCCTAAGACAGTTCAGAAATAATTCCATGTCACCCAGATCTCTGAGTGACCCTGCCCTTACTCGCCCGGAGTTCTCGCCTGAAAGGGGGGGGGGGGATACTGTAAGGATTCTGCTCCTTTGTTTGGCTGGAACTCACCCTTATAGAGCTATACAGTTTCCAGACAAGTCCTCCCTAAACCTGCAATCAGGTATCACCTGCTTCTTGCTGCCTCCTGTGCAGCTCTGGCCTGATTGGCTCTCTGTGCTATTTAGCTGCTGCCTTTCCCCCAGGAAGTTGCCAGACATAAACTTTGCAATCCCTGTTGCAAGTAAGTGTGCTTGTCACAGACTCCTCTGTTTGGCCTGGCTTGGCCTCCTTGTGCCTGAGTCTCTCCCTTCTGACCTCCTGCTTCCAAGGCCTCCCTGCTCGATAGCCTCGGTTCTACTCCTTCTTTCTGGCAGTCTCGTATCCGCCGCGCTGAAGCGACTCGCTGATGTTCTCAGTGTCTCCTTTGGCGTTTCTGCACTCCTGGTTCCTCGTGGCCTCCTCTCCTCCTGTTCCTGTTCCCTCCTTCCATAAGCTCTGCTACACTGTAGCAGGTCCGCACAGTTTCCTGCTTTCTACGCTGAATTGACCTAACTCCAGTTTCCTGTTTTCTACGCTGAAGCGGCTTGGCTCCAAGTTTCCTGCTCTCTACACTGAAGCGGCTTGGCTCAAAGTTTCCTGCTCACTACTTTGACGTGGCTTTGCTCTAAGTTTCTTACTTTCTACGCTGAAGCGGCTTCACCCAAGATTTCCTGATGACGACCTCAGTTTTTGACCGTGACGTATGCTCCTGTGCCGCCTACCCCGACCCCAGCTTGGCTATGGATTACCCTGCACTCTCTAACCCTGACCCGGCTATGTTTGACTATGGACTGTGCAACCCAGAACTGGTTTCGTGGTCTAATGTCGGTGTTTTCAAATCCCCACCTCAGCCCCGTGGCCCGGTTCTGGTTTGTGGCGAGCACAATTGTCACAAAATCAAAGTGGATCTGGCATTTGTTCAGGAACCCCATGCAGCCAGAGGGGGAGCCAGCATAGCGTTCAGGTTTGGGAATAGTTGGCTCCTTGGGAACCACTGGCACGGGTGTCACCTGCTGCAGTGGAGGGGTTGGTGCCAACAAGTGATCAGCCGGGGGTGCACGAAAAACATGAGTAGCAAGGGTTTGAAAGCTGGAGGCGATGGAAGCTATAGCAGTATCCAACAAAGTCAGGTGGTTAGAGATACCCAGGCGTTGTCCCTCTGCCCTCTTACCCAGGAGTTGGAGGGACACGGCCATCTCCCCCACTGTGTGGTCCATTGTGTTTGGCCTGTGCAATGTGTTACGGTCACGTATGTTGCTGTGTACTGTCAAGGAGACAGACCCGCTAGGCAGAGTTGGAGAGTTGAGACCGACCCACGCCTGTAATCCGAATCCTGAAGAGTAGAAAAGTGAGATCCGGGTCCAAGGTCAGGGCAGGAGAAGGCAGGATAATCATGGTCACTGTTCTGGGGTCAGGGCTGGAGCTGTAGAAGGCAGAATAGTAGGGGTCACAGTTCCAAGGTCAGGGCTGGAGAAGGCAGAATCGTCAAGGCTTGGTAAATTGGCAACAGGCAAGGACCAAGGCAGGCAGGACATGGTTTCCAGTAGGAGTCAAGGTAAACAGAACCTTGCACAGGCAAGGAAGAAAGGGGAATGAAGCCTTTTTAAAAGGAGCAGGCAGGTGCAGGCAATATATCCAGAATGAGGTCGACTTTCTGCCTCGTGGCTATGGTGGTAGAGGCAGACGTCGTGCCTCGGTGGACATGTTGGGAGATCCTATATAGATCCAGAATGAAGCTGACTTCCGGCCTCGGTGGCCATGTTGGTAGAGGCAGATATTCTGCCTTGGTGGCCATGTTGGGAGATTCTTATAATAGTCCATTGTACTCCAATGTCCTTTGCTCGTGCCTGGACCATAGATCTAGTGAAGTGTGTACTCTGATCTGATTGAGTCGCCTCGGGAATCCCATAGATTAGGACCACCTTTTGTAGAGATAGCTTTCTCAGCTCCCCGGCTTGAATTCCTCCCCTTTCCTGTAGGTTCTATTTCCATTTCAGCATAGTAGCCTTTTGTGCGATCTGATCATGTACCCACGTTCCTATGGGTAGGTAATTTCTTACTGTGACTACGTCCTGTCCGGTAATTTGTTCCACCGCTTAAAGGGCCGTGCACAACATATTTTCCAGTGGGGTATATCATTGATGGGCTCCTGTGAGTTGTTTTGACCAGAATCCCACCAGTATTTGTGGCTTCTGGTTACCTTTACTGGTTTCCTGATATAATTCCCAGGACGTGCAAACAGAAAACAGACTGGATGGCGCATTCTAGTGACGTACTACAGCACCACCTAGTGGTGAAAGAAAATAGAAAACATAAAAAGCCAATGCTAAATAAAAATCACATAAGAGTAAACCTCAGTTTCCCTTTCAATAGTAAGGTCATACGGTAAAGCTAAAATGCCAAAAGAAAATAGAGAAAAACAAGTCTGAAGACCACTCGACCTCATACAGGAAAAAGCCAGGTTCCTCCAGGGATACAGATGCACAAGGGGTGAGGGAGTGTGTCGTTGACTGTCACAGTTTTGAGCAGCAGCTTCTTGATGTAGTATACTGCAGGGTAGCCAAGCTTGGTAGATAGGGTAGAAAAGGGGGAGGGAGAACAAGAAGGGGCTGATAGTATAGTATATTCCAAAAATACTTAAATATTTAATACACATAAAAAATCCCCCTGAGGGCGTAGTCACAATCTGGCACTGCCACTCAGGGCATATAAAGATTTCTCTACAGCAATGGGCTGATCGGTGTGAGTCTGGTCCACCTAGGTCTTCCGTTGGCGATCCCCACATGCGGCCTCTGGGGTTCTCGCGCGGTTGACTGCAGTCTGCGTTTGACGTCACGGTTCACCGAAAACAGAGTTCCTCCTCCTCTCCTCTTCCACTCAACGCATTTTGCAAGGTAGGATTTACTTGCTTCGTCAGGAGTGTGTTAATTACTCCCCTTCCTACTCTTAAGTACATATCACTGGTCTCCTATTGGCTAGTAGGAAAACCAGAACTCGCATTCTGCATCAGCTGATTCTACAGACATTGCAAATACGTTGTTCAGTAAAATTACATATAAGCAAAAGGTGCCTAAACGTCCGGGTTCAAATTATAAACCCACATGCTCCCACTTGCTGATAGAATTAAAAAATAATTGATCTATACAGTGTGAAGCTACACATCTGATCACATTGAATCCTTGCAATATAGATTCATCATTTACGGATCTCCACTCTGCTATGCAATACATTTGATACATTAATACAATAAAATACATAGACTATAGTGTATCTAACTAAAGCGAATCTTTACAGTGCAGATTGGTCACAAAATACTGTTCGACTCTGAGTTACATAAGTTAGAACACATTGATTCAAATGGAAAGAGGTCACAGTGGGTCTATGTTCATGCCTCCTGCTCACTCATACATCCCAATGCAGTTGCTATATAAAATATATAATACATCATCCAAACGACCGATTCTAATGGCCCCTCTATGCTAACTAAAAATTCCAATGAGCTGGTTATGGCCATCCATAATCTTCATTGCCTCAAAGAGAGAAGAAAGCAGGTTGAGTATTATGAGATCATCCAATCTGTTATATTCACTGATGTAGCCACTCTACATTCCCTTCTCTTGGTAAATACAGAGGAAGAAGTCTATATGCCATATTAGGTCAAATAAGTGTACAGTAGGAATACACATCTACACTGATCCAAATATAAAGAATAAGTGATGGTTGGAAAAGATAATTACACTCGTAAGGGATATACCAGATAGTGTAGTTTGTACACTTAGGGCTAAAATTTCATAACCCTGTAGTTGGCTCATATTCCCATAAATGAGGGGAAATCTGTAGGGTCTAAAGCAAAACATACTGGACACCTAACAAGCTCCTATTGAAACCCCAAAATAACCACAACATATATATAAGCATATGAGTGTCACAGAGGAGTGCTACGGAGCATGGCAATATATATTTAAAACCAGAGACAGAACATAAAACACAGACAGAGCTCAGTTTTAGCACATCCAGTGAAACTCATACACTGTACAGTGCCTAAATATATATGTATAAATATCTATTACGTAAAATGGTCTTTTAGTTTGCCATTTTTGGCCAAAATTGTTGTAAGCCCCTGAGCCAACTGCACGGCAGACCACATTTCAGGGGTCCCTAACGCTAATATAAATTCTTAATAACCTGTGTAATAACAGGAAGAATGATTTATAATAAATCTGTCAATATTAGTTGCAAAGTTCTAAGTCTGATTGAAGAACTCTGTCTGTGTTTTATGTTCTGTCTCTGGTTTTAAATATATATTGATGTATAGAAAAGCCCGGGCGCTACCTTGGAGTGAATATTAATGGGGAGATGTAGTCTTCGTAATTGAACAATACAACCTTAAAGAGTACTTAAAGGTCCCCTCTACTTCCGAACCTCTTCCTGCTGCTTAAAACCCCAAAAAGGACCTATCCAGGATCCTTGGTACATGTAAAACAGACAGAAAATGGGGGAGCACAGGTTGAGGGACTATACAGACATGTGATATACTACAATAGTGTGAAACTTGGATGTGAAATGAGGTGTAAAATAACATAAACACTTACACGGCCTTGTGTAAATGCTTGCACATCAAGGTCTCTTTGCTCTAGATGTTTTCTCTTCTGTCTTCTTTCTTCTTGTGCTTTTCTTCTCCTCTGGTGTGCTGTAAAGCGTCTCTGGTCTTTTCCACAGGGATGGGTGGTGATGTTGTCCTCAGAGTTAAATGAAATAAAAACAGATGGATAAGGGACAAGACAGAATATATGAAATATACGTCTGGGGTAGACAACTGAATCTAAATTAAACAAGCAGAGGAATACTGCATCCACTCACACGGGCAAGCGTGAGTGATCTCTGGAGTGAGGTATCTTTGATGGTACCTCACTGCAGGGCTCCCACGTGCCCCACTGGTTCTTTGCACCAAACAATAGGGGTGAAGGGGCCAAGGTGGGTTAACATGTATCCCCGTAAGGTAAACAATAAACTCACACGGCCAAGTGTGAGTATAGACTCAAATTGGTATCTTTTCTCCCCTCTCTGGAGCATCAAATTCAAACCTTCAACTGGTGTTGTAAGAATCACTCAAATAGTGCCTGGTTTACACGATAGTACACAAGGGTACAAGGGTGAAAAAACGTGATATTTATTGACACCAACAGGACAAAGTCCCAAAAAAATGTTTAAAAAGCACTTAGTCAAAATGACTTAAGAGCTGAATTAAGCAGCCAGTCTATCAGAAAATGTTTGTGCAGGATACTCAGGTGCGCAGCTAACTCTCCGCGTCCGGGTGGTAGGCTTTGCTCCTTCTTCCTGCTTCTGACGGTGGCTGTAGTGGTAAAAAAGTACTCAGGGATAGTAGCAACGCGTTTCGCCCTTCTTGGGCTTCCTCAGGCTCCGTAGATCCGAGGTCTATTACTATTATCCACATACAGTGGCGACACATATTATTCTAACATTGCCCGAACGGCAGTATACGTGCGGGCCGCGTGGTGACGCGGCATGTCCGCGCGTCACTGTGACGTCACTGCCACGTGGCGTGCCCGGCTTCCTCGGCTTCCCCGGCTTCCCCGGCTTCCCCGACATCCCCAGCAGGTAAGCGGGGGTACAGGGAAGCGAAGGGGCAAAGCAGGAGCAGCCTGGGGGTCGGGAAAGGGGAGAAAAATGCGCGCGAGTGGAGGGGGTGCACGGAGGAGATGCAGCTGGCGCCCGGTCTAGTCTCAGCGCCAGCCGGAGTAAATCCCCGGTCAACCGGCGGCAAATGTAAGAATAAGATATGTCTCAGCAGTATGGATAATAATGCATTTGCCCATTTTAAATACATATAAATTACAATACATACAGTCAATATATATGACACTTACCTTTTACAGGCACCCACGATGAAGGCTGTCTTCATCCTCCTCTTCATCCTGCCCATGACCCTCTGCTGCTGCAAAACATGCACAACAATCACAATAGCCAATGTAATGTCCCCTAACCCCTTAATCACCATAGCGGTTATTAACCGCTACAGTCATTAAGGGGTTAACCCACCCTCACCCACCACTCGGGAGGCCTACATACCCTCCCCCACTAACCCCCCCACACCGTGAGGCCTAACCACCTTCACCCACTACCCATAATGGAGGCCTACCCACATACCCTTGGGGCCAATACCCCCTCCGCCCACCCCCAGTACCCACAATAAAAACAATACACAGCCCCACAATAAACATCATTCTATTTATTAAATACATAACCCACCCCCTGTGCCCCCCCCATAAATACATGATTTATCATTTTACAAACAGGGTTCATACCCCAGGTACACGTGAGTCCCCGGTGGGCCTGACGGGTCACCTCACAGACCTACAGGTTACCAGCAACTTGTTTCATACAGGTTCTGGAGGCCTGTTGGTGGGTCCCGTCAGGAGCCATGGCCCACCAGGTGTTCTCTGCGGGTCACCGTGGGCCACAATTGGGTCCCCACGGTATGCCCGTGGATGTCTGGGGGCCCCGGGTCAGACCCACAGTTGTCTGAGGGGCCTCGGGTGGATCCCACAGGGGACCCACGGGTGGGCACTACGGGTCTGCAGTGCCCCCACAGATGTGGGGCCACCGGTTCTTCCCCGCACACTACGGGTCCGTGGTGCCCCCCCGAGGATAACTCAGGTGGTCTCCAGAGGTCTCACGCAGAACCAAGGAACAAACCCTGCATGTAAAAAAAATAAACCGGGCCTATACATTAAATTCATACATTCATACATTCACCCCGCCCCCCCCCCCCCTAACACATACAGTACAATAATGTGCAAAATAACTATTATCCAGATATGGATAATATATTATTTGCCCATTATGAAACACATAAAACATGCATAAATCAAAACATGAATTTTTAATCTTAAAATCACCACATTGCATGTTACAATAAATCCAGCATCGATTGTAAATATAAGCCAACAAATCAGCAGCTACACAAATGTATATGAAATGTCACACAATTGTATTGAGTGTGTACATGATGCAATTAATCTGTGCATCATGTAACACTATGCAAAATATATGTAACAATAAAATACACTATGAACAATGTCCCCCAACCACCAATGCAATCATGAAAATCAAATAGAAACTAAGCAACATCAATACAATTAGCATCAATCAATTAATCCATTTCCTCAAACAATTACAATACAATACAAATCAATTATACAATTCCCTATTCAATTCCTAAAGCCAAACCATTGCCAAAACAATTCTAATTGAAAGTAACCACCATCATTCTAATCTAACTACCAGAAATAAGCCATTACAATTAACCTGTAACTAAATACAAATTACATTATTCACAACAATGACAAAATAAAGCTGATAAATACATTAGCCATACATGAAAAGAACATAAACGTTAGCAAAACAATCAATTATTATCCCTGTATGTCTATCCATACAGATAGATAAACATTACATACAGGGGCAATAATAGAGCATAAAATACAAAGCATTTACATACAAAAATCACATAGAATACACCCATTCAGTGTCCGTGAATGTATTATATACATAGGAACATAGCTACATTCACGGGCATTAAACGGGACTGAAAAAATAAAAGACATGAATCAAAAATCAAAAAAACCTGTAAAAGTAAAAAATAATACACTTTTCTTTTGTTTACTCACCATTAGATGTCCACTCACCGAAAACCAAGCGTCCCGGAAGCACAGGAACCAATCCACAGGTAAACCATAAAATAATAAACCCTTACAAATCCACGTCTGTGTCTTCTTTCTTCTATTTGTAATCCTTCCCGTCTGTGTTGGGGTCTTCTTTTCTTCTTTGGGGTCTTCTCCGTCTTCTTCCATCTTTTTACACCACGCCCTTCTTCTCTTCTTAGGAGGGGAGATGTTCCCTCCTCAGCGACTAGCTTCAAAATGAGGCGACATAGGCTTTTATAGGCCTATGACGTCACATTTGGTCAAATGTTTCCGACGGTCCTGATTGGGCCGTGAAAAACATGTGATTTGGCCAAACAAAAAAAATGATGACGTCATTTAAAGGCAATGAAAGCACAGCCAATCAGAATGGCTGTGCTTCAATTGGCTTTAAGATGACGTCATGAAAAGAAACATGGTTGGTCTCACATGGTACGGTAGCCAATCAGAGCGTGGGAACTCCATCCCAACTCTGATTGGCTCTAGTACCATGTGACAGGCTGTCAATGACGTCACATCCATTCTCCCCCAAGCCTCTGTCACATGGTCAACTAGAGCCAATCAGAGTTGGGATGGAGTTCCCACGCTCTGATTGGCTACCGTACCATGTGAGGCCGGCCATGTTTCTTTTCATGACGTTATCTTAAAGGCAATTGAAGCACAGCCATTCTGACTGGCTGTGCTTTCATTGCCTTTAAATGACGTCATCATTTTTTTTTTGGTTCGGCCAAATCACATGTTTTTCACGGCCCAATCAGGACCGTGGGAAACATTTGACCTAAATTGTGACTGTGGATTGACAAAATTTTTGGTTAGAGTCCAGTAAATTTTGTGCACGACTGAACTGTTATCTCTGATCTAGTTGAACGACCATTGTATATTGTGTAAGTATAAGTATTCTAAGATTAATTTTCTGCAATTATTTGTTATAAATTAGCTGTTTTTCTTTAAGCTACTAATGGTTTATGCTGGTCTCAGAAATCAATCAGGAAGAATAGCTCAGAATGATGGTGTCTGTTTTAATTGTGGTGGTTTTGGTCATTGGCAGAGTGTGCCACTATCAGTCAGAAGCAGGGAAGTGCTGCTTCGCCCGTAAGGGGCTCAGAGTGCAAGTCTCTGTAAAAAAAAAAAAAACACCGCTACCTTATGTAAAAGAGTTTGTTTATAACCCTGATGAATTTTTCCTGAATGATTTCTTGTGTGAAAGATACTGTGGGTCATGCTGATTATCATGTGTGTATATGCTGATTATCATGTATGTGTGTGGTGCCATCCATGCATTTGCAGATAATTACAAAAAAAACATATGAATATTAGTTGCTCATGATGAAATCTAAATTTTAAAAGGTTTTTAAAAGGTGTACACCGAATATAGGAGAGAAATACCTCACAACAAAAGGGGAGTATATTCAGCTCTGTCCCTGGTTATAGTTTGAAAGATTTATTCGTCCTGGCCAGGCAGATACTTTTAAAACCGGACACATTTCTTTTCGTTTGCGGTATTTCTATCTTAACGAAAGGAGGGGCACAGCCTCTCCCTTACAGTTTAAAGAATGTGAAGCATTCACATTAAAATTAACTAGCTCTGTGCTTAAGCAGTTTATTTATGAGAACAAGGTAATGTAGAACTGTTTTCTTATCTGTTTGTTATTTCAGTAAAGCTGGCTGTGTATGAGAGACGTTTTTGTGTTGTGTGTCCTGTATTGTGTGTAACCAGTAAGATAACACATTTCAATTTAATTTCTACAGGATTAAGATATGTTTGGGAATGTTTTTGTTTAAAAATGCTGGTAAGAGATCACAAGCACTGTTTGAATTAATATATTGTATTATATATGTATATAACACCATTAATGTGCATAGCGCTTCAAAGGAAGGGTGTCCCTGGTGGCAAATGCTGCAGAGAGGTTGCGTAATATGAGCAGAGTGTAATGATATCTGTCTTTAGCAGCATGGAGGTCATCAGTTATTTTAGTAAGAATTGTCTCCGTTAAATAAGCAGTGTATAAGCCATACAAGACAGGTAGGGTCAAGCTTGCTGTTTTTTTTTTTTTTTTTTTTTTAGTCATGGTATAACTGTTGCATGTTTGAAGATATTTAGTTTAGTTTAAGAGAGGGCAGAGTTGAAACGGGATAGCATAAAATTTGTATTGATGGAAGTTTGCAGGAATATGAGATTTCTTTCAGAAGGCATTCAGGTGAATGAGTGCTCTTTTTGGCATAGATTTGGTGTTTATAAGTAATTTGAAATATTCCCGTTATTTAATTTTTGAAAGCCCATACAAAATGCAGTTTTAGGACAGCGTGGAAAGCTTCATAACATTAAACTAATGTTACAATCCCCTGCGCGAGGGATTAATAAGACAGCGAAACCCGTTATCTGCTATCCGTCCTTTGAGGTTTCTGGCGAAAGGCCTGGAACAACTGGCTGCTTGCCCAGAAAGAAAAAAAAAGCGCTTTGAAAATTATTATTTTTTTTTTTTTTTTAAGTCAGAGTGTCTTTAAAAGTTAATGCTGGCCGTGTGCTCAGCACTTTGTAAAGAGTTCAAAATTATTTGTCTATTTTAAAAGGAAATCTTTTGTTCAGGATTTTTCTTATATTTACAGGTTCCCTATTGTTAATGCCCCAGTAAAAGCCTACTGCAGGCTCTTTTTCTTTTAACACAAGCAGTAAATATTTTTAAAGTCGCTACACATACAAATCTATTTACCAGTTTAATTTTGCTATATATCAAGCAACCTGTTTTCATAACTATTTTTGTATTTTTGTTCACATAATTATATAGATAATATATGAACAAAAGAGGGGAGATACATAGGTTATTGAAGGACTCTCTTAGATTCCTATAGAGGATCCAGAACTTGATATGTTGTAAATAATACACAATGCACAGCAGGTTCAGAATTTATTTGAAGCAATGTTAACTCCAAGGGCTCTTGCAGTAATAAAGGTTGCTGCCATACTAACAGGGCTGACAGGCCCCTTGTAAAAAAAAAAAAAATACAAAGCAGGTAGCAAGCTGTCCCTATGTTGAGGGATATATCATATCTGCCAAATTTATAATTTTGTAATCATTTATTCATTTTTGGGTATGTCCTGGACATAGGGTTAAAGGACAGGGGATATATAATTGCAAGTGCAGTTGCATAAGTGAACAGGGTATACATTATATACAGGGCATTTCACGTTTTTTTTTTTTTAGCAGAATAGTTACAGTGGAGTGTTTGAGGTGAAAGCCAGGAGTGACTGTGGGTGTGGGACAATAGCCATGAGTGCAGGCTGTTGGGATGCTTGATTTGTGGGGCGAGTTTTAAGGTTAGTTAGTATTAAATGACTAAAAGGTTGACACCATTTGCATCAGAGAAAATGGCAGATGGCAGTTAGGTATGAATGAGAGTAAGTGTGTATTGGGAGAAGAGAGATTGATCTGTAGTTTGAGACAGTGTTTTTGTCCCCATTTTTGAAGATGGGAAACAACTTTGGCAGTTTTCCAGGTCTTAGGGATATGGCCTGCAGACAGGATAGAGTTGATTATGGAAGCAATTGGTTTGGCACAGGCTGAGGTACCAAGTTTTAGGAACTTGGATTGTAGCAAAGTCAAGTCCACATTGGTTGCTTAGTTTAAAATTTGAGGAGCGTTAATAGGGGATATCTCTGTTTATATGCGGATGCTAACAATAGTAGTAACCATATTAATACAAGAATTTATTTCTAGGTATAAATTCTCTCCCTATGAGACACTTATGGGATGAGTTATGACCATCAGTAGTTCAAAGTAACGAATTAAGGACCATGTTATTGGTAATAAAACAATTAATAAGTATTGCATGCAACTAATATATATTTTTGAGTCTTTCTAGGCACAGGTTAAATCTGAAAGTGCACCTACGCAAGACGGGTTAATGGTCAAGCATTTTCTACGCAAGTACGCTCTTCCTCCCAGATGAAAAGACCATTTACATACTACCCATCACCAGCATTGCAGTAAAAATTTGCTTATCATCATGGATTCACATCACGCACGTCAAAATAGTGCCAGCCTAGGCACAAACAGCTAATAAAGACAAAGACATAGCACCTGCAAATTAGTGTTTTAATGGACACAATACTCTCTGACCACTAATCATCAATGGAGAAAGCTCATAGGCAAACAAGTACAGGCCTCAACACACGAACTTTGAACTTTTTATTTTTACAGGTTTTTATTATTTTTCAGTTACAATGTATGCTCCATTATGTTTGTGTAAGTGGCGTCCCATAAGGATGACAAAATAGTATAAGGTATTATTTGTTAACTCTGTTTATTTTGTTTGGATTTATAGGTTAATAGAATCTTCCTGCAGAATGATATCCCGGTGGAAGAATGCTTTATCAGTCAAACACACGGTTATGTTAATTGCTCACAGGTAGAGTTGGAAACAGAAGAGAGACACCCAATACAAAAAGTAGTCTATGGGAAGAATAAGTTTCGGGGAATTTATTCCCAAATGTAGGAGTTGGGTTACTGTATGACAGGTTTACAGGGATATCCTCAATCATATAACCAAAGACATTTACTCACTTAACCAAGAATAGGTTTAGTTTAAATTAATGGCTCTGCAGAATAAAATAGCTCTAGACTATATTTTAGCCTCAAAGGGAGGGAGGGGCATGTATGCGCCCTAGTTAAAGCGCAATGTTGTGTATTTATCCAGGATTCAGGGACCATGGGGAATTGGTGGTTGGATTGATTTGCTTTGAGCGAAGCTAGCGAATGTTTTTGTATGTGTGTGTTTGTCCTACTCATTGCTCTCTATGTGTTAAGTACAGCAAAACTCTGATCCAGAAGTGCGTGGCAACCCCCACCGACGCTATGCCTCTCTGCGGTGATGATGTCGCCAGTCCCCGAGAAGAAGAGACCGAAGAAGAAATCAACTGGGTTGATATAATGGTCGGAAAAGAAAGGAATGAAGTTATGCACAACTTGGACATCTTGGTCCATCAGGACTATGAAATGGTTAACTGTTCTGTTCTTTAAATAGTCTGTCTCTTAAGGATATGGGGGGATTGAGAAGACTGGAAATGATGAAGGTGGGAGGTCACCAAGGGCCGTGAGTCAACCACAAGGAAAGGATCACAAGTCATCCTTTTTGACCATAGCAGCCATCTTGGTCCGTTTTGCCATTCTGAGTAAATACAGTATGAAAGATGCGTACAAGAAGAATGTTTGTGCAGTCGCTCTTAGCAGAAATTAGCCCCCACCAATTCTCACAAATAGCTGACCCTCAAATTATGTGACATATTGAGATGTAAACCATTTTCTAATGTATAGAAATATTTAATGTTATATATATATATATATATGTCTCTATTGGTCACTACAAGGCCATAGTCATAGAGAAGAGTATCAAGTAAGGGTATTTGTTCTTTTAGAGAACAAAAAAGAGGGAATTGTTAGGACCAGTATGTCAGGCCAGAATCTGCACTTGTGTTAAGCATCCATGTTGTCTGTTTATAACTAGTTAAGTTCTGTAGTCAGCCTTTTGCTGAAATATAATTCCCAAATGCACTCAGTTTCTGCCAAATTACATTTCCTTTCTTCCTGCTCAGGATATTGCTAAGATACTTTTTGTATTGTCAGTCTCCTGTTCTTTTAGTTAGAATATAATAGACTGGTTCTCTACAAGAAGCAAAATAGTATAATTAGTTGCTAGAGATTCAAGGTCTCTTTTGATAACAGACAATGAATAAGCTATGTATTCAGACATTGCTTGTATTGGGAGAGACACGTCCCAAAATCATGCCACTAATATGTCCTGCCCCTAAATCACGCCTCTAATCAAAGCTACGCCCAAGACACACCCAGGTTACGCCTATGTTACGCCTATGTTACGCCTATGTTACGCCTCTAACTAATATCTTCTTTTTCTGGTATAAAAGTCATTACCCTATGAGTAATAAATTGAGACAAAGGATTTGAAACCTGGCGTGCGTTACATTTCATTTCTTTCATATTCCTGGGCCTGTAATTTCAACAAAGATCGAAGATAACAAGTTGCAGGGTGTGATTAAGCTCCTCCGGGGGAGTCTACTGCAATATGGTGCAGAATGTGTATCCAGTCACGAGGCCTTCAGCTTTCTTGGCAGAGGAAAGGTTCCTCTCAGTTCTGAAGCCTAGGCGAGGAATAATGGTTTTCCTTCAGATGTCATAGGCCTATAAAAGCCTATGTCGCCTCATTTTGAAGCTAGTCGCCGAGGAGGGAACATCTTCCCTTCTAAGAAGAGAAGAAGGGCGTGGCGTAAGAAGACGGAAGAAGACGGAAGAAGACGGAAGAAGACCCCAAAGAAGAAAAGAAGACACCAACACAGACAGGAAGGATTACAAATAGAAGAAAGAAGGCACAGACGTGGATTTGTAAGGGTTTATTATTTTATGGTTTACCTGTGGATTGGTTCCTGTGCTTCCGGGTCACTTGGATTTCGGTGAGTGGGCATCTAATGGTGAGTAAACAAAAGAAAAGTGTATTATTTTTACTTTTACAAGTTTTTTTTATTTTTGATTCATGTCTTTTATTTTTTCAGGCTCATTTAATGCCCGTGAATGTAGCTACGTACCTATGTATAAACATACATTCACAGACACTGAATGGGTTTATTCTATGTGATTTTTGTATGTAAATGCATTGTATTTTATGCTCTATTATTGCCCCTGTATGTAATGTTTATCTATCTGTATGGATAGACATACAGGGATAATAATTGATTGTGTTGCTAATGTTTATGTTCTTTTCATGTATGGCTAATGTATTTATCAGCTTTATTTTGTCATTGTTGTGAATAATGTAATTTGTATTTAGTTACAGGTTAATTGTAATGGCTTCTTTATGGTAGTTAGATTAGAATGATGGTGGTTACTTTCAATTAGAATTGTTTTGGCAATGGTTTGGCTTTAGGAATTGAATAGAGAATTGTATAATTGATTTGTATTGTATTGTAATTGTTTGAGGAAATGGATTAATTGATTAATGCTAATTGTATTGATGTTTCTTAGTTTCTATTTGATTTTCACGATGGCATTGGTGGTTAGGGGACATTGTTCATAGTGTATTTTATTGTTACATATATTTTGCATAGTGTTACATGATGCACAGATTAATTGCATCATGTACACACTCAATGCAATTGTGTGACATTTCATATACATTTGTGTAGCTGCTGATTTGTTGGCTTATATTTACAATCGATGCTGGATTTATTGTAACATGCAATGTGGTGATTTTAAGATTAAAAATTCATGTTTTGATTTATGCATGTTTTATATGTTTCATAATGGGCAAATAATATACTATCCATATCTGGATAATAGTTATTTTGCACATTATTGTACTGTATGTGTTGGGGGGGGGTGCATGTATGTATTTAATGTATAGGCCAGGTTTATTTTTTTTTACATGCAGGGTTTGTTCCTTGGTTCTGCGTGAGACCTCTGGAGACCACCTGAGTTATCCTCGGGTATCTCACGGGTACCCGGCTGCGTGGTCCATGGGGGACACCTGCGGGGAAGAACCGGTGGCCCCACATCTGTGGGGGCACCGCGGACCCATAGTGTGCGGGGAAGAACCAGTGGCCCCACATCTGTGGTGGCACCGCGGACCTGTCGTGCCCACCCGTGGGTCCCCAGACCCCTGTGGGAACCACCCGAGGCCCCTCAGACACCTGTGGGTCTGACCTGGGGCCCCCAGACATCCGCGGGCCTACCGTGGGGACCCAATTGTGGCCCACGGTGACCCGCTTAGACCACCTGGTGGGCCATGGCACCTGGCGGGACCCACCAACAGGCCTCCAGAACCTGTATGAAACAAGTTGCTGGTAACCTGTAGGTCTGTGAGGTGACCCGTCAGGCCCACCGGGGACTCACGTGGGCCTAGGGTATGAACCCTGTATGTAAAAGAATAAATCATGTATTTATGGGGGGGCACAGGGGGTGGGTTATGTATTTAATAAATAGAATGATGTTTATTGTGGGGCTGTGTATTGTTTTTATTGTGGGTACTGGGGGTGGGGGGAGGGGGTATTGGCCCCAAGGGTATGTGGGTAGGCCTCCCATGTGGGTAGTGGGTGAAGGTGGTTAGGCCTCACGGGGTGGGGGGTTAGTGGGGGAGGGTATGTAGGCGTCCCGAGTGGTGGGTGAGGGTGGGTTAACCCCTTAATGCCTGTAGCGGTTAATAACCGCTATGGTGATTAAGGGGTTAGGGGGCATTACATTGGCTATTGTGATTGTTGTGCATGTTTTGCAGCACCGGAGGGGCATGGGCAGGATGAAGATGAGGATGAATATGGCCTTCATCGTGGGTGCCTGTAAAAGGTAAGTGTAATATGTTTTTACTGTATTTCTTGAATTTTATATGTTTTTAAAATGGGCAAATGCATTATTATCCATATGTGGAAAATAGTAATTTTGCCCATTACTGTATAGTATGTGTTAGGGGGTGTATTTAGTTATAATTATTGTTTATTATTTTTGGAGGTGCAACATTGGTACCTCAGGCCCGCGGGTACCCCGGAATTCCCGTGGGGACACCGGGACGGCCGCTGGGACCCCCGGACTCCCGCAGAGACCCCCGCACTCCCACAGGGACCCCCGCTTGGTGAGCCGGGGACCCCCACCCCCGGACCCCCACGGGGTCAGCCGGGGACACCCACGCGACCCCCGGGCTCCCTCTGGGACCCCCACGGGGTCAGCCAGGGACACCCGCCGGCCTGCTGTATGGGTTTTGCGCATGCAAAAATGAAAAGCAATAATTTTTTCTAAGTCGAGATTTATTTGCGTCTACTCTGACCTGACGTGTTCTGATCAACGCAACTTTCGTGTTTGCTAAGGTTGCGTTGCTTAGTGCATCCCGCTTAAGGGCAGAATTTAACGCAAACAGGGCTGCGAACGAGCAAAGTTGGACTTAGAAAAAAGTGCCTGTTTGCGTTCCTTAGTGCATCGGGTTGAGCTCAAAATCACGTTCTAAGAGCACTTTCCGCTCTAAAAGTGACTTAACGGAGCTTAGTGCATAACCCTCTGAGACCTCTATATTAGCGAGTCTTGATGGAATTATGGTCACTCCTTGATAAAGCTCCATAGGAGAGAAACATTTTGTTTGTTTGTGAGTAGTTTGGCTATTATACCCATTAAAAGGAACAGGACAAACTCCATTCTCTTAACAATTAGGTTTTCTGTGTAATTCTTTTTTATTTAGCAAACGGTGTGAATCTATGTACAGTATGTTGTGATCTCTTTTTTCTAGGATAAGCACTGTACGCCTCTTATAATATTAAATCTAAAATGTAATAAGCAATGTCTTTGAGCTCTATTTGAACCTATTACCTTTAGTAAAAATTGGGTTTTTGTTTAAATTAAATATTTTCCTGTACCACTGGAAGCTGCACATCCTGCCAGCCTTAAACCAAGGAACTGTGAGTACTTTATTGCTACAGGGTTACGTCCAATGAGACTGATCATGGGGGGGGTCATTGCTGCCCATTACCTGTCTTCAGGAGGTTTATAAACCCAATATTGCTAGCTACTATTTCTACTCATTATTGTTTCTGGATTATCCTTGGATATTGGCTTTGGCTATCATTGGTTATTATACCTTGCATTTGAGCGCTTCTTCATCTCTTCTAATTGGGGTGCAGTCTGACGGTTTGGGGGGTGAGTTCTCATTTTGGGTGCCCTGTAGGTTCTTGAGGAGGACAATTAGAGGACTGCTTGTTGATTACCACTTACACACACAAATACAGACAGACACACACACACAGACACACACAAGGGTGTAAATGACAATATGTACAGTATGAGGATTCTTTTGTATCTTCAAGCAAGAACAAGAAAAAATATCCAAATTTATTTTATGGATCAACACAAACATTTGTAAACACGGTAATTAAATTATTTAAATTATATCATTGTCACTTAGTTTGAAACAGAACACGCATGTATTTCGTTCTACAGTACATCACCTTATACATCTTTTATTCACTAATTTACAATCATATAATGGCTACTTTTCCCCCTCTTTATTTTGGCTGCTGCTTTGCATATCAAAGATTCGGAAGTGTGCACCCCAGGGATGTCTGCACAAGTCTTGAAAATAGAATTGCAAAACGCTCTGGAAATTGAAGGTGCAATAAGAGTCCCATAAAGACGAACATTTAAAAATATTTCTCTGTTTTTCATTTTGACCTTCTACAGGGATGTTAGACCTAAACAGCAATAAATACCTCTTCTGGTGTCCAAAAGTGTTAACTGAGAGCTGCATTGAAAATCAACCACCCCAGTGTACATCTGCATTGCCCCAAAGGAGGACAGCCTGATAGGGGTCCCCAAGAGCTGCTCCCCTCTGCACAGAACCAGGGTGCTAATGGTTAACATTTACTTGTACTTTGTGGAACGTCAACCCCACCCACTGGAATGTTAATGAGCCAAAAGGACAAAAAGAACTATTTGTTCAAAGCTGCCTGGAAAAATGGCGCAGCCAAAGGGTGTGAGCTGTTTGCTGCTGTTCGCTGATGTTTGGTGATGTTAAAGCTGCTCTATTTCAATCAGTAAATTACAAGCCCTTTATCCCCTGTACCCAATTTTCCAACTCTGTCTATGAAATGTCTGTGAATTTACTGTTTAATATATACACACATAGGAGGTAAGGATTGAAGTAAATCCTATCCCCACAAGAATCCCACACAATTGCACTCATGTGATGAAATTATTGCTAGGAGAACAGTGATCCATAATAGTATCCTATAACACCAGTCATAGTGAGTAGAAAAAACAAAAAATTATTTATTAATATCTGCAAAAAAACCCACAATGGGTGTGGAATATATACAAGGGAATTAAAATATTGGCAGTGGAGTGTGACTAAAAATAGGGGAGTACTCATATATGTGAGGAGATAATCTTATTCCCCGCATATTTATTTATTTATAAAATGTTTTACCAGGAAGTAATACATTGAGAGCTACCTCTCGTTTTCAAGTATGTCCTGGGCATAGTTAATATGACAAATAATACATGGTAACAAATACAGTTACATAAATGAATAGGGTATACATTATATACAATACATTGCATGCACAGTAAGAGAAGATGTATATTATAGGCTTATGTAACAGTTACAGACCAGACTAAAATGTGAGACAGCCCTAGTTTTGAAAGAACTTAAACTGGTGGTGGATGTGAGAGTCTCCGGTAGGTTGTTACAGTTTTGGGGTGCACGGTAAGAGAAGGAGGAGCGGCCGGATACTTTGTTGAGCCTTGGGACCATGAACAGTCTTTTGGAGTCAGATCTCAGATGATAAGTGCTGCATGTGGTAGGGGTGAGGAGCTTGTTCAGATAGGTGGGTAGCTTGCCCAGAAAGTATTTGAAGGCAAGACAGGAAAGGTGAACTTTGCGCCTAAACTCGAGTGATGACCAATCTAGTTATTTGAGCATTTCACAGTGATGTGTGTTGCAGTTGCATTGGAGAACAAAATGACAAATTGAATTGTAGAGGATGTCAAGTTTGCTAAGGTGCGTTTGAGGTGCCGAGCCATATACTATGTCTCCATAGTCGATAATTGGCATTAGCATCTGCTGTGCAATACGCTTTCTGACCAGCAGGCTTATGGAGGATTTGTCCCTGTAAAGTACACCTAGTTTGGCATAGGTTTTGGATGTCAGGGTATCAATGTGCATTCCGAATGTTAAGTGGGAGTCAAACCATATGCCCAGGTATTTAAAACTAGTGACACGGGTTAGGGGGGTGTTAGCGTTGTTTCTGATCTGGAGCTCAGTCACTGGAAGCTTTAAAAATTTAGTCTTGGTCCCAAAAAACATTGTTACAGTCTTGTCAGTGTTCAAAAACAGTTTGTTTTGGGAAATCCAGTTTTCGAGTTTCAAAAAGTCAGACTGAAGTATGTGTTCAAGGTCAGAGAGGCTATGGCTGTGTGCATATAGGATTGTGTCATCTGTATTGTATTGTATTGTATTGTATGTCTTTATTTATATAGCGCCAAAAGTGTACTCAGCGCTTCACAAAGATTACAGTACAGGGAATTAAAATGATACTGTACAATAAGTGCAGCAAAATCAGACAATAGGAAAGGAAATCCCTGCATCTGCATACATGTGTATTTGGCTTCCTTACAAGCTGTGGGAAGATCATTGATGAACACTGAGAAGAGTAGGGGCCCAAGAACAGAGCCTTGCGGGACACCACAGGTGGTATCCAGGGGGTTGGGTTTAGAGCCTGAGATGGACACATGTTGGGATCTACCTGATAGGTAGGACTGAAACCAGTTTAAAGCATGCTTCCCTGTTACAGAGCTCTGGAGTTTGTTAAGCAGGATAACATGATCAACAGTATCAAAAGCCTTTGCAAAATCAAGTAGGAGGGTGTTAACCTCCACTTTTAGATGGGTTAAATAAAGAAGAATTTTAAACACATCTGCTTGGGACCCACTCTTGGCGGTGCGCTAGTTTTTTTCTTTTCTATTCTGCCTTTTGAGACCAGCATCTCTTTACCTGGCTGCACACCTCTACAGGACACTGGAAAGGGATTTCTGTGAGTATCATTCATTATTGAACATTCACTGTCAGTCCAAGAACCATCCCAATGGGTTATCTAGCCTTTTATCTTGCCCTTCAGGGATCATTGGTCCATCTGGGGACTTTACTTCAAGTATTTTCTCACATACCCCCATGTCCCATATTGTTTATTTGCTCATTGCAATCATTCCAGACAAACAAGGGATCAAGCATTGAGCGCCTTTATAACTTTAATCGTTGTTTTTAATTTAGCATAGGTTTAACTTGATGGACCTACATCTTTTTTCAACTTCATCTACTATGTAACTATGTAATATGTAACTGTGTAATGTATTACTTCCTGACAAAACATTTTTATAAATAAATAAAAATATTGTACAGTTAGTTTAGGGCATTTTTCTGACATGTATAAAGCAATGTTGATCTTTTGTGGAGATTTTGGAAATGTCATAGTCCCTTTTTTAAGAGCATGTATCGTAGTGGTTGTTACATATTGGAATAGTATCAAATTTATAAACAATTAGAAAGTATATGTTGTATTGTTTAACTTGTATGACTGTAGAAAGAATAATTCCCTCACATGACAAATTACAGTACCACATGACTTTTCTATTCACAAGCAAATTATTTCATGAAACATATTTACTTTTTATTCCTTAACCTACAATGTCATATTTATCTTCAAACTCCATAAAATACTGGAACACCCAAATCTCTCAAGCAACTGAAATATAGATTCCTTTAGTTTAAGTGTAATTCCTAATTAATGCCCAATGCCCAACGGGGGAATACTCATCAGTGATTGTTTTGATTTTTTTCCCCCACTCCCCACCCCAAATTTAACAATGTATTTTTTATGACAATGACATGAGTTACTGATGGGTGAATAGTTTTCCTAAAAAATAAAAAAGTTTATAAGACATTATCATACTGCACCGACACACTTTATTCGAGCAAATACCCAGTATGTACCTGGCAGATACCTGGAATGCGCCGCTCCTCACCTCTGACAAGCCCCGTTGCGTTTGCCTTCCCAGCCTGGGTTCATGCCTGGCTGACGGGCGGCTGATCTGTTAAATGATAATGATTAGGATTTAATAGGCTGCAATGCTTCGCGTGTCTACCAGATGGCATAAATTCATGAATTGTAATGCAGTATATATATATATACTGTGCAGTATTGCAGCCAGCGGGAATAAAATGCTTCAATCCCTGCCTGGAAAATACCTCAATGCACTCGGGCAGAAAACAGTCACAAACCTCAATACACCCGGGTATACCCGAATTCGTGGGACTAGCCGAGCTCGAATAAAGTGTGTCGCCAGTGTAATAAGCCTGGAAAATCTGAACAAGCAAAGTGGGTTTACTGAACAAAGTACTCTACTGTGAAATCATCTTTTTCCTAATCATAGCATCTCTGATGGCTTCTTTTACCTTTTCATTCCTTAATGTATAGATGAAAGGGTTTAGCAAAGGGGACAAGATTGTGCTCACAAAATTCACAATTTTGTAATTTTCTACAGAGGATTCTTTTGATGGTTTGATCTCAATGAATATGGCACTTCCAAAGACCAAAGAGACCATCATGAGGTGGGAGGCACAGGTGGAGAAAGTTTTGTATCGTCCTTTTCCTGTTGAGATTCTAAGTACAGTGATTACAATAAAAATGTAGGATATTGTTGTCACAATTAAAGGTCCAATTAATACAATACTGGCTGCTATTAGAGAAGATAGTTTGATTAGGGCAATGTCTGCACAGATCAGCTTCTGAATGGCTGCCCCATCACAAAAGAAGTGATCCAAGATATGACCACAGAAAGGCTTCTTGGAGATCAAAATGACGGGGAATAAAATACAGATAGTGGATGTTAGCCAACAGCCCACGACCAAATTAGCACAAACTCTAATGCTCATGATGATCTGATATCTCAGGGGATGGGGATGCCATATAACGATCAAATGACATTACAGCCAAAAGTAGAAAGGCAGTAGAAGTAAATAAAAAGTAGAAGAAGCACTGAATGAAACATCCAACCATAGATATACTCGTCCTTTGTGCCACAGCAATGATCAGAACTTTGGGGACCACCAATAATATGCTTGAGGTCTCCAAGACAGAGAGGTTGACCAGGAAGAAGTACATAGGTGTGTGGAGTCGATAGTCAGCGGATATGATACCAATGATTAAACTGTTTCCAGCTACTGTTATAATGAAGATTATCAGCAGCATCACAAACATCATGATCTGAAACATGGGTCCCCCTGAGATTCCCTTCAGAACAAATTCTTTCACAATGGTTATATTGGCAAGTTCCATTGATATTCTTACACCTGCGGACAAGATTTCAAGACATTATTTTCTATTCATTATTATAGAAAATAAAAACCTACAGTATGCCGAATTATGTTATCCCATTACATAACAGCCCCTGCCAAACAGATGTGCAAAGTGTGCAGTATAACAAAAAGTCCAAGAACATTGCAATACCTTGTTATTCTGTACACAACAATAACGAAAGTTGTTCATTTCTGTAAGAGGAAGATCAACGGTTTTGTACAACAACTAAATGAGAAGTTAATCTGTAACTAGTTTGCCTTTCCTGCTGCTTTACTTTCCAAACTCCACATACCTTGTACTTTCTACTGATTCTGCAGTTACTGGAACATGTGGCATCAACTCACCTGCACCCGAAGCTAATCTCTGGATAATACATTGTTACCTGTTTGGTTTATGTGTGACAGCTTTTGAATCCACAGAAAATAGCACCAGAGAAGGTGCTGGCCAATTCTACACCCTGAGAGAGAGACATTACCTAAGTTTTGATGCGGGATATCTCACATGACTGCGCATTTACTGTCATTGACTTGAATACCAGTTAACAAGGGGATTCTGGTGTGATACCCCTCATTGGATATTTTAAATGAGCATTTTACATTCTTGGGTAAATTACATTAAAATAATAGTACACCGGAGGCGCATGCGTGAAGGTTCGGAGTATGGAGGCATAAAAGACTAGCTCCGTCCCGCGCGATCAAAAGATAACGATTAACACTACCTCAAAAATAAATTCGGGCTTTCAAACTTATAACCGGAGCACTAATAACATCCCAGGATGGCGCCAAAGAAATCAGGAGGGCAAAAAAAACAAAAGCTGGCAGATGTAAGGACATATTTCGGTGGAGCAGCAGAAAGTGCCCCAACCAGAGAAATGGCCGACACAGACACTGAAATGGAAGGGGATGATGAGGACATAAGTAATCAATCCCAACTCCCAGTCAGACGCTGTGACTTCGAGCGATTATATATGGATCTGAAAAAACTGCTTCAAGCTGATATTAAAGAGCTCAAACGTGAGCATACAAAACTGGGGACGCGCACAGACGACCTGGAAACTAAGGTAGATCTTACGATCAAAGCAGGGAGAAAAACAGATAAAAAAATGACTGACTTACAACAACAGATAGACGACCTCAAAGAAAGACAAGAAGACGCGGAAAACCGCGATAGAAGGAACAACGTTAGGATCCGCGGAGTCCCAGAAGAGATAGGAGACTGCGAGGCCTTTACTGAAAGATGGCTGGAGTCCCTCATGCCGGACAGCCCAAAAGAAAAACTTCTAATGGACCGATGTCACCGGGCCCTACGGTCACGTCCGACACAGAACGAGCAGCCGAGAGATATAATTCTCAGGCTGCACTATTACTCCACCCGAGAAGCAATACTGCGATTAACAAGAGGCATGCCAGTGGTAGAATTTGAGGCCAATAAACTACAAATCTTTCAAGATCTATCTCCCCTTACCTTAGCGAGGCGTCGCACCCTGTTCCCTGTAACCAAAGTGCTCCGGGAATCAAATACACGCTATCGCTGGATGTTTCCGTTCGGACTCCAAGTCACGCAAAACGGGAGATCCCTTATGCTAAAAATCATCGGAGAAGGCCCAGGGTTTCTAAAAGCACTTGGCCTACACAGCCCCCCGTTGGGGGTGGCGGAGGAAGAACCAGCCCTGGAACCGGAATGGTCCGGCGGACCATCCACTCCAAAACCAAAGCGCACGAAATGATGCCCGTAATAAAACACAATTGTTTGTCACGTAAAACACGTTGTTCTGAGTTTTCTCAAGTTTACCATTAAAAAACCACGTTGTGCCAAGATGGGTACTGACTAGAAGCAGACCTACACCCACACAGCGATCTCTGACTCCATGCGGAATACCTGCAACAAATCCCTGGAATAAAATCTAAGTCTTCTCGCTATGTCCGCCCCAGAAAGAGCTAAGTTCTAGTGAAAGAACTCAAGAGACTCACTTTTTGGCGTCCGCCATGCGGGCAGGAGAAGATGGCTGTCATGCTGGAGCTTCTTGCACCCCACCGTGAAGCGCAAGGTGAGGAAATGGCCGGCGCGCGGGAGCAACGAACAACACATCCTACTCGAACCATCCAAGGATCCAAAATGGCCACCGCCGGAAACCGGAAGCGGATGTCACCAAACAGAGGAAGAGACACCCACGCCATCTTGGAGGTGGCAGAGCTGCCCGGAACGACCACAAGCCGCGAAAGCCCCCGCAGGCAGGAGAGGACACCTAAAGGACACCGACTCGTATACCTGACGAGAGTCGGGGTCCAGACAGGTCCCGAGCTAAGACACCGAACACGGCGCGGAGGCAGGGGGACACGGGCACTTAACAAAAGCAATATCACCTTGCCAACACTTACACAGATAACGAGACAGGAGGGAGCGGAAGGAGAGGGCTCCCATTAGGTAGCAGATAGTCACTTCAGAGATGCCGCTCACAAAAGGCCCCGCAGCACTGCTCATAAGAGGGATATAGAGAGAAGGGAGCTAAGGGAGAGACAAAGAAACAACTATGAGAAAAGTAAAAAGAACACTAAGGGGTTGCAAAATAAGCTGGAGGAGAGAAAAAGGCACAACACGAGTTACAGTTATAGGTTATGCTCCAGAAATACATAAGACCCTATACATTAATACAGGTTTACGAGCAGGTGAATGTTACAGTTACGTACAGTTACACAGGAGTTAAAGTTATTATCTAGATAGACCTTCAGATGGTAGTTAGCAAAAGAGTGCGGGCCGGAGGGTATGAGGGAGCTCTATACCCCGAGGTA
Organism: Ascaphus truei; assembly: GCF_040206685.1. Taxonomy (NCBI): domain Eukaryota; kingdom Metazoa; phylum Chordata; class Amphibia; order Anura; family Ascaphidae; genus Ascaphus; species Ascaphus truei. The sequence goes on from NC_134495.1 coordinate 46,896,741, forward strand.
GGCATGTGCCTTGGACAGGATCTGGGATGGAGGGCTCCCAGAATCCTGTCAAAGTCCTTTGGGGAGGGAATGAGGGTAAGGGCCCTAAGGGAATGGGACCACACTCCCCAAAGGCGCTGGACTCTATATCAGGACTAGGGAGTCTTGATGGGGAGCCCATGCTGTTTGGATATGTTCATTTAAACAGTGTTTTTTTTGTTATGTCATGTCTGTACCTACTGTAACAGAAACCAGGGGTTGGTAATAAACTCCATATACAGGGCTCCCAGGATACTGAACAGTTTCTGTCCTGTCTAAGCTGAACAGGGCAGCCTCGTGGTACAGGCACTCCATTCCACAGTTTGTCTGCTGCCTGTTTTCTGTCACCTGTCATGCTGATTAGAGTTCAGGTATATAAGACCTGTTTCCTGTTTCCTCTGAGCCCCGCCCAAGAGCCTGGAAGGCTGCTGAACTGCAGAGGGGTGAGAAAGCCTCTTTCCCAAATCGCTTCATTCATTCTGTTAGTTTGTCTAAAGACTGCAAAGGTACTTATTTTGTTGGTGGAAGTGGACAAGCCACTTCCAACTCTGAGTCAGGGACATCTAAGTTTAAGTTATCGCTCAGACGAGCAGCTTTTTGTTTGGCTTTGTTTTCTGTTTAAACTGTGGCAGTCTCAGTGCCTGGGACTGAATAAACCAGGCATAGCCTGTTTAAAGGAACAGTACGTGACGTCTCATCATTTAACCTACCCTAAAAGACCGTGTTCTAACAGTCCCGGACAGACGGCGGAGCCCCGGAGTAAGCCGTTTGTCACATATGGTGGAGAATGCGGGCAGAACACTGAAAGGTCTGGGGGTTAAAGAAATTTAAAAAAAAAAAAAAAAAAAAGAAGGTTTTTTTTTCTCTCTCTCCAAACAAGATGGAAGACGTGGTGAGTGCGCTGGTACGCAATGTCGCTGTCCAGAAAGACGCGAATGAAGCCCAGCAACAGGCGAGTGAAACCCAGCGACAGCTGTTAATAGCCCAGCAAGAGACTAATGCAAACCAGCAAGAGACAAACCGCCTGCTGAGAGAGGAGCAAAAGCGGTTCGCTCAGGGCTTACAGCAGGAACTCGAGATCCTGAGGGGGACTATCAGTAACCTTCCACTGGCAGAGGCAGCCCCAGTTCCGAAAATGACCAGGGCAAGCCACTACCTTCAGAAGATGGGACCCTCGGATGATGTGGAAGCCTATCTTCTCACGTTTGAACGCACGGCACAGAGAGAGGGATGGCCAGAAGCTGAGTGGGCTGGTCTAATCGCACCCTTCCTAAGCGGCGAACCCCAGAAGGCTTACTTTGATCTAGAGCCAGCCGAAGCTAACGTCTATGCAAAATTGAAGTTCGAGATCCTCGCCCGCCTCGGCGTAACCACGGCTGTTCGTGCCCAAAGGTTTCACGCATGGTCCTTCACGATGGATAAAGCCACCCGAAGCCAGATGTATGACCTCATCCACCTCGCCCGGAAGTGGCTACAACCCGAGATCAACTCAGCAAGCCACATCGTGGAACGGTTGGTCATGGACCAGTTCTTGAGGAAACTTCCCTCTGCCTTACGCCGTTGGGTCAGTCGGAGTGACCCCCACAATGCGGATGAGCTTGTGGCCCTTGTAGAAAGGTACAGTGCAGCAGAAGAGCACCCGCAACCCACAGTCGTGGAGCAACCCCACTATCCGAGGTTCCAGGACTCTTCCAGAGACGGTAAAAGGGTACCGGGGTTAAGGGGCGCTGAAGAGCGGCGACCACCTTCACGCCGCTCCAGCAACAGTGGTTCGCACACTAAGGGCAATAGCCAACATGGGGAGCCGGGAAAAGGCTCTAAGTGGGACACAGACTATGTACCTAAATGTGTAAATTGTCATGAGAGGGGCCACACAGCAAAAATCTGCCCACTAAATGATGAGCCCATGCAATGCAACAGCGTGGAACCTTATTCGCTGTTGTCCCAATGTATGGGCCCTAGCCCAGAGGACCCCTTGAATAACCATCTGTGGGCATTTGTAAAGGTTAATGGTAAGAGGGTTCGGGCACTTCTTGACTCTGGGAGTATGGTCACACTAGTGTCCGAATACCTATTGCCCATTAAGAAGAAACAGGTAAACAGTTCACAAAGAGTGGCAATTTGTTGTATACATGGGGATAATCATGAATATTCCACTGTTGATGTTTTTTTTGAAACAGAATTTGGTTCTTTAGATTTCAAGGTGGGTGTTGTACCCAAACTGGCACATGATGTGTTAATAGGGACCGACTTTCCCCATTTTCTAAAAATGTGGTCCCCAGCTCAGAATAGCGCCCAGAGTTCAATAGCAGACCATAACGAAGTGTTAGAAGAAACAAATCCTTTCCCTTTTTCAGAAATGGAGGTTGACGAGGGCCCAAATAAGAAGGGGGAAAAGGAGGAGTGCTGTGAAATTCCCTTCCCCATCACTACTTTGGTAGGGAATACCCCAAATCAAGATGTTGATCAGGCACTTACCACCCCAGTACAGGATAAGACCCTCGCTGACCTAGAGGTCAGTCCTGGGAGTTTTAAGAAGGCCCAGTGGGAGGACCCCACATTAGCGGTAGCAAGGGGAAATATACGGGACCAGAATAGTACTCATGGCCAACCAGATAGGTCACTTGCTTACCCCTACTTCGAGGTAGAGAACGACCTAGTATATCGGGTTGATAAAAGAAAATCAGTTACAACTAAACAATTGTTGGTACCACGGACATTCCGTAACGTAGTATTACACCTCGCACATAGTCATCCATTGGGGGGACACCTAGGGGTGGAAAAGACAAAAGAAAAGGTTCTCCGAAGCTTTTATTGGCCTGGGGTTCTGGCAGAAATTACAAACTATTGTTCCTCATGCCCAGAATGTCAGATCACCGCCCCGTTCAAAGCATACCGCAGCCCATTGGTACCCCTTCCCATAATAGAGGTACCATTTGACCGGATTGCTATGGATCTAGTAGGACCCCTAATAAAGTCTGCTAGGGGACATCAGCATATATTGGTAATATTAGATTATGCTACCCGATATCCGGAGGCAGTACCCCTACGTAGCACCTCTGCTAAAAACATAGCAAAAGAGTTAGTACTTCTGTTTTCCCGGGTCGGAATTCCTAAAGAGATCTTATCTGACCAGGGAACACCATTTATGTCCCAAGTAACAAAAGAGCTATGTAAACTCCTAAAAATCAAGCATCTCAGAACCTCAGTCTATCATCCACAAACAGATGGTTTAGTGGAAAGGTTCAATAAAACCTTAAAGAGCATGTTACGCCGGGCGGTCGATAAGGATGGGAAAAACTGGGACTGTTTGTTACCATACCTGTTATTTGCCATTAGGGAAGTTCCCCAGTCATCCACAGGCTTCTCCCCGTTTGAACTATTGTATGGCCGACATCCAAGGGGCTTACTGGATATAGCCAAAGAAACTTGGGAACACGAGGTTACCCCTTACAGAAGTGTAATAGAGCATGTTGCCCAAATGCAGGACCGCATTGCTGCAGTCCTACCCATAGTGAGGGAACACATGGAGAAAGCTCAAGAAGCACAAAGGAATACGTATAATAAGGGTGCTAGGGTCAGAATTTTTTTTCCAGGTGATAGGGTACTAGTTCTGGTTCCCACCGTGGAGAGTAAATTCCTTGCTAAATGGCATGGGCCATATGAGGTCTTGGAAAGAGTGGGAGAAGTAAATTATAGGGTAAGGCAGCCAGGTAGGAGGAAACCTGAGCAAATTTACCATATAAACCTACTCAAGCCCTGGAAAGATAGAGAGGTCTTGTTAACCCTAGTACCCCCAGGTCCGTCAGAGAATCAAGAAACTGACCCAGAGGTTAGCATAGCTGAAACACTGTCCGTGCATCAGAAACGAGAGGTCCAGAGTTTAGTGAGAAGGAACAAAGAAATCTTCTCTACACAGCCAGGTAAAACTAACGTAATTAAACATGACATAGTCTCTGAACCGGGGGTCCGAGTTAACCTTAAACCGTACCGAATCCCAGAGGCCAAGAGAGAGGCTATAAGTTTAGAGGTTAAAAAAATGCTAAAACTAGGCGTAATTGAGGAATCCCAAAGTGGGTGGAACAGCCCTATAGTTTTAGTCCCAAAGCCAGACGGTACAACAAGGTTTTGTAATGACTACCGGAAACTAAACGCGGTGTCAAAATTTGATACTTATCCTATGCCCAGGGTGGATGAACTTGTAGAGAGACTGGGCAAAGCCCGATATCTCACAACCCTAGACCTAACAAAAGGGTACTGGCAGGTTCCCCTCACAGAAAGGGCAAAAGAAAAAACAGCCTTCTCAACCCCAGACGGCCTCTTTCAATATAAGGTGCTGCCTTTTGGCTTACATGGAGCTCCCGCCACATTCCAAAGAATGATGGATAAAATTTTAAAACCACATGTTCGGTACGCTGCCGCCTACCTGGATGATGTGGTAATCCATAGTGAAGATTGGCAGTCCCACCTTCCAAAGGTCCAAGCTGTGCTCGACGCAGTTCGGTCTGCTGGACTAACTGCTAACCCCGCTAAATGCACTATTGGTCTGGAGGAGGCCAAGTATCTGGGGTATTCTATTGGTAGAGGGTTACTCAAACCACAAACACTCAAAGTAGAGGCGATACAAAATTGGCCAAGGCCAGTCACAAAAAAACAAGTAAGGACCTTTTTGGGGTTAATTGGCTACTATAGGAGGTTTATTCCCAATTTTGCAACTAAGGCAACCCCACTAACCGACCTCACAAAAGCAAGAGGACCGCTAATGGTAAAGTGGTCCCCCGAAGCCGAACAGGCCTTTAGAAGCCTGAAAGAAGCTCTCTGTGCCCAACCAGTGTTGGTCACACCTGACTTCTCCAAAGAGTTCGTAGTCCAAACCGACGCATCTGAGGTAGGGCTGGGGGCGGTACTCTCCCAGGAGTCTCAAGGGGAGGAGCACCCCATCCTTTATTTAAGTAGGAAACTAAATCCCCAGGAGAAAAATTACTCCATAGTCGAGAAAGAGTGTCTCGCAATAAAGTGGGCTGTAGAGACACTCAAGTATTATCTGTTGGGGAGAAAGTTCCGATTGGTCACAGATCATGCACCCCTTACCTGGATGTGTCAAAATAGGGAGAAGAACGCTAGGGTGACCAGGTGGTTCCTAAGCCTACAGCCCTTTAAATTTTCTGTGGAACACAGGTCGGGGCACAAACATGGCAATGCCGACGGGTTGTCAAGGATGCACTCCCTAATATCCATGGTCGCTCACCCCTCGAGGTCTGAGCTGGGGGGGAGGATATGTAACAGAAACCAGGGGTTGGTAATAAACTCCATATACAGGGCTCCCAGGATACTGAACAGTTTCTGTCCTGTCTAAGCTGAACAGGGCAGCCTCGTGGTACAGGCACTCCATTCCACAGTTTGTCTGCTGCCTGTTTTCTGTCACCTGTCATGCTGATTAGAGTTCAGGTATATAAGACCTGTTTCCTGTTTCCTCTGAGCCCCGCCCAAGAGCCTGGAAGGCTGCTGAACTGCAGAGGGGTGAGAAAGCCTCTTTCCCAAATCGCTTCATTCATTCTGTTAGTTTGTCTAAAGACTGCAAAGGTACTTATTTTGTTGGTGGAAGTGGACAAGCCACTTCCAACTCTGAGTCAGGGACATCTAAGTTTAAGTTATCGCTCAGACGAGCAGCTTTTTGTTTGGCTTTGTTTTCTGTTTAAACTGTGGCAGTCTCAGTGCCTGGGACTGAATAAACCAGGCATAGCCTGTTTAAAGGAACAGTACGTGACGTCTCATCATTTAACCTACCCTAAAAGACCGTGTTCTAACAGTCCCGGACAGACGGCGGAGCCCCGGAGTAAGCCGTTTGTCACACTACCCTCTCGTGTCTTGCCCTCCTCCCCCCCCCACCTCCCATCCTAGCGACTGCGGTTATCAACGAAGCGGAAGACAAAGCCCTACCAGACCGAAAAAGGAGAAGGACTTCGCAGCAGGAGCCCAACCAGATGTTAACAGCCACCGTAAAGCAGCCACCAGACGCTGATCCAAATGGGTAGAGAGATATGTTGTCTTTCCCATAATGTAAAGGGACTGAATCACCCAGCTAAACGTAAGTTAGCCTTTAAAGACTATAAGAGACACAGAGCTGACATCCTCTTCCTTCAAGAGACCCACTTCTCCAAAAAAAGCTACCCCAAATATATAGACAAAGAATATCCCACAATATATCTAGCCTCCGCCTCAATGAAAAAGAGAGGGGTGGCCATTGTATTCCACAAGAACCTACTGTTCGAGCTAGAAAAGAAAGTTATAGATTCTGAGGGCAGATACATTATCTTAATAGGCTCCATCCAAGGTCAAGCTATCACATTAGTCTCGCTGTACGCCCCATGCGAACAAGCAACAGAGTTTTTTGCTCTTTTTTTCAGGCGCTTACAGAGGGAAGCAAAGGGCCAAATAATATTAGCTGGAGACCTGAACAGAGCGTTAAACCCAAAGCTAGATAGATGTACGGCCCCTAACCAGTCCAATAAACGAGACATACTAACAATCTCCCACGGACTTCGGGACTGTCAGCTAGTAGACATCTGGAGGGAGCAACATCCACAGACCAAGGACTATACTTTTTACTCCCACCCCCATGACCGATATAGCCGGATAGATTACTTCCTTGTGTCCAACAGACTGGTCCCAATGGTCTCCCACACGGGCATACACGACATTTCGTGGTCAGACCATGCACCTATAGAGCTGCGGTGCGAGCTACAGTTGCGGGATAGACCGGGAGCGAATTGGAGAATAAATGAACTACTGCTAAAAATCCCTAAATTTGATTTCGAAATTGCAGACAAAATCAGAGAATACTTTGAAGAGAACGAGGGAAGTGTATCCTCACCTGCCACTTTGTGGGAGGCCCATAAGGCTACCCTCCGTGGATCTCTCATGTGCCTAGCTGCTAGACGCAAGAGAGAACAAGAGAGTCAGATCAAGGAACTGAAGGGGAAATTGGCCTCCCTGACAGCAATACATAAAACCTCAAAAAACGAGGCAATCTTGACTCAGATCCAAGATACCAAAAAGCAACTAAATCTAAAACTGACATCTCACGCTGAAAAAGAAATGAGCTGGACGAAACGCCGATTCTTCGAGAAAGCGAACAAGCCAGACACGCTTCTGGCGACTAAACTTCGAAATAAACAACCAAACTACCAAATACAATCAATTCGCACGCAGGGAGGGGAACTTACCTCCAACCCTACGCGAATCGTGGAAGAATTTAAGCACTACTACGAGTCGCTGTACGATGGGGGTAAGGTTATCCACAATCAAAAAACAAATAAAAATCTCCGAGAATTCCTGAAAGAGGCAAATTTGCCCAAATTGGGTAGAGCGGAAAGAGAGGCACTACAGGTAGACTTCTCTTTGGAAGAGTTGACGGATGTCGTAAAGTCTCTTAAGCCAGCCAAGGCGCCAGGTCCAGATGGTTACTCCAACCTCTATTACAAAAAATACTTAAAACTTCTAGCCCCATACCTATTGAAACTCTTTAATTCGGTACTACAGGGAGCTTCCTTCCCGGCGCAGATGCTCCAGGCATCCATTTCACTGATCTATAAAGCTGGAAAGGACCCGGCAGACTGTAAGAGCTACCGGCCCATCTCTTTAATCAATACAGACATTAAAATTTTCTCAAAACTCATAGCTAATAGAGTGGGTATCGTCCTTCCCAAGCTGATACATCCAGATCAGGTGGGGTTCATTAGTGGCAGACAGGCGGCAGACAACACCAGACGAATAATTGACGTTATCGATCTGGCCCAAAAGCAAAATATTCCTTCGATGGTGCTCAGTCTGGACGCCGAAAAAGCGTTTGATCGGATTGATTGGCCGTACCTGAAAGAGACGCTGGGGGCGTTTGGCTTCGGAGGAAGCTTATTGGAGGCCATTATGGCACTGTACGAGGGGCCGGCAGCTAGGGTGAGGCATCAGGGATTCCCTTCAGAGATTTTTCAGATTCATAGTGGCACGAGACAGGGATGCCCGTTGTCCCCCTTGCTGTTCGCCCTATGTATAGAACCCTTGGCGGCACATATTAGGAACAGCCCGGATGTCAAGGGCATAACTTTTAAAGAGCAATCACATAAGGTTGCCCTGTACGCAGATGATGTGATCCTGACATTATCGCAGCCTCTTACCTCTCTGCCCAATGTGTTCTCAATCCTGGGGAGATTCCATCAAATTTCGGGTTTCAAAATTAATCAGGCCAAATCAGAAGCTCTCAATCTCAATCTGCCTAAATCAACCGAAAAACTAATTGGACTCAATTTCAATTTTAAATGGCAGCCCTCTACGATTAAATATTTAGGGGTTAACCTCACCAAAGATTATAAAACCTTATATAAGGCAAATTTCCCACAGTTATTTAAGACACTAAAGGAGGACCTATGGAGATGGGCAGAATATAGCATCTCGTGGATAGGCAGGATACAAAGCGTAAAAATGAATCTTCTCCCACGAGTGCTATATCTCTTTCAGACCCTCCCGATTCCCCTGCCAAGAGAAGAGATCCTCTCTTTACAGTCCGCGATAACAAAATTCATTTGGAATAAAAAAAGGCCCAGAATTAAACAAGATATCTTGAGGAGGCCAACCTCAAGAGGGGGGCTGGGCGTGCCGTGCTTGTTTGCTTACTACGAAGCAGCTCAATTAACGCAGATTCTGCAGTGGCACACAGACCCGACCCTTAGGAGATGGGTGGCACTGGAGAGGGAGTGCTGCGCCCCGGTGGAACTGAAGAACCTGATATGGCTACCCAAGAGTAGTCATGTACGGATGTCTACACCACTGCAGGCCATGAAGAATTCCCTGAAAGTATGGGGGGCCACTAAATTTAGATGTTCTCTTACAACACAGCAGTCATTGATGACCCCCATATGGGGCAACCCAGATTTCGCTCCTGGCCTAGACAGCGCTCAGTTCACAAAGTGGATCCTAGCAGGCTATCTCCGATTCTATGATCTCGGCAGCAAGGGTGTAATTAAATCCTTCGCTCATGTAAAAGAGGAAAAAAACATTCCGAATACTGAATTATTTAGATACTTACAGATCAGGGCCTTCTATACCAAGACCCCAATTCGGCCACGGAGAACAAATTTTGAGCAGTTGTGTGCCAGACAAACGGACACACGGGGACTAACCTCTCGAATGTACAGGGAAGTGATTTGTACGGAGACAGCTGACACACCTAGACTTAATTATATGAGGCAATGGGAAGCTGACTTAGGGGACACACTAGAAGATGACGACTGGGATAGGATCCTACAGGCAGCAGCGAAGAGCTCTATCTGTACCACACTAAAGGAGAACGCCTATAAGGTCCTCATGCGTTGGTACTATACCCCAACAAAACTCTCGAAATTTGTCAGAGGCTATTCCCCGCTCTGCCCCAAACAGTGCGGGGAGGGAGCAGACATGCTCCACATGCTATGGTCGTGCGCAAAAGTGGCCCCGATTTGGGAGGAAGTACAGGAGTGGCTACAGCGGCTGTTGGAGATCGAGGTCCCCTTGGACCCGTGGCTGTTCCTGTTGGGCCGGCGGGTTCAGGGGTTCTCGAACGCAACACACAGACTGGTGGCGCACTTTGCCACTGCCACCAGATGCGAGATCGCAGCACTGTGGAAGCAACCACAGATTCCAATTATACCCAAAATCAGAAATCGAATTTGGTTCGTCTGCCGGATGGAACAGTTGACAAGTCTGGTCAACGGCACCGGCACAAATTTTCTAACAGTTTGGTCACCTTGGCTGACACAGACAGACATCCCGGGGGTTGATCTTACCAACATATTGCAATGATATTTAGCAAAGGCGTTCTCCGGTGGCGAAATGGATCCTAGACGTTAGGCCCTGGGGTAAGCAACGTAAAAAGGGAGATTTAGCTAAAGGATATTCCGAACTAATAGAGGAAAGTAGGCATACAGCCACATAAAGAGCTCCGGTCCCGGACCTAATTAGGAAAGCCTAAACTAGCATAGACCAAAAACCGCCAGTGTCGCTTACCACCCCCCCACTCCCTTTCTCCCCTCCCTTTTCCTATCCCTGGTTCCTTTGTCCGTCCGGTATGTCATGTCATGTTTTGTATGTTGATTGGAGGAGAAGTACGGAAACAAGGTGACGCATTGTAAGCCAATGGATTGTGTTAACATGTTTGTATTGCCTCACCTAATAAAATGAAAGTTATAAAAAAAATAATAGTACACCATGCATACTAGTAAATTCCTAAGGACTGGGCTGTTTGGATTTTGGTAAGAAATACATTTAGTAATATTAAAATAATTATTTTCTCAGTTTGCCAATTCATTATATGCTTTTAATAAAGTGGTGGCATCTTATTGCTTCATACTCTTGTATGCTGCAGTTTCCCCTCTTTCCACCTTCATCATTATCCTCACATTGCTGGATTGACTGGTCTCAATAGATAAAAATATAACCAAAGCATGTCAGCAACATGTTAAAATGAATTCAATAATAAGATCATTTCCCCGGAATACTCCACAAAAAGCATTATGTTTACACCCAGTAAGTAAACTCACCGGAGAAAGTTGTAACATTTGCAATTCTGGGCTTCGATGCTAAAGGTTTAACCTCTAGTTTCTGTCTTAGATGCTGACAATTAGTGTTTCCTTGGTGATATCAGTTGGGATCCCAGCTCACAGTGGCATCCATAGTTCCATTTCAGTGGTGGCTGCGCATATAGTTCAGAATTATTGCTGTAAAGTGCTGTATACATCTTCATTATTGATGCTATAGCTAATATTGAATAGAGGATATGATGAACAGATAGCAGCAAAACCGTTCTCCGCTGCATTTCACGTGGAATTTATGCCAGAGACACTTCAAAAGCCAACACATTACAAGTTCAGTAATCTTCATTCCTTGGCCCAAATATTATGCACCTTATAGTAATCACCATTTATAATACAGTTGCCTACAAAATAATTTTGTACATTAAAATAGGAACTTGGCTAAAGCTAAGGATATAGGGACAGAGTCTAACCTGTGCCCAATCTGCTAACACTCTATACTCTGTAAGAAAACTAACCAAGAGAATTGGGGTTTATCTAGAGAAGAGTTTCCCCTCAGGCCCAAAAGAAGTTTGTAAACAATGTTTATAATGAGGAATTACAGTAATTGCTGCTGGCACGAGGGACACTTTCCATTGGGAGGTTGATGTGATTTAGCATAAGATGGTATTTCATCAGAAAGAAAAACTTCTCAATGAATAATTGTTACAATAAAAACTTTGCTATTTGAGATATCTTTGTTATGTTTTGTTTGTGCAATTCATTTTTATATTAACACTTTTGCTGCTCAAGGGACCAGCAAAGTAGTTACATAGTTACATAGTAGATGAGGTTGAAAAAAGACGTATGTCCATCAAGTTCAACCTATGCTAAATTTAGATGACTTATACTTTATCCTATATCTATACTTACTTATTGATCCAGAGGAAGGCAAACAAAAAACCCCAGTGACATACAGTATCATCCAATGAAATCTCATAAAGGGAAAAATTGATTCCTTCCTAACTCCAAGAATTGGCAATCGGATTAATCCCTGGATCATCATCCTTCCCATGTTTACTTATTTGGTATATCCCTGTATACCTTTCCTATCTAAAAGGATGTTCAACCTTTTTTTTAAACAAATCTATTGTTTCTGCCATCACAGTCTCCATGGGTAATGACTTCCACATTGTAACTGCCCCTACTGTTAAGAACCTTTTCCTTTGTTGCTGGTGAAATCTCCTTTCCTCCAACCTTAAGGGATGATCCTGAGTCCTTTGTACTGTCCTTGGGATAGTTATATTGAAAGCTCCTTGTACTGTACCCATATTGTGCTGTACTGAAATACCATTCCTAGTCTCTGTAACAGGGGAATTATCCCTGTTCAGGTAATGTGCCTCTAATCCAGCAGTGTGGTGGTTAACTGCTGGTAGTCAATTAACAAACACCACCTGCCTGATTAGATTGCTTAGAAAAGCCTGTGTTTTGAGACAGGAAGTGAGACTCCTTAGCTCACACCTGAGCTGAACTTGGAGACAAAGCAGAGATTGTCCTTTACTCTCATGACTTGTGAGACTGACATGGGGACAGACGTCTTGAGTCTACTATACCAGATGAGGCTGATGGCAAGACCCAGGAAACTTCTAAACCTGAATGCTGACAAATCCTGAAGAAAAGGTAGCAACCAGGACCAGAGAAGATTTTCCCTCCAAACCACAAGGAACAGATAAGACTTTCATTTATAAGACTTTTTTATATCTGTTCATTTCATGCTATATGTTTGGGGCTGGGAGACATGCTTATCTAAAGGGAGTGGTGGATTGCATAGTATTTCACTAGAAATTCTCCCAAGTGAATATAAGCTTTGTTTACCCATTGTTTGGATGGTTTCCTGATGTTAAGGAAATAGGCGCAATAAAAGCCTTATTTAATTTCACCATAACAGTCTCCCTTGCATACCTCTGTGAGCGTCTCTCTGACTGTAAAAGGGTCAAAGTTGCCCCTGCTCCCTACACGGGTGAGGTCATGTACCACACTTGTCCATTCTCATAAAGTTATTCTGAGCATTTCTTATCTGTTTGATCCATCAGTGTAGATCAAAGGATTAAGCAGGGAATCAACCAATGTGGTTTTCAAAATGGTGACTTTGTTGAGCTCTAAAACATATCAACCCAGAATCATACATAACAGACCCTAGCATCCACCCATTCATCGGTGCCTATGAATATTTTGCACCAATTTTGTCTCATTATAATATTGTAATTTGGAGAGTAATTGGTTGTAGAGATAAGAGTAGTCGGGGGAATGTGATTTGGGTTTCTTACACGTGAAGCACCTGCAAGGCAAAGTCATTTCAAGTGTCTCTAGGTGCTTTTCATAGTTACATAGTAGATGAGGTTGAAAAAAGACGTACGTCCATCAAGTTCAACCTATACTAAAATTAGACAAAAGATACTTTATCCTATTTCTATAATTACTTATTGATCCAGAGGAAGCAAACACAAAACCCCAGTGACATATCATCTAATTATATATCATAAGGGGAAACATAAATTCCTTCCTGACTCCCAGAATTGGCAATCGGATTAATCCCTGGATCAACATCCTTCCCATGTTACTTATTTGGTATATCCCTGTATACCTTTCCTTTCTAAAAAGATGTCCAACCTTTTTTTTTAACAAATCTATTGTATCTGCCATCACAGTCTCCATGGGTAATGAATTCCATATGTTTCTTTAGCTTTCAGACATAAACACCGGGGTCTTAATCCTTTCTGGTTTCACATTGTTTTTTTCCCACAGTGAAGTGCAGGATCTGTGTTTTCGTGGGGAGACAATGAAAATATGCAAAGATTGGAGTTTAGATGTCCTTCCAGTAAAAAAATAAATACCACGTGTTTCAGGTAATGAATGATGTTCTGTAAATAACTGCTGAATGAGTAATATTCAAAGTATTTTGATATAACTACAAGAATATTAACACATTGATCTTACATGTCAGATCACTAAAAACATAGAAACTAAAAGCCTTATTCAGTAAAGGTTCATAAAAAATATCGCCAGCCAATTTAAATGGCCGTTTTTTTGAGCGTTGCTATCACGGTATTCAGTAAGCCTTCATTACCGTTCATAGCAAAATTCCCAAAACAAGTGATAGGATCAACCCTCTAAAAAGGCCAAACCCGGTGATACATTTCTGCTACAGAGAGAGCTGTCCCGTTATGGGATGCCGGTATCTCCTATGCTTTGGAATTTAAATGCATTTAAATGCAGAGGGATACCGGCACCCCATAATGGGGCCTACATCTCGGGAAGTAGGGGGTCCCCGGACATAAAACCAACGTGGTTCAGCTCCGGAGACCCCCTGCACATCTACATTATGAATGAAATGTATATTAAGCAATAATTAATAAACATCAATACACCCCCCCCCCCTGTGCCCCCTATAATGTAAAACCATTATTGAGTTTTTAACATACAGGGCTAATACCCCAGACCTACGGTAGTCCCCGGTGGTGGTCCTGACGGGTGTCTGCAGGCCCCACAGTGCACCAGTACCCCAGGGTTTGGGGGTCAACAGGTGGTTCCCGCCAGGCGCCATGGGCCTCCAGGTGGTCCCCGCAGGTCACTGTGGGCCACAATGGGGTTCCCTGGGTCAACCCCACAGGTGTCTGAGGCCCTCGGGTGGTTCCCATTGGGGTCTTAGAGCCTTCAGGTGGTCCCTGCGGGTCCGCGGGGCCCCCACAGGTGTGGGGCCCCTAGTTCTTCCCCGCGGGTCCACAGGTGGTACCCGTGGGCGTCCGGGGGTCCTTAGGTGGTCTCCATAGGTCCCCGCAGTCCTAAGATACCAACCCTGTATGTCAACAAATAAACATGGGCCTACATTTCAATCAATCCCTCACCCCACTCCGCCCAAACACATACAGTACAGTAATGGGCAAAATAACTATTATCCAGATATGGATAATAGATTATTTGCCCATTATTAAACACAAATTTAGCCAGAATAAATAAAGTAAATAAATACAGTTCTACTTACCACAGCAATATGCTGGCCGTCCTCCCCACCATACAGCAGGACCCTCTGTCCTCCGTTGCCAGAAAGCATACATACATAATAAAGATATTCTAACGGCCCCTAACCCCTTAATCACCGTAGCGGTTAATAAACGCTATAGTAATTAAGGGGTTAACCCACCCTGCCCCGCTACCCACCCGGGAGGCCTAACCACCCACCCCGGACTGACTATACCCACTCTGTACCCATTGAGTAGTACAGTGGTACGTCATATCCATATAATAATATGGGCATGATAAGTCTCTATAGCACTCAATGGGCATCCTAATCACAATACATTAATGCACAAAACACACAATAATAAAACATTAAATAAACTCCAAAAAACACACGTCAATAAATAAAAACAGTAGCCAGCTAATCCAATGAATACAAGCAATAAAAAACATTCCAAAAATTGTCGAAAAATGTCTGTGACGTCGGATGGACATTCCTAGCACTGATAGTGCGGCATCGGCTTGTAGTCTTAACACAGGCACGCAAGGGGTTAATACCATCAGCTACTCCACACCTGCGATACACCCCGCCCCTGCCTATCAGTAGACAGCCTATTTCTAATGACTCATTGCTCACATTGCCTTGTGCTGCTCTCTCATTGGCTATCTGATCCTTATATGCTCAGCCTTGCCTCAAACAAATTGGCTGAGCATAAACTTTTTTATGTTACGTAGTGCTTGCCTCAAGCATCCTGCTGCCCTGCTGTTGCTTTGTGCATTCTGTCTTGCTCACTTGTACCTTTTGACCTATGCTTGTACCTGGACCTTTGCCTTCTCTGACCCTTGACCATGGCTTGCATTTAGACTCCCACCTTCTCTACCCCTGGACAACCACCATCCGACTTCTCCAATCCTAGACCAAGGCGAGAATCACAACCATTCTGACCTCTCCTACCCCTATCCGGCTACACGACCTTCACTCTGCACTCTGAATGCATTTACAGGTTGGTGTTTACCAATATCCCGACCTCAGCCTTGCAGACCCGTCCTGTTTGTGGTGAGCACTCGTTACAGTTATACAGAGAAAAGTGCGCAACCCAAAAAACAACTTAATCGTATTAGAGACAGTGTCTAATAATACACCATAAATTTGATCCTCATAGATTAATGTTATAAAAACTTATAATCACATAAGGCACAACCCTACTGTGGAAGTGATAAAAATATGTAAACCATACAAAACCGTTGGTGTAGTGTATGCTGCTATAATTAAAGAGTGTCTCAGCACTCCCACGAACTAAGAGATAAAGACAAGAAAAAAGTGCAAGACGCAAATGGTGAAGTAAGTCAAAATAAATATTTTAGTAATAAAAGGGTGAGTATTCTGCGTACATCAGAGATATAGAACATTCGCATTTACGTGTAACAACACACGAAATTACCACACAGCAGTCATCAGGGTGGATGGTCTGGAGGGTGTAGCTCTAGTCGATCGACTCCTGCAGTCTTGGGATAACATCAGCGTCTCTCACGATGACGGCGACCTGTGGTCAACATCCACAGCGTCCAAGGAGACAAGACCGCTTGATCACTGGGTCATCTGTCCTGTATTGAGCACTATGTGCACGTAGTAAAAGTTTCCTGCAGCCGGTAACATAGATGCACGAGGGTATGCTCCCACCACTGTCTAAACGAGCGGCACTCGGAAGTAGTATTCCGTTTGGTGGACGCGCACTACGATGACGTCACTCGCGCAGCGTGCAGCTTCACACAGACCGTGTCCAAACAGTAAAGACAGGGGTCGTAGGCATAAAAAGTGCTCAAATGAACATACAATACTGGCAAAGGGTATTAAAAGGTACCACAATTGAAACAGAAAATAATCCTACGCGTTTCGAAGCTGTAAAATGCTTCTTCATCAGGGATAAATTCAGTGTCACTACCTCAGAGCATTAAATACACATATGACTACTAGTTAATTGGTCAGACAATCAGACCGGAGCCAATCAAATGAATCTGCTCAAAGTTAAGGGCGTGACAGTGGATTTAAATATAACACATGATATAAAATACACAACTTTAATCAATTAGTAAATAGTTCTCTGCAAAAGAAATATGGAATAAATAGGAAAAAAGAGAGAAAACATATAATTAAAACACAGAATAATACTGGTTAAAACACTGCTACTTACACATAATAAAAAATTTTGGCGATTCCCATAGAATAGAAGAAAATCTCCAATGAATACATATGGATATAGAGCATTGTTCAATGGAACCAAATGGATATTAAATCCTTCGTAATAATACAAATGACTATTATATTTATTATGTTGAGATCATGAACCCCTAATAGAAAGCCCAAACGTCCAAGTCTTCATTTAACCCTTTGGGGGCCATACAGTCCAATTTATGGATCCAAAAGGATTCCTCGGCAGATAAAGCTTTTAATCTATCCCCCCCCCCTCCTATTACTTGACACATGTTTAATACCTATAAAAGTCAAGGAGGAAGGGTGAACCAAAAAATGTCTTGAAACGCTGTGTTTTTCGAAGCCATTCCTAATATTACGAATATGTTCCTGTATTCGTATTTTCAAATTACGTTTAGTCCTCCCTACATAGTGTAATGCACATTCAAGTAGGTAAACTATATAGGTTGAGTCACAAGTTATGAAGTCTTCAACCTTGAAAATCTCCTTAGTTTTTCTTGAAGTAAACGTTTTACGGTTAGAATGCATATACTTGCAGACAGAACATTTAGCACAGTTGAAATTCCCCATAGGTTTGTTACCAAGCCAGCTCTTAGTGCTACTCGTGCATGTCAGTTGTCCAATGTCACTAGGGGCTAGAGTGTTTTTTTAAATTAGAAGCCTTCCTATAGATGAATCTTGGTCTCTTAGCCAGGTGCTCACTCAAGACCGGGTCACTACTCAGAATGATTCTGCTACGACATATAGGGATGAATTCAATTACTTGATGATTTATTATGATCACTTTATACAGATATTTAGCAATATGTAGTAAATGTATTTAGGTTATTGTTTATATATAGGTTTAGATCTATTATATATATTATATATATCTATTTATTAATATTTGGAGTAAATAATTTTACTTAGGTCAATCATATATATATATGTATATATATATGAGTACAGTTGTTCTCACTAAGGGCATACTGGTATCTTTCTAGATCTATTCTATTTTATGTCATTATATTATTTATCTATTGTTCACTATTGGGGGTTAATATAAGTGTGTTTTTTATATACTATAATATCATTACTGTTTTGTTTATTTCATTATTCAGTTTAACCATGTTTAGTGTCAGATCTGTTTTTAATTCTTTTTCTCTCTCTTTTCATGTTTTCGGTCAATAATTTTTTTAATATATTGTTTTGTTTTGATTTATTAGGTTGATAAAGTTTTCTTTGCTTTGAAGTCACCATTCTGCAGAGCGGACCTTTTTGTCCATTCAGGGCCTCCGTAGTTTTCTAGCTCCGATCGCCATCTTGGATTTAGATAGGAGACCGAGTGGGGAGGAGAGATGCTCTGCAGATGGAGTCTCAGTTAAGTGGCGATTTAGGATGTTTGCTTTAAATTAGTATGGTCTTGCAGGAGCTGGGTGGGCTGTCCATACCTCAACGGGCACCCGTAATTACACCCGACCATGTGATCGGGCGGGCCCGTTTTGGCGCGAACAGACTGCGCAGCTCAGGCATATATAAATGAGATATTGCACACACACAGGTCACTCTTTGATAAAGCGCTTCTACAGCGCGAAACGCGTCAGAGTTACCCTCTGTTTTTGTAGCCCGGTCTACCAATGCCATAAATTAAAGCATTTTTTAATTTTCAAGCAGCCTCCAGCCCTTTCATTTTTTCTGCAGTGCTCCACCACTTTCTTCTCTACTTAGGTGCTCACTCAAGACCGGGTCACTACTCAGAATGTCCCAGTGTTTTGTGACCACCTTCTCAATACTCCTATGGGCTGAATTAAAGTTAGTCACTAATGCCACATCCACTTTCTTTGTGTCTACATTACCAGATTTTTAAAAATTTTGTATCAACAGATCATTGCGGTCCATAAATTGGACCCTTTCAAGTTCCCTTTTAAGATGTTCAGGATTGTATCCTCTTTCACTAAAGCGACTATACAGTTTCTCTGCTTGTTTGATAAAGGTGTCATTATTGCTACAGTTTCTTTTCAGCCTCCTGAATTGGCCCCCTGGGATATTCTTAATCCAGGTATCCTTGTGATTACTTGTTGCCATTAAGAGATTATTTGTGTCAACTTCCTTAAAGAATGTTTCTGTTAACGCTCTTCCTTCACATGTAGATGTCAATTTGAGTTCTAGATAGTTAGTAACCTTTTCGTCAGTCTCATGTGTAAAGATTAGATTATAGTCATTACTATTAATAAAAGACAGGAATTGGTTAACTGATTCGAGGTCCCCATCCCAAACCACCAGGACATCATCTATGTAGCGTCGCCACATGATGATCTTATTGGTGAATGGGTTATTAGCCCAAATGAATTGGTTCTCCCAGTCTCCCACACACAGGTTTGCGAAACTACGTTACCGGCATCTACGTTACCGGCTGCAGGAAACTTTTACTACGTGCACATAGTGCTCAATACAGGACAGATGACCCAGTGATCAAGCGGTCTTGTCTCCTTGGACGCTGTGGATGTTGACCACAGGTCGCCGTCATCGTGAGAGACGCTGATATTATCCCAAGACTGCAGGAGTCGATCGACTAGTGCTACACCCTCCAGACCATCCACCCTGATGACTGCTGTGTGGTAATTTCGTGTGTTGTTACACGTAACTGCGAATGTTCTATATCTCTGATGTACGCAGAATACTCACCCTTTTATTACTAAAATATTTATTTTGACTTACTTCACCATTTGCGTCTTGCGCTTTTTTCTTGTCTTTATCTCTTAGTTCGTGGGAGTGCTGAGCCACTCTTTAATTATAGCAGCATACGCTACACCAACGGTTTTGTATGGTTTACATATTTTTATCACTTCCACAGTAGGGTTGTGCCTTATGTGATTATAAGTTTTTATAACATTAATCTATAAGGATCAAATTTATGGTGTATTATTAGACACTGTCTCTAATACGATTAAGTTGTTTTTTGGGTTGCGCACTTTTCTCTGTATAATTGTTCACTTGTTCTTTATTTGTGCTGCACGTTAATTCACTTAGTCGCAGAGGGTTGAGCACGTTCAATTCTCCCACAATATGGTGTGGAGTCTGGCTAACTGTAGAGCTAAACGAGAGGAGCACTTTAATCTCCTCTTTTCTGAAGAGGTTGTTAATGTTTCATCTGAGTCAATTGTATCATCATCTGTTAAAGATCATTTTAAAACTTTAAAAAAACTGTTATTAGAAGAGAATAAGTTATGACTTGAGAAAAGGACCATACAGAGTTATATGGATTGCAAAAGAGTTCCGAGAGGTTTGCGAGTCCTCAAAAAAACAACTTTTGGTAAAGAGAATGCACATTTCATGCAAAAATGGAACCGAATTTTAGATGCTTGTTCAATGGACCTGATGAGATTGATTATTTTTTAAATGAGCCGTATGATTAAAAACCTGGAAAAGGATATTCTTGAGATCATAGTAACACTTGAACCATTGGTTATTGACAATGATTGTTAAGAATTAGAACATGATCTCAAGAGTAAACTTGAGAATGAGGAAGAGGAGCTCCTAAAGGTAAAACATGATAAATTTCTACGTGACAAAGGAGATAATATTAATAACAGGCAAAGAGATTGGGCCAAAAAAGAGGAGAGGGGGAGTGGTTGGTCAAACTTACGTTCCCAATACAAGGGATAAGTCCAACTCCACTCGATCTAGACAGAGAGATCCTCATGTCAGAACTATAGGCCTAATGATCAGTCACGTGGATATTTTCATGCTAATGGTGGTGGTAATGATGCTAAGGGCGAATATTCCCACCACCAATATGACAATCATGTCCGTAACCCTAATTATAGAGGTAAAAACTATATTAGAGATTTTAAACCTAACTTTAGTTCTAACCCCTATCAACATCAACAAAAAAGTAACAAGGAGTATATTCCAATAAGGACTGAATCCTATACACACTCACCTAAAGTTATACCTAAACGTAATATATATTCATGTTCTCCAAGCCATTCATCACCATCTTTTTTAGAGATAGTGAAAACAAGATTAGCACCCCCATTAGGGAAAGAAACGAAGATAAAAGAAACTGTACTAGATCTCCCCCCAGCCAGACAAAGAAAAAGATCTTTGTCAGGCGAGGAACCAGAGGTAGTGCCAACATCCAAAAGAAAAGAGAGCTATCAAGAAGGGTCTCCCCAGTAGATAATGGTATCTTCAATCTCTCTACTAACATTCTGACACAAGATAAGATCAGAGTGCTGAGTAGTGGCTTGACTTTTTCACGGACGTGTGGACCCAATTCATTCCAATTGTTCAAGGACCTCCATAAGATCACACGAAATTTAACGTTAAAAAGGCACTTTTTAAAGAGTGAGATGGAGTCTGGTCCTCCTGTTATACAATCAACACAGAATGCATAAGTTATTCAACTAACTCAGAATCCTGTACCTGTTATAAGGCATACGCCCTTTAAGACTCAGTCCAAATTTTACCCAGCACAATCAAAAGGGCACCACATAGATACATTCTTTACAGTGGTAAATAATGAATTGCACACCTTGACACATGAGTTTGATATGGGTAAAATCAGACAGAACCTTAATGCAAAGGAGAACCTTGCCTTAAAAATGCTTAGAGATAATAAAGAACTGATTATCAGGCAAGCAGATAAGGGGGGGGGTGGTATTGCAGAATCGTAAAGATTATGAGAGTGAAGCCCTCAGATTATTACACGATACCACCTTCTATAAGAAATTAAATAAAGACCCTACTCTAAAATTTCAGGTTCTGCTGAAGACACTCTTAGAAGAAGCCATTACTCAGTCTGTTATTTCCAATGTTGAATTCTCCTTTCTTTATCCGCTTTTCCGAGATTACCTATATTTTATCATTTGCCAAAAGTTCATAAATGTATTGTTAATCCCCCAGGGAGACTTATCATTTCAGGGATTCAGTCTTTGACTGCCAATGCGTCCCAGTACGTCGACTTTTTTCTGCAGCCTTATGTAGTCAAATTACCATCTTACATTAAAGACTCTACAGCAGTTCTAAAACTATTCCAATCCTTTGAATGGAAGAGCAGCTACAGATGGCTGACTTGTGATATTAAAGTCTTGTACACCCATATTCCTCACCCCAAAGGTCTTGACACTATTGATTCTTGTATGAAACAGGACCCTCTATTACATCCCCTAAATAGAGAGTTCATTTTTAAATTAATTGACTTTATATTAAAGCATAATTATTTCATGTTTCTCACTGAATTCTATATACAGGTTTGCGAAACAGCTATGGGTACTCGTTTTGCCCCCAGTTTCGCAAACCTGTATGTGGGAGACTGGGAGAACCAATTCATTTGGGCTAATAACCCATTCACCAATAAGATCATCATGTGGCAACGCTACATAGATGATGTCCTGGTGGTTTGGGATGGGGACCTCGAATCAGTTAACTAATTCCTGTCTTTTATTAATAGTAATTACTATAATCTGATCTTTACACATGAGACTGACGAAAAGGTTACTAACTATCTAGATCTCAAATTGACATCTACATGTGAAGGAAGAGCGTTAACAGAAACATTCTTTAAGGAAGTTGACACAAATAATCTCTTAATGGCAACAAGTAATCACAAGGATACCTGGATTAAGAATATCCCAGGGGGCCAATTCATGAGGCTGAAAAGAAACTGTAGCAATAATGACACCTTTATCAAACAAGCAGAGAAACTGTATAGTCGCTTTAGTGAAAGAGGATACAATCCTGAACATCTTAAAAGGGAACTTGAAAGGGTCCAACTTATGGACCGCAATGATCTGTTGATACAAAAATGTAAAAAATTTGGTAATGTAGACACAAAGAAAGTGGATGTGGCATTAGTGACTAACTTTAATTCAGCCCATAGGAGTATTGAGAAGGTGGTTGCAAAACACTGGGACATTCTGAGTAGTGACCCGGTCTTGAGTGAGCACCTGGATAAGAGACCAAGATTCATCTATAGGAAGGCTTCTAATTTAAAAAACACTCTAGCCCCTGGACAACTGACATGCACGAGTAGCACTAAGTAACAAACCTATGGGGAATTTCAACTGTGCTAAATGTTCTGTCTGCAAGTATATGCATTCTAACCGTAAAACTTTTACTTCAAGAAAAACTAAGGAGATTTTCAAGGTAGAAGACTTCATAACTTGTGACTCAACCTATATAGTTTACCTACTTGAATGTGCCTGTGGGTTACACTATGTAGGGAGGACTAAACGTAATTTGAAAATACGAATACAGGAACATATTCATAATATTAGGAATGGCTTCGAAAAACACAGCGTTTCAAGACATTTTTTGGTTCACATCAGAAAGACCCTTCCTCCTTGACTTTTATAGGTATTAAACATGTGTCAAGTAATAGGAGGGGGGGGGATAGATTAAAAGCTTTATCTGCCGAGGAATCCTTTTTTGATCCATAAATTGGACTGTATGGCCCCCAAAGGGTTAAATGAAGACTTGGACGTTTGGGCTTTCTATTAGGGGTACATGATCTCAACATAATAAATATAATAGTCATTTGTATTACCAAGGATTTAATATCCATTTGGTTCCATTGAATAATGCTCTATATCCATATGTATTCTTTGGAGATTTTCTCCTATTCTATGGGAATCGCCAAAAAATGTTATTATGTGTAAGTAGCAGTGTTTTAACCAGTATTATTCTGTGTTTCAATTATATGTTTTCTCTCTTTTTTCCTCTTTTTTCCATATTTCTTTTGCAGAGAACTATTTACTAATTGATTAAAGTTGTGTATTTTATATCATGTGTTATATTTAAATCCACTGTCACGCCCTTAACTTTGAGCAGATTCATTTGATTGGCTCCGGTCTGATTGTCTGACCAATTAACTAGTAGTCATATGTGTATTTAATGCTCTGAGGTAGTGACACTGAATTTATCCCTGATGAAGAAGCATTTTACAGCTTCGAAACGCGTAGGATTATTTTCTGTTTCAATTGTGGTACCTTTTAATACCCTTTGCCAGAATTGTATGTTCATTTGAGCACTTTTTATGCCTACGACCCCTGTCTTTACTGTTTGGACACGGTCTGTGTGAAGCTGCATGCTGCGCGAGTGACGTCATCATAGTGCGCGTCCACCAAATGGAATACTACTGCCGAGTGCCAGTCGTTTAGACCGTGGTGGGAGCATACCCTCGTGCATCTACATTACCGGCTGCAGGAAACTTTTACTACGTGCACATAGTGCTCAATACAGGACAGATGACCCAGTGATCAAGCGGTCTTGTCTCCTTGGACGCTGTGGATGTTGACCACAGGTCGCCGTCATTGTGAGAGATGCTGATGTTATCTCAAGACTGCAGGAGTTGATCGACTAGAGCTACACCCTCCAGACCATCCACCCTGATGACTGCTGTGTGGTAATTTCGTGTGTTGTTACACGTAAATGCGAATTTTCTATATCTCTGATGTACGCAGAATACTCACCCTTTTATTACTAAAATATTTATTTTGACTTACTTCACCATTTGCGTTTTGCGCTTTTTTCTTGTCTTTATCTCTTAACTTGTTACAGTATGCGCAGCCCCACAAACATGGACCCCACTGAGGTGGGTCAAGTTTTGAATGGGCATGCCACCATGTTTGACAAACTGGAGAAATAACTGGTGCAAAATGACCAACGTATGGGGTTATTCCAACGCTCGGTGCAAGCTATCTCCGACCAGACCCCACGTGACCCCTCTCACTCTGTCTCCTCAGCGGTGTCTGTCCCAGCACCCATTCCTGTGACCACAGCTTCCGAACCACGACTACCTACTCCCAACCGCTATGGCGGTGACTGTCACGATAGACCATAACTTTTAACACCAAAATACCCGGATTCTTTGAATGAGCAAAACAAGAGATAAAATAAATTATGATTTGTTTACAGAATGAACATACACAGCTTAGTTTACAAAAAACACTTGAAATACACTTACTGGGACGGGGTAAAACGAAATCTTCTATTCTCAGAACGAAATCTTTAGAAATATTGCCCAGGAGCAGGAGTTGTGCGCAAACAGAGCCGAAAATAGTCTTTGGATAGTGGTGCCTCTCGCAACCACTGTTTCTCCTCTGCAGCTGCATACTTCGTTCTACCGCCATAGAATTTGTTCTGGATTCCTTCGTTCTTATGAACTCTTGACTTGGGTTACGATGTTGCAAAGTTTAAAATCCAGGTTAGATGAATCTGACTCCCGATCGGCTGCAGGGATTCTTATGCAGTAAAAATCCCTATCTGTAACCTCTGCAGCCAATCTCAGTCGTGGGAATAATATTCCCACCTATCCCAGAGTTGCCGATACTTGGCAAACCTGGCAGAGGGGCTGCTTAGTTTGCTAAGGGCATGCCCGAACCTTGCACCCTTGCCGCTTAGCATACCAGACCAAGCCCCCTTACCTGGCGACATTTTGTCTGAGCTGGCCAGACATCTGGGCCATTTGCCCGGACATTTACTAAGATGGGGATACTTGTATTACCCCTCCCCACTTCACACTTTTAGTCGGCTAATGCTTTCAACTACAGACTTTTCCAGTGGGGTGGTTTAGAAGTCCTAGTTACGTATGCAGGAATTTCCTGCTATACATTTCTAAAGTACAGTAATTACAACTTGAGTGTTTCCCTCTGTTCCGGCCATCTGAATGAAAATCCCCTTACGCCTATAATGTTGGAACCATTAAAATAGGGGGACGTTCATTCATCAATTTTTATATAACTTTATAAAAATTGTGTTATTACCTTTTTCATGATTTTACTCCCCCAGCACTCACAGCAAATCTCAGCGCGCTATGACCTTCCAAGCAGAAGTTATCTAAACGCCGGGCGCTGTGCTGTTGGCCGCTGGGTTTTAAAAAAAATTTCCTTTGCGCGGTTACAGGAACACACAGTAGAAATAACATTATTCTCGCCACCTTATTTAACCTGGTGGGAGACACAGACATTTTTTATTAAAAGCACAGTGTTGCGGCCATTACTGGGTTGCCGAGCTGACAGTCTACAATCCCAAATATGGCTCAGGGGCATCCAGTTGGGCATAATACCTTTATTTACTGGCCTGGGTACCCCTTCACTGTCACACCTCCCCACCTCAAAGCGTAGGAGCTGTTACAACCACGTCGTCCAGTGGTTTAATGGGCCAGACAACTCTTGAGGTTAACTATTCAGCAGGACTTCAACAGGACTGTCCTTGTGGGATAGTCCGTCCGCATTGCTGTGCTCGCTGCCTTTCTTATGCTGGATGGTGAAGTCAAATTCTTGCAGAGCAAGAATCCAGCGCAGCAGCTTGGCATTTTCCCCGAACACCCATTGTAACAAACTTAGGGGGTTATGGTCTGGGATTACCATGAATGAACGACCGTACAGATAGCGCTGCAACTTGCGGAGTGCCCATACAATCGCCAGACACTCTTTTTCAATAGTGGCATAAGCCACTTCCCTGGGCAGCAGTTTTCGGCTCAGGTATACCATAGGATGCTCTCCTCCCTCCTCCGACACTTGGCTGAGTACATACCAAAGTCAGAGGCATCCGTCTGCACCAAGAACTTTTTAGAGTAGTCTGGTGCAGCTAGAATAGGGGCACTGGCCAATGCGGTCTTCAATGCCTCAAGTGCAGGTAAAACCAGGTAAAAAAAAAAGTCTTTTTCTTCTTTCTTTACATTTGTAATCCATACCGTCACTCTTCTGGGGTCTTCAGGATCTTCATTTGTCTCTTCCTCTTCATCTGTGTCTTCATCTATCACACCCTTGTCCTCTTCTTCCTTCAGGAGGTCCTTCCTCCTTGGCTTCTTGCTCTAAAATGAGACGACATAGGCTTTTATAGGTCTATACTTCACATTTCCATCAAAAGGTTCCCACGGCCCTGATTCTATCTCAGCAAAATGGAAGGATTTCCTCCAATCCTAGCTCAAACCACAAAGAAACATGGTTCATAATGAGCATGGAGAAACTACTAACTTCTGGACTACCTTCTTATATGACAGACTTCACTTTTTCAGCAAAACATGGGACCCTTGGCTGACAGATGCAAGGGAGGCTGGAAATTTCTTACTGACAATTTGACTAAGAGGCCACCCCTTACAGCGGCATAACCAGTGTGCCACAAAACCCTGCAAACCAGGGGGACCCAAGGATAATGGGGGCCTGGCCAGTCGGCAATGGACGTTGAGCCCAAATTCCACATCTGGCAGCTGCTGGGGACTTGGGGTCAGAAGTTGGGCAGGTTAAAACTTCTGCCCATGTCACATGGGCCATCTCAGCTCTGCATGCTTCCTGCAGCAGTTCCCACTGACGCAACCAATCTTAAAGCAGGCCAATCCACACCCCCTCCCCCCAGGGCAAAAATTGTAATGGGGGGGAGGGGGGGATTGTGTGTAGAGGGAAGTGAGATATGGGGGGATTGTGTGAGAGAGGAGGGTGTCAAAGCGCAGAAATAAAATCAATGAGTCAAGGGTTCAAAAAAGTAACAACATGAGTTTATCTGTACCAAGGCACAATTGAGAGAAAATAATTCCAACAAGGAACTCAGGCCTCTGCCAACATATTGCTTAGTATCTCATTTTATACATTTCAAAATGAGTAATACACCCCTTAGGGGGCTGGCTTAGAGATAAATGATAATATGATGACATGCAAAAATACATATTGGTTGATACATAAATATGCTGCATACGCTATATTCTTATCGATAATTTACCATAATGTGGGCCTCTTAACCTTGTGACATAAGGGAGTTACATTGTCCAGCCCTGTATGTGTACTGTAGCTGTCAGATAACAGCTACACTATGGTCAGCAGGAATATCTTAAGACAGGGAAAACCGCTTACGAATGCATTTTAAATTCTTGCATGCCTTGTAGGAATTACACAAGGGTGAGTTACATCCAGGAGCGATACTCTGCAGAATCAAACATTCATAGTTCATACACGAATAAACGGATTAGCATACATACAAACACTCAAAATGGTAGTTAGGCCAAAATGGAGGTGATGATAGCCACACACATTATCTCAATCTTCACAGTCCTCTCTTTTTATTCTTGAAAACATAGTCTTTTATGGATAATTCAGATAAAACTCAGAAGCATTGCACTGGCCTGGAGGGCCCCGATTTGCATGGCGTTGATAGCTGCTGGCTATCATCTCTGCCAGGTTGGTCTTTCTGCCATCATCTTCACCTGTATTCCATTGAGGAGGACTGACTTTTCCTTCTGAGATTGCATCTTCCGTAGTGTCGTCTGTGATCAGTGGCATGGCCTGGGTAGAGGGTGTTACACACCTTTGCAATATGGATTTACTGCACATGACAGTCATACAAAACAATCAGAACTGCAAGCACACAGACAAATCCATTCATCAGTTTCGCTTCTAGAAAACCAACAAACATGGTAATTCCTAACAAAACACACCTCTTATCTCCACCTTTCCTTAATCTCTCCTGTATCTCTGCGATCTTCTCTACCTCATGCTAAATCTTACCACTTTGATCTCTAAAAAAACACAACATTGCTCTTTAACTATGGCACACACGCTAAAATATAGTCCAGAGCCATTCTATTCTGTAGGGCCATTAATCTAATCTGTACCTGTTCCTGGTTGAGTAAATTAATGGATGTAGTTATATGATTGAGAACATCATCCAATACATCCGTAAGTACATTGAGCCTGCCATATAGCAACCCAACTCCTACATTAGGAAATAAGCTAGCCCAAAATTGTTCTTTCCATAGACTACTTTTCAACCCCTGTGCGTTGGAAGTGGCTCTGCTATTCCTGATCCTGCCAGTGGGTCATTGTAAAGGCAGGTACAATTGTACCTAGATAGCAAGACCCTGTCCAACCACATGGTAATACTCTGTAGGCCCATTTTCCACAAAGCCAATACACTCCCCTAGGTAAACTAGAATTTGTGCAAGCACTTTTTACTATCTTAATTAAAACTGAAAAATTAAGGCCACATCCTCCCTGTAAATTTTTAGTTCAGGTCTGTAAATACATTTTTACACAAATTTCATTAGTTGGTGGAGACACCTGACCCATAAATTGATTTGTTGTTCCCAGTGCAAAATCCACCTACAGGAACCTCATTTACACTGGCGACACACTTTATTCGAGCTCGGCTAGTCCCACGAATTCGGGAATACCCGGGTGTATTGAGGTTTGTGACTGCTTTCTGCCCGAGTATATTGGGTTATTTTCCAAGCAGGGATTGAAGCATTTTATTCCCGCTGGCTGCAATACTGCACAGTATATATATATATACTGCATTACAATTCATGAATTTATGCCATCTGGTAGACACGCGAAGCATTGCAGCCTATTAAATCTTAATCATTATCATTTAACAGATCAGCCGCCCGTCAGCCAGGCATGAACCCAGGCTGGGAAGGCAAACGCAACGGGGCTTGTCAGAGGTGAGGAGCGGCGCATTCCAGGTATCTGCCAGGTACATACTGGGTATTTGCTCGAATAAAGTGTGTCGGTGCAGTACCAGTGGAATTCGGTTTAGAAAAGTTCCCTGTAAACAAATTCAAATTAACATTTCATAATTTTAAATTCGGCATTAGTGTAGGTATCCCTACTCAAGGGGTTAAATGTAGTTCTCTCTTACGTCATTGGGCGGCACTAGAGTATGGCAGGGATTCATTGTATATATTCCCTTCTGACCCATTAACCTGTGTAGTATTGTGCAAGATTGTATGATTGTCTGCAAAATAATGTGACCATAAAACAATAAACATTACAAATATTTCAAAACTGACCATCCCTTGTCATCATCTGATCTTGCCTAGCGAGGCATACATCTTAAAAACACACTCTAAAGCATAAAAAAATTATAATATTGAGTCCTGAAAAAACAAATTGTTCGTTTAAGTCCGGGCCTTGATAATATTGAGTTAAAAAAAAGCAAATTGTTTGTTTAAGACCGGGCCTTGCCTGAAGTCTTAATTCCTCGGTGGTTAAATGTTCTAGGATTATTGTGCCTAGATACACTAACTGTTGGTAAAAAACGCTGGCTTGATGATTCTTTGTCTTTGTTAACTGTTTACGGTGGTGCCGGCACTTTTTTCTTGCGATGATGCTGCTTTGTATTCTCCTTGGTAGACTGTATAAGCTGCACCTAAGTTTGGAGAGACTTAAACATTTCATTAATAAAAGCACAAGGAGAGTGCTTTTAACCACTATAATTTAGTATCAGCACAAATTTTTTTTTTTTTTCACCACTATCTTGGCATCCGCGTATAAAATAAACACAAAAACAACTTGCTCACTAACTAAAAAAGAAAGAAATCAACGGTGCATAGGGAAATTTCGTAAGAGAACACTGATAAGTGACAAGAGGTTGTCACTAAAAAGTCCCTAAAGCTTGCACTCATTGTAAACTGTAAAATATACATAAAGTACCAGTTAAATAACTAATACCACTAATATCAAATTTATTACAGACCAAATGGGAAATATTCACATAAACCTAACTATAACACAACTAAAATGTATACAAGTTTTTTACAAGCTAAAAACTGGCGAAATGCATAAAATGACAACTAATAAACCATAAATAAGAGTCCCCATGTGAACGAAACGGACAGTATACGGTAAACAAAAATGCTAGTATGTACACGAGTGTAAAGCCCTATCAGAACATGAGGGGCCAGTGTCCATAATATACTAACAATGCTAATTAGCTTTACCACAAAACACTGCAGAGTAGCAGCTCATCACATTAATACTTAGTTCCCAAACAGGCTCAAAATAAAGCTATCCAATAGTTATGCTGGAAAATGTAAAGAGGAGGGGTATATCCCTCTCTACATGAATATTCATGAAATAACATGTTGCTATGTGTAGCAATGAGTAGACAGCACCAAAACACAACAGTATGAATGGAGTCATATCGGCAAGAAATGTTCAAGGATAAATAACAAAAGAACACACATAAGGTAATGTTGCAATGAACAAAATAGGCAGAGTCCGCATATAGACAGGTGTGTTATGGAAAATCATATAAATTATCCTCTCTTTTGTTCATATGCAAATCCTATGACATGTGAACAATATATGACATAAAGAATGATGGTATTTAAAACATCAGCAGCTTGAGATTTAAATATATATATCATGAATTTGACAATAGCTACTGCTTAAAAAATAAAATCTATATAGCCTACAGTTGCATTCTTTAAAATGAGAGGCTATAGATCAGGGTTAAAATTAAGACACCTTTTGGAGGGAAAGGAGAGGTAATGGTTAAAAGTTATAAAAAATACCTCACATATGCAGTTAACTTTATAGGAAAAATTATTTCATATGTAACTTTATGCTTACTCGTTTATATTGTACGCTTTGTGAAGTACTGAGTATACTTTTGACACTATTCAAATACGGAAATACATATTAAATATTATTGTATTGTTAATGAAACAATTATAAAAAATAGCATTAAAAAACATCTCCTAATTAGAACAAATAGAATTGAAATGTGTTTACTGGTTTCTGCGTAGAGGTAATTTGGATACTGCATGTGGGGATTATAACCCCTTCTTGTAATAATTCCTACATAATGGGGGCTATGCCATCTAAAGCATTTCATAAACTATGAGTTATTTATCCTAAAATAGATACAAAAAACAGAAAGCACAATAAATAAGCATAATTTCACATTTCTCTGATACAGAGCAAAATGAACTTTACAAAAAATAAGATAAAAACCCAAAACAGACCTGTTTGACACTGCAAACTCAGTCCAAAAATAAATAAATTACAATATCATTCTCTTTCCCAATACTATAACTAAGCTGCTTTTAAACATTTTTTTTTCTTTTTCAGCTTCTAGTTAACTTTTCATGTCTGGAACGTGGTCTTTGTACATTCCTTAAACTGGAGGAGGGGGGCCAGCCCACTTGGCTGCTTTTAACCTTCCCTCTTTTAAATGACTGCTGTTCAAAAATTAGACGAGCAGTGTATTTAAGAAAACAAACCGTTTTCAACTAACAAATTAGTTTCCTATTATAAGTTTGAACAGAGAAACCTTGATAACTAAAAAACAAAAACAAAACCATCTCTGCAACCCTTCCTATAAAACAAAAATCTTAATGTTTTATTTACTACAGTATATATTTCTAATTCCTTATCTTTCTTACACACACCCACACACACACATACACACGTTCTCTGAGTTTATCTTGCATCAACATTAAACTTTGAATTCTAGATATACCTTGCTTTTAGTCCTGACTCCTCTAAATCAGCACATAAAATTTAAATTTAAAACTTCATTTAAATATTGTAACACAGTATCTCCTACGCCCAGGAACAAAAATGTGCTACAGTAAAAAATACAAATTTATATTATGAGTCAGGGAATTTGAACTGCCAAATTTTCATTCTCTTTTAAAATATTACACTAACAGACTTTAACATACAAAACTTCCTAGGTTTATTTTAAATGCTACTGTCATGCCTTGTAAATGGCAGCAGGCTTAACACACTTTGACAAAAGGGTTTAAACTTAAATGACCTTTTTACAAGAGATTATTTGTTATTTTTATGATTTGTACAACAAGTGACAATGTGAAGCGCTATGTACACTAATGGCGCTATATGAATAAAGACATTCATACATACATACATTAACTATCAGAGTGACACACAAACACTTCACTCCATGACATGTATATTATTATGCCATCAAACTAGTTTCTATGAACTTTCTAAGACAAAAACGCCAACAAAAAACATTTAAAGAGGATGTCCCCTTTTTTTTCCCATGCAGTATTAATGCATTCATTCCTAAAAAAAAACTATTTTAACATTCTTAAATTCAAGCCATTTCTTCCTAGGTTAATAATTAACTTCCATGTCTCACAGACATGCAACTCCTGTGCCTCACAGACATGCAACTCCTGTGCCTCACAGACATGCAACTCCTGTGCCTCACAGACATGCAACTCCTGTGCCTCACAAACATGCAACTCCTGTGCCTCACAGACATGCAACTCCTTTTCAGTGAAAAAGGGTGAGAAAAGGGAGAAGAGGAAAAAGGGGGGGGTGAGGAAAGGGAGATGAGGAAAAGGGGATTAGAAAAAGGGGGGTCCAATAATGCTGCAGTTATTTTTAAAACAGAGCCTGATATGTTTTCATTTTCCTTCTTATTTCATATATTCTGCGTCACTAAATATCCATTTTTAAAAAAATTTATTGCCATAAAGTCCACACATAATTTCAAGGGACGTACCCTGCGCCGGCGACTGAGAATGTAGGTTTCCCCATAATTCTCCTGTATTACACCGATCAACGTTAGCTGACCATGTACCTTACACCGATCAGCGTTAGCTGACCATGTACCGTATTATACCTTCTGAGCCCTGAATTGGCCTGCCATTTAGCATAAGGTATAATCTGACCTATCCCCGATCACCGTTAGTCGATCGGGTACCAATAAGGTGCCCCAACACTTGGTATAATATAAGTAGAATATAGAGTTAAGGACCAGTGGCCTTAAAATAGTTACCTGCTGTTCCTTAATAGTAGTTCTCTCCCCAAGTTCTAGGAGACTTAACACCTTATTAATTATTACACTTTCTGAGCCCTGAATTGGCCCTGCCGTTTAGCGGCATAAGGTGTAACCTGAGTTTATGGCAATAATATAAAACAACAACAACAATACCTGATCAGTATAATATTGATAAACTCACGTGATACAGGGTGTCCCGTCACTCAGGTAGGTTGCCCATAAAGAACAAACTGTCTACAGATTACTCAAACAATTAATCTAACAGCTTTTTTTTTGTTAAAAAGGATAAAGCCATACCTTATTCCAAGTGTGCACGTTTGAGTAATGTAGGCAGCTGCTCCGTCTGGGCTTTCCTGGTCCCGAGATGTTGGGTCCCTATTCAAGGGCCGCCACCTGTCAAAACGCAGAAATAAAATCAATGAGTCAAGGGTTCAAAAAAGTAACAACATGAGTTTATCTGTACCAAGGCACAATTGAGAGAAAAGAATTCCAACAAGGAACTCAGGCCTCTGCCAACATATTGCTTAGTATCACATTTTATACATTTCAAAATGAGTAATACACCCCTTAAGGGGGCTTGCTTAGAGATAAATGATAATATGATGACATGCAAAAATACATATTGGTTGATACATAAATATGCTGCATACGCTATATTCTTATCGATAATTTACCATAATGTGGGCCTCCTAACCTTGTGACATAAGGGAGTTACTGTGTCCAGCCCTGTATGTGTACTGTAGCTGTCAGATAACAGCTACACTATGGTCAGCAGGAATATCTTAAGACAGGGAAAACCGCTTACGAATGCATTTTAAATTCTTGCATGCCTTGTAGGAATTATACAAGGGTGAGTTACATCCAGGAGCGATACTCTGCAGAATCAAACATTCATAGTTCATACACGAATAAACGGATTAGCATACATACAAACACTCAAAATGGTAGTTAGGCCAAAATGGAGGTGATGATAGCCACACACATTATCTCAATCTTCACAAGGGGGATATGTGAGAGATGGGGTGATTGATTTTTAGAGGAGGGGGGTTGAGTGTGAGGGAGAGGGGATTGAGTGAAAGGAGGGTAGGAGAGAGGAGGTGGGAGATAGTGAGAAAAGAGGGGGTGTAAGAGAGTAGGGGGAGAGGTGGGGGAGTGAGTGAGGGAAAGTGAGACGGGAGGGGGAGAGAGGGGAATAGTGAGTTGGGGAGATAAATAGATGGGGTAAATGGAGAGGATGAGACATTGGAGTTTGAGAAGGGAGAGAAATAGAGGGGTGAGAGATAGGATGTGTGTGAAAGCAGGGAAGGAGTGCACGGGAAACAGAGCTGGAGTTCACAAGCCCACCCCAGTGGAACTAGATTTGTGTTTTTTATTTGCGGGGCCCTGTAAACATTTTTGCATGGGGTCCCAAAGAATGTATTTATGTCACTGACCCCTTAGCATGAATTCGATCTCTCTATGAGGTACATAGGTATTCCTATCAGTAGTCTCATGCCACGCTTCATCCTCCTATCCACCTGCCGGCTTCCACTCACCAGGAACCTTGTGAATTCGATTTTAATTTTAGTCTTATATATTTTTGTTAGGTCTATTTTTATGTATCCATAAGCTTATATGTACCCTCCTAATCCCCCCTACTTTTTTTCTTTCTGTACACTTCCCCCATTAACTGAATAAAAGAATAAATAGATGTTGGGGGGGGAGGGGGTCAAGTGGTTAGGGTTTATTCATTCAACATTTCGGCTCAACTCAGGAGACGTTTCTACAGGTGAAAGATCTGCTGTGTTGGACCGAAACGTTGGATGAATAGATGCAAGCCACCTGACCAGTATTTTGGAGTGCTACTCTTTTCGCTTAATTTCTAGTATTGGAGAAGAAAGACTGATGAAGATATCCAATTGTGCAGGTTATTTGTACTTTTTCATGCCACATGCATGTGGCTGATACAACCGCTTTAGGTCTCACCCAAGAGTAACAGATAAAACATAACATATCCACATTCAACATATATTGGGATGATGTCGAGGAGAAGAATGATTTGATGAGGGCTTTCCTTACTCTTTAAGCAATGGTGGAGTTAAGAGGCATTAACCGGGTGATAGTTTGAATTGAACATAACCTATTTTATCTGATCTTGCTCTGGTCCAGTTTAAATCAATTTTCCAACAAGACATCCTCAATGTCTCATTGAAGAAACGACATCCACATGAAGCTATTTCACTCCCAGTACTAGATGTCCTATGCTGTGAGTAATCGTTACAATGGCCACAAGATGTTTTCTGTCCCTGTCATGGTAACTTGTGCAGGGTTATAATATACACAAAATAACTGGGTTGAATTGAATGCGACTTAGATATAATAAAGAAAGTTTATTCCTTGAAAAAGGTGAACACACAGAATATACAAATAACACACAGGATATATACACTTACTTTGGGGAATTGTATTGTATTGTATGTCTTTATTTATATAGCGCCAAAAGTGTACTCAGCGCTTCACAAAGAATACAGTACAGGGAATTAAAATGATACAATAAGTGCAGCAAAATCGACAATAGGAAAGGAAATCCCTGCCCCGAAGAGCTTACAATCTAAGAGGTATGGTGGGAGACTTACAGAGACAGTAGGTGAGGGAATAAGTGCTGTGTATAGCAGTGTTTGGCCACAGTGGGTGGTAGGGGACAGTGGCTGAGTGTGGGACAGTAACTATGAGTGCAGGCTGTTGGGATGCTTAACTTGTGGGGTTAGTTTTAAGGTTAGTCAGTATTAAATCAGAAGTTTAACACAATTTACAGGGGAAGAGATGGCAGGCTGCATGGGTGATATCAGGTGTGTGACTTGGTTCAGGCAAGGAAGGAGTAGATAGAGGGTGTGAATAGAGGATGTGTGTGGGTGCTTTTTATTGAGGAGTAAATAAGTTGTTGGGAGAGAGGTGTATAACTAATGGTGCAGTGGGGAGTGGGGAAATTGGAGCGAACAGAGAAGTTCACAAAGTAGTGAGGAAACAGTAAGCAAAAAAAGCAATAGGTAGGGCATGGTGAGATTCAGGAGGAGACAGTCCAGGTATCGAAGGATAGGAAGAGTAATGGCAATGAAGTAATCTGGATCTGATTAGCAATTCATCAGGCAATCATAT
Source organism: Ascaphus truei (assembly GCF_040206685.1). Classification (NCBI taxonomy): domain Eukaryota; kingdom Metazoa; phylum Chordata; class Amphibia; order Anura; family Ascaphidae; genus Ascaphus; species Ascaphus truei. The sequence continues at coordinate 46,933,182 of NC_134495.1, forward strand.
ATCATTCAGATGTTGTAACGAAGACACTGGGCATAGGGCTTACACTCGTTTATATGGGATTTAAGCCCTATCCCTTAACATTGGGTATCAGGTATTGGTTAACAATTATCTGCACCTAATGACCCTTTGCCAGCTAACGTGGGAAGCACTTTGATACCTGCCCCCAGGTAACTGGCACATGCGCACAATTTCTTACTTTGGGTCTCATTTTCTTAACCCCACACTAAAGAAGTGGCGCTTCTGAGTCTGCCAGAAAAGGATCTGGACAGGAAAACCTTTGTCTGCAAGTGTGATCTATAACACCTACAGAACCACTCAAGTCCTGCTCTTCCCCGCCCTAGCATATACAATCAGGTGGGAGAGACTTTGATCAGGGGCCCTTGTGTAGACATATTGGCGCCCCCTTGGACATTGACATACTGCTGGGCCAGTATCTTTCGCGGGCTTTTTACTAGGCACCAAATACAGTATATTTTCGCAATCATATATATTAAAATAATCCATTCGGCTGGGCCGAGAGGGCTACAAATTGCCAGATCCTCATGCCGGAGAGGATTCTACACAGTGGCCAATTTTCAGCTTGCTGGGACCCACCGAACCGGAGTTACAATAAATGACTTTAAATGCACATTTACAGAAGTTGCATTTCTCTGCCATTGAAGTCAATGGCAGAAACCCAAATTAAACAATTAACCTGCCTCCGTTCTGTTGCTCAGAGAGGGTCGGGGATTGCCATGCAGTCATGTCGGAACGATGACTACATGGTGGCCAAATTCCAGCCCTCGGGTCCTTACAGAACCAGAGTTATGGGTTCCAGGTTTTTACAGTTTTTAACTTAGCCGTTTTTATCTCGCGGCTTTTACCTCCATTGGAATCAATAGGGCCGGCGCCGCCATAGGAAATGCATGGGCCGGTGCCGCCATAGGATTCAATGGGACCTCTGCTACTATTGGAGTCAATGGCAGGACCCTCATGGCCAGCGTGACCCTTTCTCGCTGCTATTGACTGTCGGACCCGGTTGGAGTCGAGTGAAGGGTCCCCCTTAAGATAGGGGCAGAAAGAATTAACCCGCTCTCTGCCCTAGGACCGGAGATACAATTATAATGAGTTTGAACTTGGCCATGACCAAGTTCCCATGCCAATTACGTGATCAAAGCTCTTTCAAAGACATTGTATCCGCTTTTGTGGTTTTGCGGTTTGGCTGGCTGCCAGCTCGTTCCTGGAGGTCGGACTCAAGGAATCCCCATTGAAATACATTACTCCATTCACTTTCAATGGGGAAGCTCCACTCCTTCTCCCGGGCGCCACCTGCAGGTCTTCTCAGGTATCGGGCCCAAATCTGTGGAATCTCCATAGGATTACATGGGGCTCCAATGGCGACCTATGGAGATACTGCAAAATGGAGACTGAAAAGGTGGGAAAGGGAACAAAGGGCCATAAACATGTAAATGCAATTAACCCTTTCCCTCCCGACCTGATCCCAATGTATGTGGTTGGTGCATACACTGGAAAGGGACAAACACAGATAAATGGAACCATATATACATCCAGCAAGAGAACACATTTTGCCCTGAGGCAGGGGAATTAAAATACATGTAATTCCTGACTGTGGGAACATGATACCCAAAGGGACATACATTTTGGGTTGTGAAGCAGGGGAACATATGTATCATAGCTACATTTCTGGTTAACCCCTCACTTCCCAGACGGTTGAAGTGGGTGCCTAATGGGAGTGACCCCTTTAGTACTTGCTTGGCACCCCGTTACCGTCACAGTCCCTCCATCTAAAACACTCAACTCTAGATGGTTTTATATCATGTTAATAGAAGTGAATATTGACAAAGCATGAAAGCACAAGAGGAAAAATGCAGGTGACAGAAGAACATCTGAGTGGCTCAGTGAGGAAAGGCTCTAACTCTGTAAGGAAATAACACTGAGCTTGAACCTGGTCCAATCCTCAGTGTCAACTCCTTGTGACCTTGGGCAAGTCGCTTCATCTCCCTGTGCCTCAGGCACCAAAACCCTAGATTATAAACTCATCTGGGAACTGTATCTGTACAAATCCTCCTATGTGCTGCATATCGCGCACTGTACTGCAATGTAACGCGCTTTGTGTCCCATTGGGAGAAAGTGCTATATGAAAGAAGTTATTACCATTATTGATTTTCAGGTGGGTGGGGAGATGCTTTAAGGCGATTGGAACCTACTCCCTAAAACATTAAATATTACATAATATGGACATTTACTTGTAAAGGGCTTTTAGGATGAAATGAAGCACAAAGTACTAATGTTAACATTGTAATGCGTAGCTCACCACAAAAGCGCGACCGCGGTGCCGAGGTAGGGAATTGGTTTACGCCGACCCACAGCCACGTGGGCGCGCCTAGGATGTAGAGTAGTCTTTCAAGCCAGGTCAGGATTACAGATTGTAGAATAGTCAAAGTACTTACCTGACTTTGAGTCCACTTTAAACTCCTCCCTCTCCTCTCTCAGCTCTGCTACAGACCCTGACAACCTGGTCAGAAAGTACAACTCTGTCTTGTCCTCGTCTCTTGATCTACATGCCCCGCTTTCTCTCTGCCGCCCTCGCCCTTCTAACCCTAGACCCTGGCTAAATTCCCACACGCGCATGCTGCATTCCTCCACTCGTTCCTCTGAACGCCTCTGGAGGAAGTCTCACACTCTCGCAGACTTCCTTCACTACAAATTTATGCTATCCTGTTTCAACTCTGCCCTCTCGCAAGCTAAACAAGCCTACTTTTCTGCACTAATCAACATGCACAAGTCTAACCCACGCCGACTGTTCTCTGTCTTTGATACTCTACTCAAACCACCCTCAGCTGCCTCAGCTGCCTCTCCTTCCTCCATCTCCGCTCAGGACTTTGCTGACTATTTTAAGGAAAAGGTGGAATCCATACGGCAGAACATCCCCTCTGTTTCTTCCCCCCATACTACACCTCTTCCTAACTCTCCTCCTGCCTTCCTTGAGTCTTTTTCCACTGTCTCAGAGGAGGATGTGTCGCTGTTGATCTCCTCTTCTCCCTCTACCACTTGCCCTCTTGACCCCATTCCCTCCCATCTCCTAAAACCTCTAGCTCCTACTATAATCCCTACGCTTACACACATTTTTAACTCCTCCCTCTGCTCTGGAACCTTTCCATCCTCCTTCAAACATGCAACAGTCATACCATTACTCAAAAACAGCAAGCTTGACCCTACCTGTCTTTCTAACTATCGACCTGTCTCCCTCCTGCCTTTTGCCTCTAAACTACTTGAACGTCTTGTATTCTCTCGCTTGCTTCATTTTCTCAACACCTATTCTCTCCTAGACCCTCTACAATCTGGTTTCCGCACTGCTCACTCCACCGAAACAGCCCTCACCAAAATAACTGACGACCTCCATGCTGCCAAAGACAGAGGTCATTACACTCTGCTCATATTACTCGACCTCTCTGCAGCATTTGACACCGTGGACCACCCTCTTCTCCTCCACATTCTCCATACTCTAGGTATTCAGAACAAAGCTCTATCCTGGATCTCATCCTACCTCTCCCATCGTACTTTTAGTGTCTCTTCTGCTAACACCTCCTCCTCCTCTATTGATCTCTCTGTGGGGGTACCCCAGGGCTCTGTCCTGGGACCTCTTCTCTTTTCTCTGTACACACTCTCTCTAGGTGACCTAATAACATCTTTTGGGTTTAATTATCACCTCTATGCCGACGACACACAAATATACTTTTCAACACCTGACCTTACAGCTGCTGTACAAACCAAAGTTTCTGAATGTCTCTCTGCTATATCATCCTGGATGGCCCTCCGACGCCTTAAACTCAACATGGCTAAAACAGAGCTCCTCATACTTCCTCCCAAACCTGGCCCTACTACCTCCTTCCACATTACTGTTGGAACTACAATCATTCACCCAGTAGCCCAAGCACGCTGCCTAGGGGTCACACTCGACTCCTCTCTCACATTCGCCCCTCACATTCAAAACATTTCTAAAACTTGTCGCTTTTTCCTCCGCAATATAACTAAGATACGCCCTTTCCTCTGTTGTTCAACTGCTAAAACTCTGACTCAGGCCCTCATTCTCTCCCGTCTTGATTACTGTAACCTCCTGCTGTCTGGCCTTCCTGCCTCTCACCTGTCTCCCCTACAATCTATCCTAAATGCTGCTGCCAGAATCACTCTACTCTTTCCTAGATCTGTCTCAGCATCTCCCCTCATGAAATCCCTCTCCTGGCTTCCGATCAAATCCCGCATCTCACACTCCATTCTTCTCCTCACTTTTAAAGCTTTACACTCTTCTGCTCCTCCTTACATCTCAGCCCTAATTTCTCGCTATGCACCATCCCGACTCTTGCGTTCTGCTCAAGGATGTCTACTTTCTACCCCCTTTGTATCTAAAGCCCTCTCCCGCCTTAAACCTTTTTCACTGACTGCCCCACACCTCTGGAATGCCCTTCCCCTCAGTACCCGACTAGCACCCTCTCTATCCACCTTTAAGACCCACCTTAAGACACACTTGCTTAAAGAAGCATATGAATAGCACTGTGGATATTCTGAACAAAGGATACATAAAGATTGGCCCCCTGCAGACGCACTTACCAGAACTCCCTCCTACTGTCTCTGTACGTTCTCCCTACCTACCAATTAGAATGTAAGCTCCTCAGGGCAGGGACTCCTCTTCCGAAATGTTACTTTTATGTCTAAAGCACTTATTCCCATGATCTGTTATTTATATTATCTGTTATTTATTTGATTACCACATGTATTACTACTGTGAAGCGCTATGTACACTAATGGCGCTATATAAATAAAGACATACAATACAATACAATACTTGCCAGGTTCAGGAGAGGAGAGTTGCGGATCGTCAGAGTGCGTAGCCAAGTTCAGGATTGGAGAGTAGAAGATTTCGGGGTACGTAGCCAGGTTCAGGATAGAAGAATGTCGGATCGTTGGAGTACTTAGCCAAGGTCAGGACTTGAGACAGTAGAAAGGTTGTTCATAGTCGGATCAGGAGAGGAGAGGTGCGGAATCCAAGAGACAAGCAGGATCAGGCAACAAGAGGTTAATCAGCAAGGCAAGGTCTGGAACTAGAATGCAGCAAGGCACGGTGTCGCACTAGACTATGCTCAGCAAGGAATGAGAGCAGACTGAAGGTATATAAAGGCGGAGCCTCCAATAGCCAGCAAGGACGGAACCAGGAAGAAAGCACCGATAACCTGCTGATACACATAGGTGTGCCCTATGTTGCAGCCTAATCGGGTATTGGGGCGGAACTGCTCGCGTGGCATCACCGCGTGCATCACGGAGGTCCGGCGGCGGAGCCTGGAGCATGCGTCACTCCCACGCTGATTCTGAGTGACCTTAGCACAAGAGGGGGCGGGATCAATTGCGCGTCGACCCGCACGTGTCACGGAGGTCAGGGAGCGGAGCCGAGAGCGGGCGTCACTCCCACGCCAGTCCTGTCCCTCACCAGAGCGAGGGCAGGGCTTGTACAGTGCGTCAGCAGGGAGGCTGGCCAAACGCACACGTCATGCGTCAAAGCGGGAGGCAGGGTCCGAATCCGTGGACGGGGGATTAGGCCGCGCAAGGTCTGGGACCACGAGACCATGCATCCTGAGTGTCCATCACGGAAGGCTTGTTGAGGTGAGGAGATGGTCTGCAACCGCCAGGATGGCGAATCCTCACAACCATGTTATCAAAATTACTGTCAAGCAGAGTGATTTTATGATATCATCATATTTATTCTCATTAACTCCATTTATAAAATAACACAATAACCTTCTTGAGTGCATTTTTCGATTATCTCCGCTCTCTGTAACTTCCCCTGGAGATCAGATGAACTTCTCATGAACATGGAAAGCCCCATGCTCCTTGTAGTCTTCCTTGGTCATCACCATTAGCTTGGAAGAGCTGAGCGAGGCAGTTATAGCCCCTCCAGTCCAGGCAGCAATGTGTCTTCCAGGACTGGCTAGGAACATGAGCTTGTAGCCCAAAGGACACATCCTCACTATCTCATCTCGAGCCCGTTCAGGGAATCCTTTGAACATGGAGGTGCCCCCGGCAAAGACCACATGGCTGAGGACTTCCTCCCTATACTGGGAAGGCACCTTCTGAATACTTTTAAATGCTAATACATGAAGCCCAGGGGAATCATGCTCCAAATTACTTGGTTGAAATAAGGGCTCCGGACACTGGAATTTTTCTTTTCCCAATAAAATCATCTTACTGTACCATCTGGAAGCTCAACTTCCCTCAGATGTTGCTTAATACTCATTGCCATATCCCAGTCAAAGTCTGGGGACACATAGCAGAACTTCTCCTTTATGTGTGTCAACTCCATCTTCTTAAGGAAATAGGGGATAACTTTTGCTTCCTGGAGAAGGTCAATCAGATGTTTGGACAGCACCCTTCCAGCGATATCTAAGCGGTAAGTGCCATCCTTCAGGGTCACCCCTTCACAGACAGAAGCTGTGTGGGACACCCCAGACCCTGCCTCTATTACTATTCCACTTATGGCCCCTGTAGAACACAGGGAAAGAAAGGCAGTGTTGGCCACCTGGAGTCCTGGGACATTGAAACATTCAAACATGACCTCTGCCATTTTCTCTCGGTTAGTGGAAGGGCTGGAGGGGGAGTCAGTCATGTAGACCAAATGGTCATCAGAGAAGACCTTCAGCTTACAGCTAAACACGTGGTTCCAATAGCGCTCCATGGCCTCCCAGTCTGTGATAATCCCACGCTTGACGGGTCTCCCCATGGAGAACAGGTCTGCAGTCTCCATGCTGATGTGATGTAGGATTTTATGCATCTTCTTCTGGTAGAGGGGCCAGGTGAAAGCGGTTTTGATGACTGACCTTGGTTTGTCATCTGTCGCAAAGCCAGCTCGAAAGAAGCAGCTTCCATTATCAATCACCATCGCTGGTTTATCCATTTTACTCTCTTAGGGTGGTGACCACTGCTTATTCTGTTGTATCAACTGGGTCTCTCAATGGTGGCTACTCTCTCTGTGGAAGAGACACTGTGCATTAATAAAATATTTGACTGCTAAGTAACCCAGACCTCCTATACTTACTGACCCTTTTCCTAGCCACACATTTACCTACTTTCTTGTACTACATTTCAGAGCCCTTCTGCCCCCTGCTGCACCCAGTCCTTTGTTCCCCTCTAGTGCCTGAGCCCAACAGTTTGCTGGATATAAAGATCTGTTCTGTTTTCCTCTCCAGTTCTAAAGATGAAAATCACTATTTTCTAGCACTTGTACTCAACTATTCTAGTCCTATCGGTAGCTGTCTCTACATCCCAATTTGAATGGTTGAGCTCTTCAGTCGTTGAGCAGTCCTTTGGTTTAGAGGCTGCAGTGTATTATCACTGTAAGACATTGACTGATCCAGAATTGCAATTACATAGTTACATACAGTAGTAGATGAGGTTGAAAAAAGACATACGTTCATCAAGTTAAACCTATGCTAAATTTAGACAACAGATACTTTATCATATATCTATACTTATTGATCCAGAGGAAGGCAAACAAAAACCCCCAGAGTCATATCATCCCATGATATCTCATAAGGGTAAAAATAAATTCCTTCCTGACTCCAAGAATTGGCAATCGGATTAATCCCTGGATCAACATCCTTCCCATGTTTACTTATTTGGTATATCCCTGTATACCTTTCCTATCTAAAAATATGTCCAACCTTTTTTTCAACAAATCCATTGTATCTGCCATCCCAGTCTCCATGGGTAATAAATCCCACACTGTAACTGCCCTTACTGTAAATAACCCTTTCCTTTGTTGCTTGTGAAATCTCCTTTCCTCCAACCTTAAGGGATTACCCAGAGTGCTCTGTACTTGTCCTATTCATCCTCCTTGCTGGAGGAACCTGAGATGTTTCTCAATGATAAAAGTGGCTCAGGTAAAACTTTCAAGCTGTAAGTTTTTGATCTCTTCCTTACCAGTTTAAAGTTGACTTCATTCTATGGAGTTTTTCTTTGGGGTGAGAAGGGAGCGATCCAATCAGGAGCACCTCATGAAAAATAAAAAACATAAAAAACAATAATAGTGTAGTATGTTAATATAATATGGGCTAGATGCAGGTCTTGGCTCTTGAGGATTTTCTACTTACAAGAGGTAATAAAAAGTAGAGCTTTTATCTGACTCAGTCAGGAGGTGTGTATGTGGTTGGTCTTCTATTTCAATTTAAATTGATATTCAGATCTCATGTGGAGAGACTATTCCAGGGATGTTTGCATTCAAATCTCCATGCGGTTCATGCAATTAAAACAAAACAGAGATAGCCCAGTAGTGCAGATGGTAAATACAAAGGATTTATATATAGAGGAATAAGAATTGTACTCACACTAGGTACAATTATATGTACATATAAAGGTTTCTTTAGCAAGTAGATGCTCTTATTTGCGGCAGTGTTCTCTCCCAGTCTTCCTCCTATGGCAAAGTGTGTCGCCGGCGACGGCGTCTGACGTCACTTTCGCTTTCGCGGGTGAACCGCATCCGTTGGATATTGATAGCGACGCACTGGAGGAGAATCAGCCTGGGGGTTCTAGCGTCTGGCGTCTTCTCTTGGAGGCAGCTGCAGCTAGTTAGTTGGCTCTACGCGTTTCGCTGACACATACAGCTTCGTCAGGAGCATTATGACATCTATTGTTAGTGCCATATATTTATATGAGATCCCCTAATTGGCTTCATATTAACTATGCAAATTAGCTAAATTGCACACAAAAATTAACCCACAGTTTTGCCTATACGTAGGCACACTAGACTCTGTGGTCCAAACAATATAAAAACATGTATTCAATTTTATTAACATTCAATTAATTATCAAAACAAGAAAGTATTTATTAATAAAAACCTCAATAAAGAGTATGACTACCTACAATAAAAGGAATATTCAAAATAGTATTATAAATAAATTAGGAAATAGAAATAAAAATAATAAAGTGCTTATGACATCATGAGTATGGGGGAGAAAAGGAAAAAGAGAAAGATGCATCAGTGATTGAATCAATTAAAACAAACAGATCTAGACCATAATAATTTTAAATTATGTTTAAAATATGCAGAGTTTTGTTTAAAAAACATTAATCTGGAATTACTAAAAATCAATCCATTATTTTGATTAATATATAAATTAAATTAAATCATCCCTTACACATATTTAATAAGCAGTGAATACATCATTTTTAAATACATAATGTTAAAAACTTCAAATGGTTAATAGAAAATGCATAAAAATAAAGAAAAATGTAAATTTAATAAAAAATAAGATAAAAAGCGTATACAAAAATATGAAATATATATATAATCATTATGTATGTAAAAAAGGTAAAATCTCAAAATCTGAATTCAAACCGTTTGGAATCAGTGTATTGAGCTTATGAATCCAGTACATTTCTCTTTTGCTAAGATCCACCTCTCTACTACGTCCCCTCCAATGCTGTTTAACATTTTCTATAGCTATAAATCTTAAACTATCGGGGTTGGATTGGTGGTATTTTGCATAATGTTTTGAGACGCTGTGTGTTAAAATGCCCCTTCTTATATTGCTCAAATGCTCAATGATGCGGGTACGTATTGGTCTAGATGTTTTTCCTACATATTGTAGCCCGCAAGGGCATTGAAGGACATATATCACAAAGTCTGTATAACAGTTTATATATTGTTTAATATTAAATGTTTCTTTACTCTTATTACATGTAAAACTGTTTTTTTCCTTCATTTTATGTTGGCAAGCTTTACATGATATACATCCATAAAAACCTGTCAGGGTTTTAAGCCAACTCTGGTTATCCTCTTTTTTGTTTTTTAGAGCACTTGGTGCTATTAAACCTTTCATATTTTGTGCCTTTTTAAAAATGACTTTTGGAATTTCCGGTAAAATTTCACTTAAAATAGTATCTGATTTTAAAACATGCCAGTGCTTACGTAAAATTTTCCCTATATTTTTTGCTTCTTTGTTTAAAGTTGTTAAAAACGCTGTTTCATAACCATTATTATTTACAATGGAAGACTTATTTTTGGGTTCGAGTAGTTCTTTTCTTTTTAGATTCTTGGCCTTTGTAAGTGCCGTGTCTAAAATCTCTTGACTATATTTCTTCTCTATAAAGCGGTTTTCCAAAATTTTGCACTGGTCATCAAAAATGTTTTCTTCGGTACAATTTCTACGAAGTCTCCTATATTGACCATAAGGGACTCCGTCCATCCACTGATGGTGGTGGCAGCTTGATCTTAAAATAAAATTATTGCAGTCGACATTTTTAAAGTGTGTTTTAGTTTTTATTACTCCTCTTTCTATATAAATGTTTAAATCAAGATACTCTATAGACGATTCGCTTATTGTATGGGTGAATTTAAGATTAAAATTATTTATATTTAAATTTAAAATAAATTGTTCTAAACTTTGTCTATCTCCCTGCCAAATTAAAATGATGTCATCAATGTAGCGCCGCCATAGGACAAGGTTCCCCCCCAGCTCGCCCCCGGACCAGATGGTTTGGTCCTCCCAAAATCCCATAAAGAGATTTGCGTAGCTGGGGGCAAACCTCGTTCCCATGGCGGTGCCACATTTCTGGACATAAAAGATGTTATCGAATAAAAAGAAATTCTTTTCCAAACTTAAATTTAATACCATCCAGGAGAAATTGAGTTTGTAAATCGTGTAATTCTGGATCATTTTTGAGGAAATATTCAATTGCTTGCAGTCCTAAATGATGAGCAATAGACGTATATAAGGAACTGACATCTATAGTGGCCAATAAATAATCTTCCTTCCATACAACCGTCTCCAGAATTTTTATAATGTTAATGGTATCTTTCAGGTATGAGGTTATATTTTTTACATAATCCTGGAGGAAATTGTCAATATAGGCCGATAAATTTGCTGTGAGTGAATTTATTCCAGAAATTATCGGCCTACCTGGTGGATCTTTAAGACATTTGTGGATTTTAGGTAAAATGTATAAAATTGGAATTTGTGGGGTTTTGTTATATAGGAATTTATATTCAGATTCTGTCAGAATGCCTGTATCTCTTCCTCTTTCTAACAGAATGTTTAACTCCTTATTAAATTTTTCTGTTGGATTTTTCCTCAGAATTTCATATGTGTCTTCATCGCCTAATAGGCGGTAGATTTCCTTAACATAATTGTCTCTGTTCATTATTACTGTACCCCCGCCTTTGTCGGCTTGTTTTATAACTATATTCTCATTTTTTGTAATTTCTTCTAGAGCCTTCCTTTCATCTTTAGTAAGATTGTTTTTTGTTGTAAATTTTGTATGTTTCGACAGTTTTTCAAAGTCTTTCACAATGAGATCATAGAATACCTCTAAATGTTTTCCTTTGTAATAAGTAGGGTAGAATGTTGATTTGCTTTTTAATGTTGTATGTTTGAATTTACTCTCTTCAGGTTCTTTTATGGGATTAACAGTATGTAATCTTGATTCCACATTTTTGCTCTGAAAGAATCTTTTAACAGTTAATTTGCGTAAATAACGATTAGCATCCAAAAAAAGTTCAAAATTACTGGGTCCTACAGTTGGTGCGAAAGAAAGTCCTTTTGAAATTAAGTTTTGTTGGGGTACAGTTAACTCAAATGTGCTTAGATTAAAAATGTTTTTTGTGTCTCTATCATTTATTTTGTTTGTTCTTTCCCTTTTCCTTTTTCTTCCTCGTTTCCCTCTCTGATGGTTTCTCTTTTGTGATATACCTTTGGGTCCCTCCTTTCTTTCGGAGGGGTATATGAGTTTGGTATCTCCCAGACACTGGGAGTTGTGTCTAGGTCTAAAAAAGCTTTGGATCCAGTTGCTCCAATAGGTGATCTAGACCTGCTCGTTCTCTGTTGTCTATCTAGATGGTATCTGTCCCTTTCTCTTCTCCTTTCTTCCCTTTCCTTCTTCATCTCATTTTCTCTTCTTGTTTCCCTCTCTCTTTGATATGCTTTATCCTTTTGTTCTTTTTCCCTTTGTTCTAATTCTCTCTGCTCTCTATGATAGGCAAAATCCCTATCTCTCTGTTGCTCTCTATGTCTGTGGATATCTCTATCTCTGATAGTTTTTTCCCGTTCTTTTTCTTCCCGCATTCTGAGTTCTTTTTCTTTCTGTCTTTCCCTTTCTCTCTGTCTCTCCTTCTCTCTTCGTCTCTCCTCCTCCAATCTAAAGTCTCTCTCCTTTATTCTCTCTTTTTCTTTTAAATATTCAAAGTCCCTCCGTTTATCTTTTTTTTCAAATATAGTTTTTGTCATTGTTTTATCTTGCAAATGTGATATATTGGATGTAAGATTTATATCTCTATGTGTTTGTTCTCTTGGTTCTCTATATGTGGGGGAGGATTTATTCTGTGCTGGAACATTCTATGGGCCACTTGTGGGCAATATAACATCTAGTGTCATCCGCTGATCAGGAGACTTCTGTGTCTTTCACTTCATGAGGGTTCTGCTAATATGTATTGTGACTTCACAGATCTATGGCACAAGGGCAGCTCTGGGTATTAATGTCATGCCCTTACACGAGACTTCCACCAGAAAGTATTAATGACAGGAGCTATGTTCTTCCACAATAGAAACAAATGAAGTATTTATGTTTGCAAGATGCAGATGGTGAACTGGACATGTCCTCTACTTACTATGTGTGGCCAGGTGAGAGAATAGTGAGTTCATTTAAATACCAGCTATAGGACTGTATTAGAATTCATATAAGTGACTTACTGTACGCACGCACCCTTCCCTTAAAGCTTCCCTTGTATACACAGAAAAGTCCCTTAATATTAATGAGGTTACAGAACTATTTTTTATTTCAATAGAAAATAACACAGCATTATTGAAATTGTACAATGCCCCACAATCTGTGCACTGGCAATAAGTGATTTTGTAAATAAAGCCATCCCACAGAAGAAAAGCAAGTTAGTGTGTCTCTGTGCGCCAATGTATAAAATGGGGGTGGCATTAGAGGTGGAGTTTGGATGTTTTCTGCAGTGCACAAATGTAAATTATATGTGTAACCCATATTCCCCCCCCCCCCCCCCCCTTAGACTCATCTGACATATCTAGGGTGTGTGAGGGCGGATTACATGTACTGGGTGGTGCGTACCTGCGTGGAACAGGAGGGCCTGAGTCTCCCGCGGTGGTTTGGGGGATAACAGGACCAGGCTTCTGGGGTGGTAGCCTCCATCGTCTTAGTGGTGGTGCAGCGTCTCCATCTTCTATACCTTCCCAGGGATGTGGGGTAAGACCCGTATAGAAGAACAGTCCCTGGTCCCAGGGTGGATATGCCAGAATCACACAACAGTCTTTTAGTAAAAGATAATGTCTCTCTTTATTGCCCCGAGCCGCGCCCGGCAATAGTAGTGACAAGCAGCCACAACAACAACAAGCTCCTCACGACTCTCCACTTGGTACAGTCCTTTCCTCCTCTCCTTTCCTCCAAGTATGCTCTCCGTCAGGATGGACTGTGCTGGGGCCTCAATACCCCACTGCCCAGCGCAGAGGGTATCCTCTTTGCGGGGAATGGATTCTCCCCATCACCCCTGCGTCGGGGTGAGGGGCATTCGTCCCACCTGAGCTTGGCTCGCTCTCCAAATGTAATAGGCCAGCTTTCTTTCTCTCTCTCTTGCTTGCTCCCAGGATGGAGCTTGGTCTATTCCTCCAACTCCTAGGACAGACCAGCTCTAGAGCTGCGTGAGAACAGACAGACTGTCACTTACAGGAACTGGCTGCTAAATAGTCTCGGCCCCACCTCTTAATGATGTCAGCAAGACCTCCCCTCTGTCTCACGCCTGCAGCAGAGTCAGAGGCCTGCATCTATCACTCAAGGTAGGGCATGAAGGGGGAAAACCCATGATTAATACTGGTGCCTGCCCTTAACAGGACTTACCACAGTAGGAGGAAGATAGGTATAGCCGGTGCTGTTTACAGGGGGCTACATATGTAATAAAAGTATGCAACACTTTTGTGAACCATAAATGCATCAGAATTGTCCACCAAGTTTTTCTTGGCATTAAAGACCAAAGCAAACAGCCCTTACAGCTTCATATGTATGAACATGGCACACACCCTGCGAAGCGTAAGAACACGTGCGCCAGATGTAAGCGCAGGAACGATATAGAACCCATCCTCCTAAAACTAACAGGAACCGCCACTCCAGGGGTCTTCATACAAAAAGAGAACTTTTAATCCACATAGATCAATGTTTCGGTCAAACACACTGACCTTTGTTCTTCTCACACAGGAATAATGACACCACAGGCCGCTAATGATTTTTTTCAATTAGTTTTTCGAAAAGCAATTCTTTACGCACAGCCCCAAAGTCTGTGTGACGTCTGTGTGACTGAAAATAATTTCATTATATCCTTTCATCTCAGGTACAACTGTCAAGGGGACAAGCAGAGTTTAGCTAAAGCTTTGCATGGTGGCAGAATTAGGATAGAATGGAAGCAGAAGGATTTCTGATCAGAGGCACTTGGAGAAAACATTAAACCCTGAGACACTAAGAAGATGTGAAGGAGTAACAGACTTCATCTTGATTGGAGTGATTTGTGTGATATCAAATAATTAAAATAATTAGCAACTCCAAAGAGGGGGTCATGTATTAGTGACTTGTGTTCTATAAAACGCTTTAATTCTCAGTCAAAACACAAAGCTCCAATGTGCCAAGCTGTTTAGCTGTAATTGCATACAGCGACCACATGGTGTCACTGCAGCACCATGTATGGCATTTACCCGTATTGTATGTCTTTATTTATATAGCGCCATTAGTGTACATAGCGCTTCACAGTAGTAAGTAATACACCTGGTAATCATATAAATAACAAATAATATAATTAACAGGTCATGGGAATAAGTGCTTCAGACATAGAAGTAACATTATTGCATAATGAGAAATTAGGGCTGAGATGTAAAGAGGGGCAGAAGAGTGTAAAGTTTTAAAAGTGAGGAGGAGAATTGAGTGTGAGATGCGGGATTTAATCGGAAGCCAGGAGAGGGATTTCAAGAGGGGAGACGCGGAGACAGATTTAGGAAAGATCAGAGCGATTCTGGCAGCAGCGTTTAGGATAGATTGTAAGGGAGACAGGTGAGAGGCAGGAAGGCCGGACAGCAGGAGGTTACAGTAATCAAGACGGGAGAGAATGAGGGCCTGAGTCAGAGTTTTAGCAGTCGAGCAACAGTGGAATGGGCGTATCTTTGTGATATTGCAGAGGAAAAAGCGACAGGTATTAGAAACATTTTGAATGTGAGAGAAGAATGTGAGAGTAGAGTCAAGTGTGACCCCTAGGCAGCGTGCTTGAGCTACTGGGTGAATGATTGTACTTCCAACCGTAATGTGGAAGGAGGTAGTAGGGCCAGGTTTGGGAGGAAGAATAAGGAGCTCTGTTTTTGCTATATTGAGTTTTAGTCGGCGGAGGGTCATCCAGGATGATATAACAGAGAGACATTCAGAAACTTTGGTTTGTACAGCAGGTGTAAGGTCGGGGGTTGAAAAGTAAATTTGTGTGTCGTCAGCATACAGGTGATATTTAAACCCAAGAGATGTTATTAGGTCACCTAGAGAGAGTGTGTACAGAGAAAAGAGAAGAGGTCCCAGGACAGAGCCCTGGGGTACCCCCACAGAGAGATCAATAGAAGAGGAGGATGTGTTAGCAGAAGAGACACTGAAAGTATGATGGGAGAGGTAAGAGGAGATCCAGGATAGAGCTTTGTTCTGAATACCAAGAGTATGGAGGATGTGAAGGAGACCTCTGTCTTTGGTAGCATGGAGGTCATCAGTTATGTTAGTGAGGGCTGTTTCCGTGGAGTGAGCAGTGCGGAAGCCAGATTGTAAAGGGTCTAGGAGAGAATAGGTGTTTAGAAAATTGAGCAAGCGAGAGAATACAAGACGTTCAAAGAGTTTAGAGGCAAAAGGCAGGAGGGAGACAGGTCGATAGTTAGAAAGACAGGTAGGGTCAAGCTTGCTGTTTTTGAGTAATGGTATAACTGTTGCATTTTTGAAGGAGGAGGGAAAGGTACCAGAGTAGAGGGAGAAGTTAAAAATGTGTGTGAGCGTAGGGATTATAGTAGGAGCAAGAGGTTTTAGTAGATTGGAGGGAATAGGGTCAAGAGGGCAAGTGGTAGAGAGAGAAGAGGAGATTAACAGTGACACATCCTCCTCTGAGACAGTGGAAAAAGCGTCAAGAAAGGCAGGAGCAGAGTTAGGAAGAGGTGTAGGATGGGCGGAAGAAACAATGGGGATGTTCTGGCATATGGATTCCACCTTTTCCATAAAGTAGGCAGCAATGTCCTGAGCTGAGATTGAGGAAGAAGAGGCAGCTGAGGGTGGTTTGAGTAGAGAGTCAAAGACAGAGAAGAGTCGGCGTGGGTTAGACTTGTGCGTGTTGATTAGAGAAGAAAAGTAGGTTTGTTTAGCTTGCGAGAGGGCAGAGTTGAAACAGGACAGCATAAATTTGTAGTGAAGGAAGTCTGCGAGAGTATGAGATTTCCTCCAGAGGCGTTCAGAGGAATGAGTGGAGGAACGCAGCATGCGTGTGTGGGAATTTAGCCAGAGTCTGGGGTTAGAAGGGCAAGGATGGCAGAGAGAAAGCAGGGCATGTAGATCAAGAGGAGGATAAGGCAGAGTTGTAGTTCCTGACCAGGTTGTCAGGGTCTGTAGCAGAGCTGAGAGAGGAGAGGGAGGAGTGTAAAGTGGACTCAAAGTCTGGTAGGTAAATAGAACGCAGGTTTCTGCAGAATCGAGGGGTAGATGGAGGTGGAGAAGGGGAGTAGCGAGATAGAGAGAATGAAATGAGGTGATCGTCAGAGAGAGAAAATTGAGAAATCGGAGAGAGAGAAGTTTTTAGTAAAACCAGGTCTAGGTAGTGGCCCTCCTTGTGGGTGCTGGCTGCAGTCCACTGTTGAAGGCCAAAAGAAGAGGTTAGAGAGAGAAAGCGGGAAGCCCATGGGAGAGAGGGGTCATCAATGTGGCAATTGAAGTCCCCAAGGAGAAGAACAGGCGAGTCTGAGGAGAGAAAGAAAGAGAGCCAGGATTCAAAGTGAGAGATAAAGGCAAAAAGGGAATGAGTAGAGGTAGGTGGGCGATAGATGACCGCCACGTGGACAGGGAGAGGAGAGAAGATCTGGACAGTGTGAACTTCAAAGGAAGAAAAAGCAAGAGAGGGAGGAGTAGGAAGGGTATGGTAACACCAGAGAGAGGAGAGCAGGAGCCCCACGCCTCCACCCCTGCCATCAGTGCGCGGAGTGTGGGAGAAAGAAAGGCCACCGTAGGAGAGGGCAGCTTCCAGAGCAGAGTCAGACTGAGTGAGCCAAGTCTCAGTTATAGCAAATAGGAGCAGAGAGTGAGAGAGAAAGAAGTCATGCACAGAGAGGAACTTGTTACAAAGGGAGCGAGCATTCCAAAGGGCACAGGAGAAAGGGAGAGAGGAGGGAGGGTGGCAGGGGATGGGTATGAGGTTAAAGGGGTTGACACTAGAAGGACTAGATGGGGGGAGGAGTCTGGGATAGATAATATCCTCCTTTCCAGCGTAGTTGAAATGCAGGAATCAGGGCCAGTAGGTGTTGTCCACTTCTTCTGAACTTCCATTTACACTTCAGCTACTTACAATGTGCTACTTGGAGATGTGCTGCAGGCAGAGTTCAGCCTGATTAATTAGCACATGTGAGGCCATTCAAACAAATGTTTATCCTACACAGTGTGTTCCCTGCCTAGGTCAAGGTGAGTAACAAGCACCTCTGTGGAAACACGCCAGCAGAGACCCCTGCAGACCTCTAAGAGACTCCCTCAATACTCTAAGGTAGTGGGAAGGCACACTGCTCCTGCCCCTCTATTCCGTTCTCCCCTCCTGCTCTCTCCTCCCTTCCCCCCCCCCTATTTCCTTCATCCCCTTAATCCATTTCTCCCCTCTCCCCCTCCTCTTAAAGATATTTTCTGTCCCTCCATCCAAAACTCTCACTTGTAGCTCTATATGATTTTATACATTTATAGAAGTGAATACTGAGACGAAGCATGAAAAGTGCAAGCGAAAAGATGCAGGTAACAGAACGACATCTGAGTTTCAGGAATCTTTGGAACCCACTCTCTAAAACATTCAATATATACAGTAATATGGACATTTACTTGTAAAGGACTTTTAGGACGTTAGGAGACAAAGCGCCAAGTTTTAATGTTGCCATGTTATCAAAGTTACTGTCAGGCAGAACAACTTCATAATGTCATCATATTCACTCCAACTAAATCACATCTACTTTCTTGAGTGTCTTGATATTGTATCTGCTCTCTGTAACTTCCACTGGAGATCAGAGTAACTTCTCATGAACATGGAAAGCCCCATGCTCCTTGTAGTCTTCCTTGGTCATTACCATTAGCTTGGAAGAGCTGAGCGAGGCAGTTATAGCCCCTCCAGTCCAGGCAGCAATGTGCCTTCCAGGACTGGCTAGGAACATGAGCTTGTAGCCCAAAGGACACATCCTCACTATCTCATCTCGAGCCCGTTCAGGGAATCCTTTGAACATGGAGGTGCCCCCGGCAAAGATCACATGGCTGAGGACTTCCTCCCTATACTGGGAAGGCACCGCCTGAATGCTTTTAAATGCTAATACATGAAGCCCAGGGGAATCATGCTCCAATATAGTTGGTTGAAATAAGGGCTCCGGACACTGAAATGTTTCCTTTCCCAATGAAATCATCTTACCATCTGGTAGCTCAACTTCCCTCAGATGTTGCTTATTACTCATTGCTATATCCCGGTCAAAGTCTAGAGACACATAGCAGAACTTCTCCTTTATCTGTGTCACCTGTTCCTTCTCCATGCAATTGGGGATATGATTGGCTTCCAGGAGGTGAGCCAAATGTTTGGACAGCACCCTTCCAGCGATGTCCAGGCGGTAGGTGCCATTTTTCAAGGTCTCCCCTTCAAAGAGAGCAACTGTGTGGGACACCCCAAAACCTGCCTCTATGACTATTCCACTGATGGCTCCTGTAGAACACAGGGAGAGAAAGGCCGTATTGGCCACCTGGAGTCCTGGGACACCGAAAGACTCAAACAGGACCTCTGCCATCTTCTCCCGGTTGGTAGAAGGACTGGATGGGGAGTCGGTCATGTAGACCACCTGGTCATCTGAGAAAACCTTCAGCTTGCAGCTAAAAACGTGGTTCCAGAAGAGCTCCATGGCCTCCCAATCTGTGATAATCCCATGCTTGACCGGCCTACATGTGGAAAACAGGTCTTCAGTCTTTCTGCTAAATTTGCACAGGTTTTTCTGCCCCCTCATCCGGTAAAGGGGCCAGATGACAGCTGTTTGGATGACTGACCTGGGCTGGTCCTCTGTGGCAAAACCAGCCCGACAGAAGCAGCTGCCATTATCAATCACCACAGCTGGTTTTTCCATTATACTCTCTCAGGGTGGTGACCACTGGTTATTCTGTTGTATCAATTGGAAGTCTCAATAGTGGAAATTTGCTACTCTCTGTGGAAGAGACATATTGTACATTAATATCTGACTGCGAAGCAACCAAGAACTCAAGTAGACTCACTGCCCCCTCAGAGAGCCACATATCCACCTACATTTCTTGTTCTAAATATCAAAGTCCTTCTGCCCACTGCACCCAGTCCTTTCCCCTCTATTGTCTGAGCCCTACAGTTGGCTTATAAAGGTCTGTTTTGTTCACCTTAGATTTCCAGACCCAAAGATGGCCATTTCTACATCCTAATGTGAATACTTGAGCTCTTCAGTCATGGACCAGACCCTTGGTTTAGAGCTGTGTTTCCCAACTGTGGTTCAGAAGTTCTGCCCTGGGATTCTATGAGAAAATCACAAGGGGATATGGGATTTCCCCTATATCCCAGAGCTGGGCTATAGCTAGGGGGTTGTGTAGTTTCTTCCATCCTGATTGGCTGCATTACCCAGCAGCAGCCAATCAGGAGGAGGTGTCACAAGTCTGGGTGGAGGAGGAAGCAGCATGGACCAGAGAGAGACGTCTCTATGTGTGTCCTGTTGTTGTGGTGTATTTGTTTTGTCCTGTTGGGGTGCCCCCTCTAACTCCGGTGACTCCCTGCCCCCTTTGACTCCCTGCCTCCTGTGACTGTCTCTCTGTCCTGTGTTTTCTGTGACCATGTCCTGTTGTAGGGGTGTCTCAGCAACTAAGCACTGTGATTAGGGGTGCCCAGAGACAAAAGGTTAAAAATCACTGGTCTAGAGGCTACAGTGTACTGTTACCGTAAGCCATTGACTGCCCCAGAAATTCTTTTAATCATCTTTGCTGGAAGAGCCCGAGTTGTTTCAAAGTGGTTCAGTAAAACTTCCAAGCTGTAATGTTTTGATCCCTTTCTTACCAGTGTAAAGTTCAATATTAATTTTCTGTGTCTTTGCCTGGATGAGGTTTCTACTAACGTGTATTGTGACTTCACAGATCTCTGCCACAGAGGCAACTCTGGGTATTAATGTCAAGTCCTGTAAAGGGACTTCCCACCAGAAAATATTAATAACAGTTGAATATTAAGTTTCTGTGTCTTTGCCTGGATAAGGTTTCTACTAACGTGTATTGTGATTTCACAGATTTCTGCCACAGGGGCAACTCTGGTTATTAATGCCATGTCCTGTAAAGGGACTTCCCACCAGAAAGTATTAATAACAGGAACTTTGTTCCCCCACCAAGAAAAAATGAAGACTTGGTGTGTTTGAGATGCAACTGGTGAACTGGACATGTTCTCATTATGTTTGGCTAAGTGGGAGAACAGTGAGCTCAATTTCATACCAGCTGTAGGACTGTATTCGAGTTCATATAAGTTACATAGTTACACAGTAGATTAGGTTGAAAAAAGTATACGTCCATCAAGTTCAACCTATGCTAAATATAGACGACAGATACTTTATACTATATAAGGAACTTCCAGTATATTGATCCAGAGGAAGGCAAACACAAAACCCCAGTGACACATTATCCAATGCTATCTCATAAGGGGAAAAATAAACTTCTTCAGGACTCCAAGAATTGGCAATCAGATTACTCCCTGGATCAACATCCTTCCCATGTATACTTATTTGGTATATCCCTGTATACCTTTCCTTCCTAAAAAGAAAGTGACTTACTGTATATTGTACACATGCCTTTATACACAGAAAAGGCACTTAATATTAATGAGGTTACAGGACTTTGATTTATTTAAATAGAAAACAAAAAGTTATTACAACTGTACAATGAAACGAGATCTGTGTATTGGTTTGTTTAACCTAAAAAACATACTTGATACATTTTGTTATTCATAATACATAGATTAGAAAAACCCTTTCCAATACTGAGACTGCTTATACATTGTGCGATACAGGCGTTTGATAATCATACAGCTGGCCCTTTATACGAAGTTAACACACAGGTGAAGGGTTTCATTGCATTTCTGGTTTCCAATGAGCTACTTCTATCTTAATTGGATATACCCTCATTGTTAGCGATTGGATAATGTTACAGATCAGTAGTGGTTTGTTTAATTTGTCATTTAGTTTGTACATCTGCGGGGTTCATATCGCACATCTACTGGTCACTAACTTACTGGCCACATTAATCAGTGAAGAATCTCAGACTTCACATCCAGAGTCAAACTCCCTAAAACATCACTAGTCATTAAAACATTCTACTGAATGGTCCTTATGTCAAGTTCCAGCTGCTCGATACCAGAGAGCAGCTCCCACCCATTAGTGCCATATTTATCTATCACATCTGTATCCGAGAGAAGGGAACAGAATGAACAACCCGACACATTCCCCTCAATATCAAACAAAGTTACAGACACAAATGGTTATAGCTTCTCCACCCCTGGCTGCTCCTTGTTAAACGGTTCCTAGGAGGTTTGAGAAACATTATCTCACATTCACGTCTCCAGGAGCGTTTGAAAATGAATGACTGCCGAAAAAAGTCGCAAAAACTCCAATCTTTGCCAAGAAATGGCAAACGTCAGCAGCTTCGCACATATTTGCGTAACAGGATTGTGAATCTCCAAACTGTTGGGGGTTTTTCTCTCAATATCTGAAGGAACTTTCCCAAACTGAACTGGGGCAGATTTGCAAACGACTAATCTCGTTAGTTGCCCTGGTACAGGAGTGGGAGACACGGAGGCCACGTATAAAGTGTGGCTATGTCATTTTGTAAATAAAAGACGCGCAGAAGAAAGGTCAGTCACTTTAGTGCGTCTCCATGCGCCAATGTGTGAAACCTTTTGTTTTGCGTTGTGATTTGTTGTTCTACTTTATTTCACACACACACAATGACGCATGTGGGTGGAGTTAGAGGCAGAGTTTGGGTTTTCTGTAGCGCTCATATGCAAATTATATTTAATAAAAGTATGTGCCACATTTGTGAGATATAAATGCATCAGAATTTTCCGCCAAGTTTTTCTTGGCCTTAAAGACCAATGAAAGCAGACAAATTATTCTTAGCGCTTCATATGTATGAAAATGACACGCACCGGCGAACTCAGAAAACGTGCGCCAGAAGCCAGCACTGGAATAATGACACCGCAGGCCGCTAATGATGTTAGATGCAATGCACTATTTCATATTTTTGTTTTTTTTTAATTCTTTACGCACAGCCCCTCGGTTTGTCTTAGGTTCAAATCTGTGCGACGTCTTGTGTGACTGACAATAAGGATATTACAGTATATTCTTGGATCTCGGGTACGTAACTAGCAAAGTTCAGTTGTGCCCGACTCATTTGACGAACGCTTTGCAAAGTGGCAGCTTTAGGATAAAACGGTAGCAGAAGGATTTCTGATCCCTGACTGAGGCACTTGGAGGAAACATTATACCCTGAGAAGCTATGAAGGAATCCCGGACCTCAGCTTGGTGCGAGTGATCTGTGTGATTTAAATCAATGACCAACTCCAAAGACGTGAGATCCCATCAGTGACGTGTCCTACAACACACAAGGCGCCCATGTGCCAAGCTTTATAGCTGCAATTCCATGGAGAAACCACATGGTGTCACTGTAGCACCACAAATGACTTGCCAGTCACCTTGCATGGCTGAGGGCTGCATGTCAGTGTCCTGCGGTGTCTTACTACCCAAAATGGTTTAAATACAAAGAAAGTTATCTTGGGTCAAGTGAAGGAGCCAAGACAAAAATGGCACAACATGCGTCACTAATGAATGAAACTTTAAGTTTGGATTTCACTAACAAACTGGCAGTTATCCAGCCACACAGAGTACAGTAGAAGAGGTCGTTTTTACAATTCTCAAGCCGCGTTTTGGGCAGATTCTTTCCCCGTATACACACACGGCAATGGACACTCTTCCTCGTGTGTCCTTGACATACTCTGCTACACCACGGGCTGGGAGTGCATGGTCAAAGAGGCCTCATGCACTGTCTTGGCACTGGGTGCGTTTATCTGTGGCATTCAGAGCTTCGCACAAGCATCAAAAGGGGGCGACAACGAAAGAAAGTTGGGATGAAGCAAAGTGGGGATGAAGCAGCACAATTTGGACCACTTTGGGGGATACACGTGTGGAACATTTACTCTGTTACTGTGTATCATGTAAGGGGCTGGAATTAAGGGTCTCCTGCTGCAAGACCAGCACCAGAGTTATCTATAAAACAAATCTCATTGCACAAGATGTGCCGCACGGAGACTGTAGTAAGCAGGTCTCCTGTCTCTTCGGCCTGACACACACATGGTGGCTCTCCGAGGAGACCCCAACGTGGTCCTCCTGCCAAACCGCACAAGATCAAAGCAAACAGAATCCAACTGGTTTCTATTGGATTTTTCTATTTTTGCCCCAGAGACCCCTAAAACTTTGATGTTTAGGGACCTTAATGGGGTCATAATGAAAACTGCAGAGAATTTCCTGGCCCCACCTTGTCACAGGACCTGCTGCCCTCACTCACTCCTTAACCTCCTTCAGCTGTAGAGGGCCCCGAATAAGGTCCTGCACCACTGATAGTAAAATATTCTGGTATTTTAACCCTATTTTCTGGGGGGGGGGGGGTTCCTTAGCAAAGAGAATAAATAAAGAGCAGTGATGAGTATAAAGAATAATGCCGAGATGTTCCTTGGTTGTGTGGTGGTGGGTCGCTTATGCCGAGAACTCCCACTACACAGAGAGCGCGAGTGTAAGGCCGCGTTTACAGTGGCAGCGACAGCGTTGTTTTTGAGGCCGCCCATAGAGTGCGCGACCGATGAAGCGCAACCGTGCCCGAATCTGGAGAAGACAAAAATGTTGTCTTTGTTGCGCGACGGCCGGGTCACGTGCGTGGTTCGTCCAATGAGGGCGGACCGCTCATGTGATGTCACGGCCTCCCCGTCGCGCAAACCCAAAGAGCAGACATCACCCGAGTGACAGGCACGCGCAGCGCCCACTATAAACGCGGCCTGAGGCGTCCGGATATCAGTCGGGCACAGAATCCTGTTGGGGGTCTGAATACGCGTTGCACTGTGAGCGACCAATCTAAGCTACCGGCTATTGTCTAATCTACCCAACCCGTCGGAAGGACAGAGCCCAGGTTAGCGTCTGGCTGATATTTTTCACCATAGTGGGTGTCCGGTTCTGGTGCCTTTGTACCCTACTGGTCTCAGACCCCTAGAACTTCCAACACCTGGGACTTCCCCCGCTTCCTCTCTGGAGGCTGCAGGAGGCTCTCAGTCCACAGCCTCGCAGATCTCTTCCACCACGGCGTTGAAGATGCTCGGCTGGTCTGCATACACGTGGTGAGAAGCTCCTTTGATTACCTGAGAGGGAAAGGAATCACAGGGGTAGGGTTAGATATCGGAGGCATAAAGCTTCCAACGTGATATATTACATTAACAACTACTGGAAAGTTACAGACACCGGGAGCCTTTTAAAGATGCATGAAAATAGCTCCTACAGCTTTGTAAATGACCCCCCAGTCTGTAGCTTTTACCCCACTGACTGAATTTATTATCTACATTTGCTAGGGTAGAACAGTGTACACTAGAAGATCAACATATACAATATAATTATAGGGTTCCTTAACCAAAAAAAAGGTTGAGAACCTCTGGTCTCTCTATAACTGTATATGTCACTCCCTGTATCTGCAAATCGTCCATATGCTCCACTGTAAATCTGTGTACAAGGTTGTTACTATATACAAATAAATATCAGAGAGCAGATGGAGATAAGCCGGCGCAGTTAAACACTCCCCGCATTCAGCGTCAGCTCGTACCAGGGTATCAACGTAGGAGTTGGGTCGCTCCTCTTTGACCCTCTCCCCGGTGCTGCGGTCGATCCAGGTTTCAGCTCCGTAGATGAAAGTAATGGGGACGTCCCTGGGGATCGCCTGAATTCGCGACAACATTGGGCGCTTGGCCCAACCAAACTTCTCCATCATAGTCTTAAAAGCGCTCTCACCGCTAACGGGAAAGGAAGAGAGGCGGAGTGAGACAGATAGAGACAGGTGGAGAGAGAGGCGGAGTGAGACAGATAGAGACAGGTGCAGAGAGAGGCGGAGTGAGAAGGGGGGGTGACAAAGAAACAGGAAGCGAGTGGGTCAGAAACTGAGAGAGAGCACGAGCGAGGGAGAGAGACAGATGGACAGCGAGTGGGGGGATTTGACAGGAAGAGAAAAAGAAATGGACAGAGACAGTAAGGGGAGAGATAAATGGAAAAGAGATAGAGAGATATGGAGTAGATAGTAAAATAGAGAGTGAGACACTGAAAATATAAAAGGAAAAGCGATGGTGAGGGAAAGAAAAATGGAGAAGAGAAAGACAGAGGAATAGAGAAAGGATAGAAGCATTAGCGATGATAAGAGGCAGGAAATGAATAAATTATATGAAAAAAATAAAGGAGAGTCCCCCCCCCCCCCTTGCCACACACACTCCTGGGCTCCTCTCCCACCTGGGTGTCTGAGCATTGCAGTGGTAGATGTATTCCATTATGGTGTCATCTTCAAAGAACCCTTCAAACTTCCTTTTCAGGTCCGGACGAAACCTCTGCACCAGCCCGGGGCCTGCAGGTCACAGATAACACCAGGTGTTTAAGGTCCAGCCAAGAAAAGACCATTGCATCAGGAGGAACATCACACGTGTAGACGTAATCACAGATGAGATGGCATGTGTCTGACAATATAGAGAGCACTTACCCCAGGGACCAGCTGCCCTCACAACGGCCAATGGATTGGAGCGTCCCAGCACCGCGGCCAGCGCCTTCACCCAAGTGGGAGGGGAGCGCACCTGACTGGGGTCCGTCGGCAGGACAGGGAACCCCCAGGGATCAACCAAAATGAGATGTTTCACTCTGAGAGAGAGGAGGTGAGCAGAATGAAACAGGATGTAAGGGTCACTGGTCCCTTCTGAACATACTGTAACTATGTTACCCTACAAATGTCAGGGGAGGGGACAAACTCCATGGAACAGAGAAACCTTCTGTCTGTGTTCCCCGGAGATGGGAAAGTTACACTTAATGGGATGTGCCATCTGTCTATGTCAATTGTAAGTCCTTATGTTGCCCATCAGTGGTCCGTAAGTCATTGTGCTATTATGTCAAGTACTCAGTGAGCTACAGTCATGTGTGACATTGGCACCCTGTGCTCATAAGGAGTATCTGGGCCTCTTCTCACCTCTGGGGGTATTTGATGCAATAGGAGGCAGCCAGGAAGCCCCCCAAACTGTGTCCCAGCAGAATCATGTCCATGATACCCATCTCCTCCCTCCACTGTTCGATGGATGACACAAACTGCTCCTCTGCTTCCTCGGGGTCGCTGAGAAAGGTTGGACGGGAGCTGCGCCCGAATCCCAGCAAGTCAAAGGCATGGAGGGTCCGACGAGAACTCAGGGGGTCCAGGTTCTGAATCCATAGCCCCACACCTCCGGCAAAACCATGGACCATCACCAGTGGGGTCTTGTCCCTGAACTCAGGGCTTACCGTCACGGTCCAGATCTTGTTTTTATCCGGGAGAGAAACATAACGGGCAGAAAACCTGTTCTGGATACCTAGAGAGATGGGGACATCCATGTTATCACTGGGGCAATAGAAGAAGAACTGGTCATTTCAGAAGAGATTGGGTCACACATTGAATATCAGGCCAATCAGCAGAGCTGTAATCTTCCAATGAGGATAGAGTATCATACTTTGGAAACTGATTTTACACATTTTTGCCAGATAACCATTTTGCAACCTCTTGTAACCTGTAGGGGCGGATCAACTGGGCCAGCCCAATGCTTGTAACTTGGTACTCTGAGCTTCAGAGGCACCCAGTGATGTTTATATATTTATAAACCCTTGTAAATTGGCCATACGTCAGCAGAACTCATCTTCACCCACACACCCCACGTGTCCCTTGTTTCCACTCCTCGCTCTGCAGGACCCCCCCACCCCACAAATACTATGATGCTCTTACATTGAAGGATCCTCGATTCAACAGTCTTTAGTTTGGACATGGAGGTTGGGCACCACGATGGGATCCAGCCAGTTAACCAACTTTGAGGCCTGTGCCAGGGTGAGTGAGGGAGGAGAGAGGGACATGAGAGGCAGAGAGGAGAAGAGAAAGCAAGAGTGGTAGAAGAAAGAGAAGAATCAGGAACAAATAAATGGAGGTCAGATGTGGTTCTATTTTTCACCAACAGTTTATTGAAAATCTGGTATATCTACAGCTTTTAGTCCTCACAATTATTTGTAAAATGACCTTGATTTTATTAGTTCCTACAAATGAGAAGGAAGACGCTGTGTCCCCCACGCCTGACGCATTTCACAGCGCACAAGTCACGCCATCAAAGAAGGGATGTAGATAATACCAGGGTTAAGATACACAACTCCTATTGGGGACCAATGCTTTAGGGCAGCGCCAGTCCACAAAATCCTCCAACAGGGCAGGTCTTATGGATATCCCTGCTTCAGTCAAATGAAGTCGGGATATCCTTAATACCTGACCTGTTGGGGGGTTTTGAGGACTGGAAGTGGGGACGACTGATTTAGGGCACAGGGTTTTTAGAGGTGAAGGTCACAAGCAGGATGTTAACCCTTTACTGCTAGATGGGACTTGAACGCACACTACTAGTTAAAACCTCACTACTGTCACATGCTGAGTCATTGTCCCGTATTAGAGAATAAATGCACACACAGTGGTGTCACCGCCTCATAATGACAGCTTTGTGTGTGCGCTCCTCCTCCCACACTCACTTCCCTCCCTACTGCACATCCATGCCAGACACCGGCCATCTGAGGGCTGCGATCTGTGATAACTCCCACTGTGTATAACAAGGCCCCGCTCCCTGAACAAAGTCATACTTAGATATAGTACTGTATATAGAGAGTACCGGGACAGACTGTCAGCAATGTTTCTCTGTATAAGCACTACTCACAGCCCTTAATATGGGGGACACTCGCAGAGCTGAAATCTCTACAGGGGGTGAAGCCACATATTTGTGAAATGCCGATTTCCCAGATTTTTGCCTGGATTATTATATATATTATTATTATTATTATTATTATTATATTATCACCACCCAGTTTTTAGAGTAAAGGAATAAATCTCACACACAGAAATACCCTCCCTGCCTTTATACATCAACTGTACAAGTTTCCATAAGCCACCTGTAGCTGTGTATCTTGTGTTTTATCATTAGACATTTCTATTGGAATCTGCCTATTTCACACTATACCAATATGTATTTTAACAGGGCCAGCCATGTGTGCAGTGATAGAACCAGACATACACATGCCATATACACAGGAATAATACAGTATACACACAAGAGCTAGACAGCAGTCACACTTTACAATATTCATTCTTCTTTTCTATCACTCTGCTTCTAAGTTACATCACTCCCTGTTTTGCTCACACTTTCTGTTGTGTAACAACACAGCCCTCCCTCCCTCCTCTCCCTGCCCAACACTGCACATTCCTCCGGTCTGATCCCAGGGGAAAATAAGGGATCAGAGCCCGGGGATTCAGGACAGAGAAGGAGAGATTTCACTTACTGTTCCTCCAGCTCCTCCGCCATCACAGGGTCTGAATCCCGGAGCTCTGGCATTACACAAGCAGAGCAGCTGATCAGCACAGGGACATACTGCAGAGCAGACAGACACAGGGGGCGGGCACAGAACGTTCAGAAGGATGATTGGGCGGGGAGAGAACGTTGAGTATTCTGACTGAACTGGGACAGAACGTTGAAGATAATAGAGTGGGCGGGGATAGAACGCTCAATGCAATCGAGTGGGCGGGGATAGAACGTTGAGCATTCAACAGGAGGGCCTTCTCAATGGGATCGTTTGCCAAAGGGAGGGCAAGGAAGGGACATATATGGGATCTGTGAATGGGACAGGAGGGAGGGGGCATTGAGTCGCGTGAGACGGAGCTGGGAGGGACGGGGGTTACACAAGTTTCCATGGGCGGTAACCCTATTATTTAACCTTCATCGGATCAGATTTGTTAACCCATTTTGCTGTATCATTGTGAGGCAATGGTAAAAGGATCACACAAGGAAAGGAGATAGCATTGTCATTATTACTCTGGAATAGATTTATGGCACCAAAGTACTTCAAATTAAATTTACGTATCAGATAAAGTTCTGCTTCATAAACTGATGCACACTGCATTGAGCTTTGTGTCATTAGACCTGGAGAAAACAGGATTCTCTGCACAGGGCCTTTGATTAAAAAATGATCAGGTA
This sequence comes from Ascaphus truei, assembly GCF_040206685.1. NCBI lineage: Eukaryota > Metazoa > Chordata > Amphibia > Anura > Ascaphidae > Ascaphus > Ascaphus truei. The sequence goes on from NC_134495.1 coordinate 46,962,808, forward strand.
TTGAAGGGGCCATTTAATTATCAATGTATTACCATAGGAAAGTACACTGACCTACACATTTCAGGTTCCCCTATGTCCTGGGATCCAAGACTTTGCAGTGGCAATTACTTACCATAAATGATACATACAAGGGGGGCAGAAAGGTGCTTCCTCTAACTTTGCAGCTCTTTATTTATCTACTCTGGGACCTTCCCCTCCTTCAGACATGCAACAGTTATACCAGGCCTGCACACCCTATAAAGTGAGACGGGCCCAACTGCTCCAAGGAAAGCAGATACGGGCCGCACTTTAATTTAAATTAACCCCGCCCCCCCACTCACAACTCTTCCCTCTCCCCCCTCACAACTCTCCCCCCCCCCGCACCCCTCCTCACAACTCTTCCCTCTCCCCACTCACAACTCTTCCCTCTCCCCCCTCACAACTCTTCCCTCTCCCCACTCACAACTCTTCCCTCTCCCCCCTCACAACTCTTCCCTCTCCCCCTCACAACTCCCCCCCCCCCGCACCCCTCCTCACAACTCTTCCCTCTCCCCACTCACAACTCTTCCCTCTCCCCCCTCACAACTCTTCCCTCTCCCCCCTCACAACTCTTCCCTCTCCCCCCTCACAACTCTTCCCTCTCCCCCCTCACAACTCTTCCCTCTCCCCCCTCACAACTCTTCCCTCTCCCCCCTCACAACTCTTCCCTCTCCCCCCTCACAACTCTTCCCTCTCCCCCCTCACAACTCTTACCTCTCCCCCCTCACAACTCTTACCTCCCCCCTCACAACTCTTACCTCTCCCCCCTCACAACTCTTACCTCCCCCCTCACAACTCTTACCTCCCCCCGCCTCGCCACTCTTACCGGTGGCGGGGTGCGGTGATCTCCGTCTTCTCGCCTGAAAATTCTACTGTTTCCCCTGCAGGTCCTGAAAAAAATGGCCGCGCAGCGTCAAATGACACCACATTGCCATGGCAACGGGACTTCTCTTTTCTCTTTACACACTCTCTCTAGGTGACCTAATCACGTCTTGGGTTTAAATATCACCTCTATGCTGATGATACAAAAATGTACTTTCTACCCCTGACCTTACACCTGCTGTACAGACCAAAGTTTCTGAATGTCTCTGCGATAGAAAAAAGGTGGGCTAAGACCTCGGATACAGTGGGCGTCCCGCATGCCTGTCGCCCGAGCCGTCTGTGGACTACAGATCCTCGTGACTGGGAGGCGTGTCCGGGACATCACGAGGCCGGTTTGCCCTCATTAGCTGACCCACTCACGTGACCCGGCCGTCGCGCGACAAAATGTAAAAAAAAATTGTCGGCTCAAAATTCTGCCGCACGGTCGCTCTTCATCGTGCGCGCTCGCACTCACTATGGCCAGCCCTACAGAGCAGCTGCACTTTGTTCACGTCGTGCGCACTATCGCCCGCACTATGGATGCAGCCTAAGAGAGGTCCTCCAAAAGTAAATCACTTATATGCACACCACTATTCTAAAATATAACATTTATTAGAAACCTAATTAAAACATAAATCACTAAGTTAAAAGTAGAGTACATAGAAGATATCCTCCATATTGATACATGTAGATCTCACGGCTCTAGCTGCTCCGGCGGGTCATTGCAGCAGCAGTTTCATCTCATGGTTATTATCAGTTACTCCTTTTCAGGGTTGTGAGTACATTGATACCCCTGTCACAGGATCCCCTTCAGCTGCGGACCCTACAACACCAGTTGCGTTCATAGTGGTGATTTCCTGTAACCGAAGCTTTACCATCCTGCTGCTAGCATCCTTGCCATGCTGCGTACTTTGCACTTCTGTCACGGGAGACCAGGTTATTTACACCTTTTTACCGGGATCATTCATTGAGCAGAACATGTTAGAGAAATAAATTGCAATTTATTCGGCATAAATTCGCTTACACATAGTGAAACACAAAATACAGATGAAAAGACACACTTACTTTGGGCCTGGGGTTGAAAACTAGACTTTCCTAGGTGCAGGGAAAGCTATGGGAGAGTTTTACCATGACCGGGACCTAGCCCGGAATCTCCTAGAACCCAAATCGGCATAATATTCCACACGCCACTGCTATGTTCTCTTATGAGAGCTTTGCCCCTCCTAACCGCGAGTTAACCCAAATCTCCTGGAACTCAAATGGGCATAAAATCCAAGCTGCGACCGCTACGTTCAATTCTGAGAAGTTGGGCGCAAAATGCTGGACTTAGTCTCTGGCTGGCAGGCTTTTCAGGCTTGAAATCGAAGCCGGTTGCTTTGTGTCACAGGAGACCAATGCTTTTAACGCCAAAATACCCGGATCCTTTGATTGAGCAAAGCAAGAGATAAAATAAATTGTGATTTATTTACAGAATGAACATACATAGCTTGATTTACAATTACAACGAAAAATACACTTACTAGTTACGCTGTTAAGTCTGGTTACAGGACGGATCTTTCACTGCATGACAAATCTTGTTACATGATGGAACTTAGATGGAACTGCTTCCCCATGGGCTGAAGGGTTTTTTATGCACTAAACCGGCCTATACTTAACCCACGCAGCCAATCTACTCCGTGGGAATAATTCCTTAACCCTATCACAGACTTGCCACTACTTTGCAAACCTGGCAGAGGGGCTTCTCAGTCTGCTCTGGGCATGTGCCAACTTTGCACCTTGGCCGTTTAGCATATGAGGCCCGTCCCTTCTACCCGGCGCCGCTCAGTCTGGGCAGAGCAGTTATATGCCAGGGTAGCTTTGAAATTCTCTTCCTTGCTAACAAAAGGTTTAACACCCCCATATACTGGACTGCCTTTGAAGCTGTTGCTAACAAAAGGTTTAACACCTCCATATCCTGGATCGCCTTTGAAGCTTGGAGTAGCCACTCTGTCTCTGGCGTGTTAGATGAAAATCCCCATATGCCTAACATGTTGGTACAATTAAAATAGGGAAACTTTAATTCATCCATTTTTTATATAACTCTATAAAAATTGTGCAACATGATAGTTCCTGATTTTACCCGAACAGCGCTCACAGCAAATCTCACAGCCCTAGCGAAAGTTAGCAAAAAGCCTCCTGCTATGCAGCTAGCTGCTGGATTTTAAAACCATTTTCCTTTCACACGCTTACACGAAAACACTACCACAGTTATACACACATAGGGCCTCATGCAGAGAGCAGCGCTAGATTAAATTGGAGAGTGTAAAAAAAAGTAGCTGTAATGGAGAGTTTTTTTCTCCATATGCAGAAAGGGCATAAAACTGCCTTTCTGCATATGGAGAGTTTCAAACAGCGCTATGAGCGCTATGAGCGCTGTTGAAACTGTTGGGAAAAAAATCGATTTTTTTTTTTTTCCCCTCCACCGGCCGCGGAGCGCCAGCTGCTTGGTGGAGAGGAAAAAAGTTGAAAATCGCACCATTTTTTTGCCGCGAACAGCCACTAGATGGCGTTCGCTGCTCTCTGAATACGGCCGGTTTCAACACTGGAGAGAATTCTTTTCTCTCCAGCCGCGCGGCGAGATTCAGAGGGGGGAAAAAAAAATGGCGCTTTTTTTAAAACTCGCCATTATCTGCCTTTCTAAAGGCAGATTTCGGCAAAACATGGCGCTTTCCATGTTAGCGCTCCTCTCTGCATGAGGCCCATAATCTTAAAAATGGGAATGGTATACAGGGATGTACCAAATAAGTAAACATGGAAAGGATGTTGATCCAGGGATTAATCCGATTGCCAATTCTTGGAGTCAGGAAGGAATTAATTTTTACCCTTAATGGGGTTTTGTGTTTGCCTTCCTCTGGATCAATAAGTAAGTATAGATATAGAATAAAGTATCTGTTGTCTAAATTTAGCATAGGTTGAACTTGATGGACGTACGTCTTTTTTCAACCTCATCTACTATGTAACTATGTAACTATGTAACTCTGAACCCCCTTGGGTCCGGGTTTCGCAGACATATACTGGGGGAACAAAGACAAGAACAACAGGGCAAAAACGCAATAGTGAAGTACATCAACACAAATGTATCATTTTTAAAAAGGGTAAGTACAGTATTCTGCGTACATCAGGATAATAGGTCAATTGCATTTACGTGTACAATACACGAGATTACCACCCAGCTAAACACTGGATCTGCTGGTAGAAGAGGATCCCTCTGATAAGTGGTCCTGGGTGGTCTCCAAACGCCGTCTTCAGAGTGGTGGCAGCTTGCACAATGAATCCAACTAAGGTTTAAGGTCTCATCAGGGAACAGCTCCCCGCCGTCAGTGGCAATCGGATCACATAAGCAGAGCAGAAGGAAATGCTTTCCAGTGTAGCCAACACTGGTGGGTGATGATCAGTCACAGAGATCCCTGAAGAAGTAGCATTTGTAGCTACGAAACGCGTAGGATTGTTACATGCTGTATTATCAGCATTTTTAATAGTTGTATTCTGTTTCCATTATCGCTGTAATTCATTCGAGACAGTGGGCGGGTGTTTGGCCTTTGGTCACGCCCCCTTAGTGAAGCAAGGCGGAAGTGCGGGCGCTCAGAGGGGAATCGTTTTCCATGGTCACTGCACACCCTTAGCCTGCTTCTGAGTGTTACTCCACTGTTGCTACTAGCTCTGTGTTATTATATGGACTTTGCTCATGCTGCATGCGTGTACCAGAGACTGATCATCACCCACCACAGGGCTGGCTACGCTGGAAAGCATTTCCTTCTGCTCTGCTTATGTGATCCGATTGCCACTGACGGCGGGGAGCTGTTCCCTGATGAGACCTTAAACCCGAGTTGGATTCATTGTGCAAGCTGCCACCACTCTGAAGGGTTAAGACGGCGTCTGGAGACCACCCAGGACCACTTACCAGAGGGATCCTCTTCTACCAGCAGATCCAGTGTTTAGCTGTGTGGTAATCTCGTGTATTGTACACGTAAATGCGATTGACCTATTATCCTGATGTACGCAGAATACTGTACTTACCCCTTTTTTAAATGATACATTTGTGTTGATGTACTTCACTATTGCGTTTTTGCTCTGTTGTTCTTGTCTTTGTTTCTCTAGTTACGTGAGGGTGCTGAGCCACCCTCTTTATTCAGCTGCATACGCCCTATGAGATTTCTCACAGTTTTGTATCATTTAATACTATTCACTTTAAACCTTTGCACGTTTGTTAAAGGTACAGGGTACTTTATTATTACTTTAGATATTGTTGACATACTGTATGTCTTTATCACAATTTAGTTGGTTTTAGGTGCGCACTTTAGTTTCCCTTCTAATATACTGAGGGACCGGAAGGTAATTCATTCCCCTGCCCGGTCTTACTATTCTGGTCTGTGCTGAAGCAGGGATATGTCCGCTTCTTAACACTCCTGGAATAATAAGACATACATATACAGTTTTATCACAAAACACAGTGTTTCTACCATGATTGGGTTGCAGAGCTGACAATCACAATTCTCCAATATGGCTATGAGGCACCCAGCCGGGCCAAATACCCTTATTTACTGGCCTGGGCACCCCTTCACTCTTTGCTATTACAAACAAAGCATCTTTGAAAACCCGCCCGCGCTCTTTCTGCTCTGACTCAAGGGGAACACACAACCTGATTGGCTCACGGCTTCTTATAGTATTCCCTCCTTCATTCATAAAATAGAAGCAGACCGGACAGCCAATCAGTACATGGGAACTTTCTCAAGCAGCCAAACAGAGCCAAGCCGTATGAAAAGCCGGGTCAGCAGGAAATTTGAAATAGCCAAGAGACATGCGCAAGCTGCCACCAGCTATCCCAATGCCACCCGCTGGGCAGGCGCCCCTAGGTCTGGCAGGACAAGTGGCATCCCGGAGGACTGCCATTGATCTCCAGACCTAGTTTCTCCGCTGACAAAATGCCATTCACACCTCTGGCTGCTTTTAACTCCGATGTCCAGCAGACCTACCAGCGCCTATGGGCTTGCACGGGCTGCTGGTTTGGACATCGGTTCCGAATGTAAAACACACTGAAATACATTTTAATAAACACTGAGTCTCGGGGAACCCCTTCGGCTATGTGGGACTTTAGGTGAGGATCTTGGGGGTTTGAAAACTAGGAGTCAGGGAGACACTGTATGGTCCCAGTGCAACTCACCCCGGGTACCCGAAAATAGTGCGAGTAAGCCGGGGAGAATTATAGGGCCACCGGTAACTTTGTCCCCAGACATCCTGCAAAAAAAATGGCTTGCTTTTCACCCCAAAACCCTAACTAAGACTTAGACTGGAGTCTCTAGGGTACAGGGAACAGAAAAGGAAAACATGTTGTCTCTTTATTTCTGTCTGCCTTATTCCCCACACACTTTCCCTCGGACTCAGGTTGTACTCAGAGTCCCCCCAACCTTATGTATGATTGGGCACCCACACACCATATACTGTTTGTGGGTCACCTTGGCACTAGCTGGGGTACCCCCCTTAATCTAGGGATTCCCTCAGCTACAGGAATACATATTTATCCCTGTGCCTCATTCTCCTCTGGGCTGTGCTGAAGCAGGGAGCCCTTGTGGTGAGTCGCACTTACGTTTTCAAGGGGAGATATTGCCGGGACAATGTGCCTACATGTATCCGAGAATCAGGCATCATTCCCGGATACATTTATTGGAAAACCAGTAACTATGGACCCCAACTTCCTAGGCACATTCTGTCAACGTTTCCTGTGCAAACCCCCCTTGAAACTCATACGCTAGCAATCCCTGCTCGCTGGCATGCCCGGAAACTCATACACTAGCAATCCCTGCTCGCTGGCATCCCTGGAAACTCATACACTAGCAATCCCTGCTCGCTGGCATCCCTGGAAACTCATACACTAGCAATCCCTGCTCGCTGGCATCCCTGGAAACTCATACACTAGCAATCCCTGCTCGCTGGCATCCCTGGAAAGGGAAAAACACAAAAAATGGTTTTTATTACATTTTGCAAATACAGTACAGGGCAACACTACAATGTTACTGGGCCCAAGAGCTAACTCTCTTGGACCCTTATACACAGAGCAGGGGTAACCAAACGGGTTGACCTTTATTATATAGCCTGGTTACCCCCTCCCGTTAAACAATTTCTATGTTAGAATCCCGTGAGATAAGTGTGTAGTGTCAGCACCTCTATTCTCAATGTTAAAGTGTTGTCACTTATTTTAGTGACAACTCTAGCCATCTCTCATCCCCCCAGCACTCTAGCACTCACATTAGTCACTTCTTATGTGACTGGTGACACATGTTAATTGAAAGGGCTATTAAGCTGTAATGCACATAGTGTCCCACTGATTGTCTCCAATATGGAGGATATCTTCTATGTACTCTACTTTTAACTCAGTGATTTATGTTTTGATTAGGTTTCTAATACATAGTGGTGTGCATATAAGTGATTTACTTTTGGAGGACCTCTCTTAGCCCTCCACCCTTTTTCTGTAATGTTACTTTAATCACACATTGCACCCACTAATCATCACACCCAAGATACTAATATATTGACCCATATATCACACACTTAATTTGCGCTACCAAGTTGATCAACTTCATCCTTTGTTTCTGTTCTCTCCGCTATATCATCCTCCTCCAACTCAAACTTAACATCAAAAACGGAGCTCTTCATATTTCCTCCCAAACCTGGCCCTACTACCTCCTCCATTACTGTCACACTGCTTAGGGGTCACATTGGGCTGCTCCTTCACATTCACAATGGCGCTAAAACCTGTAGTTTTTCCCCCCGCAATGTTACAAAAAAACGCCTTTTCCTCTGTTGATCTACTGCTAAAACTTTGGCTCAGGCCCTCATTCTCTCCCGTCTCAATTATTGTAACCTCCTGCTTTCCGGCCTTCCTGCCTTTCACCTGTCTCCCATACAATCTATCCTAAACGCTGCTGCCAGAATCACTCTACTCTTTCCTAAATCTGTCTCGGTGCCTCTCCTGCTGAAATCCCTCTCCTGGCTTCCTGTCAAATCCCGCATCTCACACTCCATTCTCCTCCTCATTTTTAAAGCTTTACACTCTTCTGCTCCTCCTTATATCTCAGCCCTAATTTCTCACTATGCACCGTCCCGACTCTTGCGTTCTGCTCAAGGATGTCTTCTCTACCCCTTGTGTATCAAAAGCCCTCTCTAGTCTTAAATCTTTCTCACTGACTACCTTGCACCTCTGGAATGTCAGAAGCGCTTCTTCCCATTATGTGTTATTTGTATTATTTGTTATTTATATTATTGTCACCTTTATTACTGCTGTGAAGCGCTATGTACACTACCGGCGCTATATAAAGATATACATACATTATGTTTTTCTGCTGCAATGTATTAACAGGAGCCCTATATATTAAGGTGTGTTGCATAAATCATCTCTCTGGTTTATAATGACACTCCTATATGTGACCATGTCGCTCTCATGCATGTGCTGGTAATCTAACGTCTTGGAAATACCTCTGTGGAGGGTTTAGGGGGTAAAAACGGTAAAATAATGCTAACCGCTTGGGATAGGCACCAAGGAATCCTATACCCCAGGTATATGAGAAATAGAAAATGAGTGTTAAATAAAGACCACCCTCTTTTGAAATTCTATTTGGTAAAATTTGCCTGCCTTTCTCTAAGCCTATTCTTATTGCTGGCATCTACCACCCCCCAAAAGTGCCATTACAATCCCTGACTGATATCATTCACTTTCTTGGCACAATTTCCTCTCTGAATGTGAAGAATGAGCTGTTAGTTGTAGGTGATTTTAACCTCAAATGGCTTACCCTAACAATAATCAAATCTGGGCACATTTCAAGTCATTAAATTTAACACAACTAATTTCCCAATCCACATGGACAAATTTAACATCTGGCAACCATTCCTTTGGATCCTATCCTCTTGTCCCAACAGAATCCAATCCTCTGGTATCCTACTTACCATTTTCAGTGACCATGCAATAGTGTACTGTGTAAGGAAAACCAAACCATTCAAATCAAGCCCTAAAGTTCTCCTCTTTAGAACATTTAGAATCTTTAACCCACAACAATTTGACACCTTGACAAAGGGCAGCAGGCCCGAAATGCGTTGGTGCGTATTTTATTCGATTGGGGGTCCAATATGATGCAATAAAGAATTTATTTTTACTTATGTGTGCCCCCTATGGATATTTTCATTCATCTTTTGGCAGTGCTCTGCCTCTTTTTTCTGCTCATGTTACTATCTTCACTCAGCAGATTCTGCACGCCACGGGACCGCCAGGCTGGATTTCAGAAATTAACAGGACACACGGAAGATCCACAGAGTGAGTGTTTTCTCCTATCATTTTCCTTGGATTTTGTCTTGATCTGGACTCATACTATTATTATGGGGACATGTTTATTGTGCCACTCAGGCAATTGTGTATATTGCCATAGGCAGCACTAGGCACTATTCCCCCATACCAATCCTAACAAGGTGGTCATATCCATTACTCCTACTAATGCTTACAATGGGCACAGTCGTTGTCTGAAGCACCGGACTCTTATCTATATTGTTCCACAACAATTTGTGGCTGATCGCAGGCCCGCCAACAGGGGGTGTCTGCAGGGGTTGGCGTCCCGGGCCCCGTGTGTCAGGAGGCCAGGCCCCCCTGCGTGGCCGTGCCCGATAATAAGTGTAACCCTCTTACCATACCCTCCACTAAGGGAAATTGGGGGGTATGCTCCTTTCTGGCTACTTATTAGGTGTTTGGGCTGTAAGCTGTTGGTTAACAGGAGGGCTGAGCGCTCTGCGGTGGTATGGGGAGAACCAGGACAGGAGGGACAGGTACCTTGATCTCCATCAGTGCAACACCTCCAGCCAGCAAGGATCCCCTGTAGATATTCAGGGGTTGGACCCCCCACTGACACTCCTTCATTACAGAGACAGGAACACACACAGCTTGTCTTTTCTGTTCTTTATTGCAGGAAGGTACAAAGCATAGAGCATAGCAGGTTCACATACTTCTCATCATCCTCTGCTTCTTTGCTTTCTAGCTAAATCAGAGCCCTAACTTAGACAGCATGATTTCCCTTCCCTCCCAACCCCGCATGGGTGGGAGGGAGAGAATAGTCTCTCTGCTAACTGACTTCTTCCAGAACTCAACTCTCAACTCTAATTTGGGAGGATGTCACAATTTGTATATCTTTGGGGAGTGTCTCTAACTCTGACTCATAGCAAGCAAGAGCCGGATACAGATTGGCCCACACACATCAGGGGGCGTTCCAACCAAAATCCACTCCTCAGATTGACATTCTCAGAGTTGCTAGTACTGCCCTTGAATACTGATACATATTCAAGGCTGGAACACACACACACACACACACAGGCCTAAGGAAGGAATTAACCGTTCCACTGCCTGCACGAACAGGACTGACAGAGGAAAGGCCCAGAGAAAAAAATAGCTGACGGAAGGCCAGGCTATATAAGTAAAAAAAAAAAATAAAAAACGCAGTGTGCCTGCACCCGGTGCCGGGTCTCTCTGACGGTAGCGACGGAAGTCAGCTGGTCTAAGCTTCCGGCACACCGGCGTGAGAGGGAGGCCCAGCGCGCGCATGAGCAGCCTTAGGCCAGGTCCATAGTGCCTTCGCTCGTGCAGATGCGCGCGGCCATGACGTCACCCGCTTGAAGTGGGTTTTATGGCCAAGGTACGCACGCCGTCCGTGGGCGTGTCTAGGGGCGTCCCAGTGACATCACGGAGCTGGGTCGCCCTCAAAGGGTGAACCGCTCACGTGACTTGTCTGTCGCGCTGAGAAATCAGTTTAACTGATTTCTCACGCAACGCGCGCCCCCTCCTGCTTTCACGCGGACGTGCCAGCATGCCACATAGAAGCAAACATTGCCTTAAGGCAGTCTGTTTGCTAAGCGTGCGGATGCTTCCGCACGGTCTTCAGTACCATGGCCCCAGCCTTAGCATGGGACAGTTGCCTGCAGCGGGGTGGGGCCGGCGGCAACTGCTGTGACCTGCTGTCAGGCCCCCCGCAGCACCACCAGCCACCATCCCCCACAACACCGCCATCCCCCCGTAGCGCCACCACCCCCCATGTAGCACCGCCACCCCCGCAACACCGCCAACCCACCCCGTAGCATCGCCACCTCCCGCAGCCACCAGCCCCCCCACTCGCAACAACCGGGCCTCTACACCCACCGGCACAACGAGCAACCTCACCCCGCAGCCAACGGCACATTGCCCCCCCCGTAGCAACGGCCTCCCCTGCAGCCACCGAGCCTGACCTGAGACCATCCGCAAGGTAACCAAGAAAGAAAGCACAGAAGCTCACCAAGGTAAGGATAAGGTATATTTAGATAAAAACAACAACAATGTAGTAACTTACATGTATGTAAAAGTTAGTTCATATACAGGTCAGATGATCTCCTCATCGCATCGGCTTCACAATGGATCAGGCAAGGGGGCAAGGTGTAGTTTCCTTATGCAGCAGTCCCGCGCGCTGGGACTGATTTCGTGGCACTCACTGTAAGATCACCTCCGCGTCTATGCGGATGTAAGCATGGTGCGAGTGCGCATGCGTGGAAAAAGGCCCCCTGTTCCCGTTCACAGATGCCGACTGGATTCTGGAGTCACGACCGGAACAGATACACTTGAGTGTATGCCAGCCACCAAATGATAGATAGGCTGGTTACACACTTTGCGACGCGTTTTGTATAACAAGTATACTTCATCAGGCAATAACTTGGGCACCCGCAAGGGGTCTTTTATATGTCCACCATGCTTCACCATTGGTTGTCTGTTTATGGAAGTAAACCAATGGTGAGCTAGATAGAGTGAATATGTTAATTCATGACAGTCCCAATTGACGTCATAAGGGAGACTTCTACCATATAGCAATTGCAGTAACGGGATATTAACCCCTTAGTGAACAATAATACTATTATTCCCTATATAGTAAACTTAAAATTATGTTTTGGGGCATGGTTGATTAATGCCATGTTCATATGATATTACTCCCGTGAATGCCACAAAGTTAATAAGTGTACACAGAAAAGTGAAAAATGAAAGGAATAAAAAGCTATGTCATATAAATGATATGAGCAATAGTGCAAAAAAATCACATTTTATACAAACACCTAAAAAATTTAAAAAATACATAAAAACACATATGAATACTATGAAACAAAAAAGGACATAATATGATTGAACAGGGGAAAAGGTTGGAAAAGGGGGGGGGGGGAGAAAGAGGGAAAAAGGGGAGGGAGGGCGGAGGTGAGAAAGGGAAGGATAGGAACCGCCCAGGGATCCAAACTTAAAGAGGTCAATAAACACAGTTGATATTAAATGACAGATTCCACATGTATGCATTGGGATATTTACCTTGTGACAGGGTAAATAAAAGCCACCAGCTATATGCCTGGCAGACATATGTTTAGTCTGCAGTGCAGCAGTGGTGAGGTTAACTTCAGCTTGGAAGCTCATGGCAATTAGTTGAATCCCAGCTGCCTAATCAAGGTGTGTTAAAAACCCCAGGATGTGCACACATGCAGTTGGCTGGTCAGGAGACAGGAGTGAGTTACTGAAGAGATTACTGATATAAGGTCTGTTTGCAAAGTACATTTTTTTGATGAACTGTTGTGTCCTGCAGGCTGAAGAAAACCTGTTTTGTTTGCATGCTAAAGAGAACCTGCTTTGTTTGCCATGCTGAAGATAAGCTATTTTGTTTTTTTCTGCTGAAGAAAAGCTATTTTGTTTTGTGTACTGTATGTTTTAAGGCTGAATAAATAAGCCTTGTCAAGAGACCCCGCGTGTGTCGTTGTATGTACGCTGCAACATACCTCAAAAAGGGAGTCAGTTCTACATAATCAATCAACCCTCCAGGATATTTGGTCTGGAGGGTGAATATCCAGAACTGCTCCCTTTTTGCAATTTGGAGGTCTCTATCACCAGCTCTAACATTAGTCACAATATGTTCAATACCCATATAGCGAACACCTGTGGTGTTATATCCATGAACATCTGTAAAGTGAGACAAGAGATGTGTAAGTGGTTTAGCTGAAGCTAACAATTTGGGAATATTAACAATGTTCCTAAGGTGTTCCATAATGCGCAATTTTAGATGGCGCTTGGTACGGCCTACATATTGTAGACCGCATCCACATTGTGATATGTATATTACATACGTTGTTAAGCAGTCAAAATAATTGTTAATTTCATACTTGAGGTCTGTCATTTTTGATGAAAAATTGTTTTGTGTCAGCATTTTGGGACAGATTTTACACTTATTACATCTATGATTCCTTTTTAACCCTAGCACATCTTTAAGGTCCCTTTACTTTGTTGAAATAGTACCTTTAAGGAGGCTTGGGGCCAAAATGGTTTTCAAATTGTTTGATTTGTTAAAAATAATGGGTGGTTTCTTCGCAAGAAACTTAGACAATATCGGATCCATGTGTAAAATGTACCAATATTTGGTCAAGATGCGCTTAATCTTTTTATGTTAACTATTAAATTTAGTAACAAAATATGTTGTCTGTCTTTTTTTGCGTTGTTTATTAATTGTCAGTGATAAAAGGAGCAATAGTTTATAGTTAGCGTATCTTCCAATGGTTGATTTAATAAATCTGGATTTCTATTAGGATCAACAATTTTATCTTTTATATTTTTATTTGTTTTATGTGTAATCAGTTTCTTCCTGTCGATATTCAATGTTTTATTGTAAGCAATAGAGATTAGGGTGTCGTCATAGCCTGTTTGAAACGTTCACAGAGAATTTTAGATTGTTCCTTGAACGTTTCCACATCCGCACAATTGCGCCTGATGCGCAGAAATTGGCTAAAAGGGATGTTGTTAATACACCTCTTTTCATGTCCACTCGTTGGATGTAAAAATGAGTTGACATTGGTGGTTTTAAAGTGAGTTTTGGTTGAGAGTTTGTTATTAGTGATATATATTTCCAAATCTAAAAATTTAATATTGTGCCGATTGATTTCACTGGTAAAGGTGAGGTTGAAGTTGTTGATATTCAACTGTGTAACAAAGTTATCAAAGGAAACATTGTCGCCATCCCAGATGACAATGACATCATCGATGTATCTCCGCAACATAATCAATTGTGGCGGAGATACATCGACACCCCATAAGTGCAGCAACTCCCACCATCCCATATAAAGATTGGCAAAAGAAGGTGCAAAATGTGTCCCCATAGCTGTGCCACACAATTGTAAATAAAACTCGTGTTCGAAAAGAAAATAATTGTGTTTCAAAATGAATTCAATAGAGTTGTGAATGAAACAACGTTGGGAAAGTGGTAAAGTGCCATTTAGTGCTAAAAAGTGATGTATGGCTTCTAAACCCCCCCTGTGTGGAATGGACGTATAAAGTGCGTGCACGTCAAGAGTAGCTAATTGGTACTGTAAGTGCTCTTCCAAACAAACTTTGTGAGAATTATGAGAAGTGGTGTCAAGTAAGTAAGAAGATAAAGAGGGTACTAGTGGTTGTAATCTCCAAGGTAAGTCTGAATTTTAGACGTTTTGGTTTTTTTTTTATATATGTATTGGGGGGGGGGGGGTTGGGGTATTTTATATATGTATTGGGGGGGTTGGGGTATTTTATATATGTATTGGGGGGGTTGGGGTATTTTATATATGTATTGGGGGGGTTGGGGTATTTTATATATGTATTGGGGGTTGGGGTATATTTGTATATGTATTGGGGGGGTTGGGGTATTTTATATATGTATAGGGGGGGGTTGGGGTATATTTGTATATGTATTGGGGGGGTTGGGGTATATTTGTATATGTATTGGGGGGGTTGGGGTATATTTGTATATGTATTGGGGGGGTTGGGGTATATTTGTATATGTATTGGGGGGGTTGGGGTATTTTATATATGTATTGGGGGGGTTGGGGTATTTTATATATGTATTGGGGGGGTTGGGGTATATTTTTACATGTATTGGGGGGGGTTGGGGTATTTTATATATGTATTGCGGGGGATGGGGTATATTTGTTTATGTATTGGGGTTTTTTGGTATGGGTGGTGGTATATTTTTATATGTATTTGGTGGAGTTTGGTGTATATTTTTATATGTATTGGGGGTTGTGATATATTTTTTTATATGTATTGGGGAGTTGGGAGTATTTTTATATGTATTGGGGGGTATTTTTATGTTTTGGGGAGGGGCTATATATTTATATGTATTGGGAAGGTCTCGCATATTTTAGCATTGTGTCCAGTATTTTTGGACACGCCATCTGGCAACCCTAGCCGCCATCACCCCCCCCCCCCCCAGCCATCCTGCAGCCACTGGTCTAACGCCCCCAACCCTCCCCGAAGCAACGGCACCCCCTTCGCAGCCACCGGCCCTCCCGCAGCAACGCCCCATCCAGTAGCAGCCAACGGCCCCCCAGTAGCAGCCACTGGCCCACCGGCCCTCCCGCAGCCACAGCCCCCCTGCAGCAACACCTCCCCCCTTTGCAACCACCGGCCCTCCCTAAGCCACCGGCCCTCCCACAGCCACCGGGCCTGACCTGAGACCATCCACAAGGTAAGTCTGATTTTTATTTGTATTGGGGGGTGTATTTTTTATATGTATTGGGGGGTGGGGTATATTTTTTATATGTATTGGGGGTGGGGTATATTTTTTATATGTATTGGGGGGTTAAGTAAAAGTTGTGCGCTAAAAAAGAAAAAGCTGTGTGTTCTGTGCACGCGCATAGTAAGTGAAACTTTTTGACTTTTGTCACAGAAATTTTTTTTATTTGTGTTTGTGATGTTTTAATTAAAAATCAAAATACAATTTAATTGACAAAACGCAAATAAATTTGACTTATAATGTGCGTGCTCGGCACACATCCCCTGTATTAGCTATTTGCACTAAGTGTGAATTCCTCATGTGTACAGTATGTGTGTCAGTCAGTGTATGTATGTGTGTCAGTCAGAGAGTATGTATGTGTGTCAGTCAGTGTGTGTTTGTGTGTGTGCGTGTCAGTCAGTGTATGTATCTGTGCCAGTCAGTGTGGGTCAGTGTGTATGTGTGTCAGTCAGTGTGTGTATGTGTGTCAGTCAGCGTGTGTGTTTGTGTGTGTCAGTCAGTGTATGTCTCTCTCTCTCTCTCTCTCTCTCTCTGTGTCGTGCCCCCCCCCCCCCTCTCTTCTGACTCCCACTACCCCCGGCGGAGCTGCAGACATGGCTGTGTGTCCTGCTGCAGCCAGCCCCACAGCGACACGGTTCCCCCCCCCCCCCGCTCCTTCCGTTACCGGACCGGAGCAGGAGCGACAGGGCACGGTTAACACAGATGTGCGACAATAGCATTGATGATTGGGGGGCTCACCCACATATATATTTATTGGGGTGGGGGTGGGGGGCTTCTACCGGTTTGGATAATTTGGAGTCACACTTAACCCATAAATATTCTACAATTAGGTATTCCATGCGCTGGGGGGGCAGTTAAGGTGAACCTGAGCTCCTGGGAAGGGGGTGGAGGATGAGGCCTGTTGTTACCAGTGGAGCCTCGGCCTCAGGTAGCTCCCTCACCCCGGAGCAGCGCACTCACCGCGGGCAGCACAGCAGAGCCCGTGCCGGGTTGGCTGACGGGATGAAGGGCACGGAGAAGCTGAACTCGGAGGAGGCGGAGGAGAAGAGGAGGTTGTACCGGGCGGCTGAGCTCCGTTCAGCTTCTTCTCAGCCATGTCTGGGACTGCCAAGTTACACGTCTCCCTGCCCCGGTCCAGCCGGAACCCCTTAACCGACTGACAGCCCCTCAACCAATCGTCAGCGGTGAGCGAGACGCGACAGCCAATCACCGGTTGCCTCGCAGCAGCGCCCTCTGCCAATCACACCCCCACGCGGCCAATGAGCAGCGAGTTTCTCTGATGTGGGCGAGGGCTCTTGCTGGTCATGTGACACCTGCCATCCACAACACCGAGTTCTTCCTGGTGGCAACGTGATGGAGCTTGTTACCGGCGCCGTGCCCGGTCTGGGTGACTGGCTCAGCGCCCCTCTCATCCTGGTGCAGGGCCTGTTCGGGTGAGTGATCCCTCCTTGGGCTGGGCTCTCAGCCTCTTCCTATATCTCTCCACCCCACTCCAGAATGTGGGCATGGAGCTAAGTGTTGGCCTCATCTGCCAGCACTGACGTCACTTGCACCTCACATCCGTTCACTTTGCAGGCATGTGGGGGGAGTGGCGGCCGTTTAGGAGCGCCGCCGGCGGCTATCGCTGTTGCATGTGACAGCGGGCGAGTGTGGGGGGAGCGGCGGCCATTACGTGACGTCATTGCCGTTTCACATTTTCGTCTCCATGTCTCCAGTTTTGTCCCATCAAAATTGACTGTGCCACTAAAGAAGTTTTACTTCAAAAAAATTCCGTGGTAGGTGCGCTATGGGGTTGGGGGGTGGGGGGGGGAGGGGACCTGCTGCTTTCATTTGTCCTGGCCCCATGATTTCTGTTGGCGGCCCTGCTGATCGTATCAACTGCACCTTGGTCCAAAGTCAACTTGATACCTGACCCAGATTCTGCTCGTGATTATTTCCAAACACTGTTCTTAAAACTCTGTGATACCCATGCTCCCACAACGCAGAATAAGAGTACGAGGGGCCACCTTTCGTGAAGGCCCAACTACATTCATGAAGCCCAACCTCAGAGTACCCCTATATCTGCACGTGGCTAAACCGCTCACGTGACACGGCCACAGCTTGAAAAGACAATTTTTTTGTCTTTTCAAAGCGCGGACGCGCCATCGCGCTCAGTGTGCGCACTAGGCGCGGCCTCTAAGGGATCCTGCAGTTTGTACTTGGGCGTGCTCGTGCAAACGTGGGTGCAAGCGCCAAAGCAGACAGTAAGAGCTCAGCCTAAGTCTTTCAAGGCTTCTGAACTTTCAGTGACTAGAGGCGCTTCAACGCTGAATCCTTTCAATACGTAGAAATAAGCAATACGCAAATAAACAGGACTGGACAAGGGGGTAAATAGACTGATGAATGTAGTAAAGTCCCCAGGTGGACCGATGATCCCTGAAGGTAAGGTATGTGGCTTTAGAAAAAACCCAATCAAACCTTCATTGGGATGGTTCCTGGACACACAATAAGTATTTTCAAAGAATAAGAAAATTACTTACAAACACCCTTGATCCAAAGTCCTGATAGGCGTGCAGCCCGGTATGGAGATGCTGGTTGTGAGAACAAAAAAAGAGAGAGATACTGGCGCACAGCCAAGAGTGGGTCCCAAACAATGTTGTTTTAAAAAATCTTCTTTATTGATCCATCTAAAAAGGTGGAGGTAAACACCCTCCTACGCGTTTCGTGTTGAAAAACACTTTATCAAGGAGTATAACTGTACCCATAATACTTCCTTATATACACACACTAATGCTCCGTTTTCGCGCTACAAATGACGACGTTGGCCCACCCACTATGCGCGATGACCTAACGCACCCAGCGGGCACGCCCCCCAAACCGCTCCGGAACGACCAGAGGTAGTGGGTACCCATCCTCGCACTCCCCGAGTGCGGGAACATAATGGAGGTGACTCTGATTGGTCTGGTACTCACCACCCGATCGCTGTCCCTCCGGTGAATGCGGAGACGCATCTCTCCTCCCTGCTCTCCCGCGTCATCAACAGGGGCGGCTCCAATCGCACGCACCGGACCATCAGCTCCACCCCCCTGTCCCGCCCTCAGTATGAGAATACAGGGAAGGCAAGCACACCCCGGGGATCCATGGAACCAAGGGATGGGGCACGCCCATAAGTCGTCATCTGTTGCTGGGCAATCACAGAGGAGTAAAAAAGGCATTACAGTTTTATTAATAAAAATTTTGACATAAACATTGTCCTATGATCATTAATTTTACTCTTGTTAGTGGGTAAAAAAATATATAAAAACATAACGAACAAACAGATATACCGAAATCTCCTATAGAAACTGTACAATGAATATATTTGTACTTGTGTAATAAAGATGATTCAAAATCTATTTAAACAACTATTTATAATTTTGATTTCTTCAGTTCAAAAAGAATCCATAATACCAGATTACTAAATCATCCCTAGTTTAAGGAGAAGAGCATAAAAATATGATTATATGAACATGAGAATCTTAAGATTGTCATATGGCACCCCCCCGACACGCCCCCGGATGGTGCGCTAACCAAGGCCAAGGAAAGCACCCGCTTCCCTCAGCCTCTGCGCGCCTCCATACGGCTGCTGCAACCCTGGACACAGCCTTATTCACAACCTTGCTACCTCTTCACCCAGCCGCCTAAATCCAGCCCCCGAGTCAGGGTGACCCATGCGGAGCAGCCATACATAAGGCCTCGGCCATGCTGCCTGCTTGCTGGCGGAGGCGCGCTCCCGCCTCAGCACTGATCCCCTACAGCCGCAATTAGAGCGGCTTAGTAGGGGCTCGCCTGCGCTTCCGCAAGACGACACGGAAGCGTAAGTTATAGGGGAATTTAAATTTTCCCTGCTTGCCGGCGCGCAGGGCCGGTCACGTGAGGCGGTTCGCCCAATGAGGGCGAACCAGCTCCGTGACGTCACTGGCCCGCCCCCTGACGGCACGCAGGGAAAGCACCCACAAGGCCAGGGAAAGCACCCGCTTTCCCTGAGCCTCAGCGCGCCTCAAGCCTGGCCGAGGCCTAACACATCGACGTTATTTCCCTGGAGGCCGGAAAAGGAGGGTTACAGAAGTAAGGATAAAGAGTATGTTGGTCCTCACATGTCACCTGTTAGTGTGGTACTTATTGGTAGCACTCACTCATAGGGCAACAGATGCGGAGAAGATGCTTGTGAGCTACGCAAGTCCCAATTCCCAAACACTTTGATTGCATCCATAATGAACTCTTATATTGGTCCATTAAAAGCATGGCCGGCGTGATGACGGCGCCGGCGGTGCCTATGCACCGAGCCCCACGGTTACAGAGACCCCACGCTCTCCCCCTCAGCAATGAAACTGGGGGGGGGGGCAAAGTGCAGGACCTCTGTCACCTTCTCCGGGTGGAATCTCCGCCTTCAGGATCCCGTCACAAGCCGGTGCGTTGCCATGACAACAGGACGTGAAGTCGTGGCACCAAGTGGCTTCACGTTGTCGTGGCAATGCTGCGCCACAGGGTGTCCCGTTGCCATGGTAATTCAACGCCATTTGACGGGACCCTGCAGGAGGAGGAGATGCCACCGGAGGAGGTAAGAGTCGAGGTCCCTGCACAGAGCCCCGCAAAAATCCCAGCCGGCCCTGATTAAGGCTGCGTCCATAGAGATGGGAGCAGTGCTGAACCGCGCTGACGCTGAGGCTCGCCTGCTGAAGCCTGTGCGATTTCATGCACATGCAGGCGAGCCAGCGGGCGCGATCGGGAGGCGAGGGGAGGCGGGGCAGTGACGTCGCTGGGCCAATCGCCCGTGACGCACTGACGTCAACGTCACGGCGCCGTGACATTGCTTCGCACTGATTGGATGTTTTCAGCCGACAGCGTGCTGAAAAACAGCTTGGCTGTCGGCTGAAAAATCCAGCGCCTCAGCACGCCTGCGGACGCTCGCGTGAGCCCCCTCTAAAGACATCCTCATTGAGTATGCCGGGGCTCAGCGCGGCCTGTCCTTCTATGGACGTGGCCTAAGTCACACCCCACAATAAATCAGGACAGTCCCTGAGAGCAGCTCCCTAGCCTGGCTTTCCCTGGATCACGTGACCCTGCACTCCCCCACAAATCCCCTCCTAAAGTTTATCCTGCCTCACCTCCCCACGTGATGCCTACCAGCCAATCACAGCCCCACACCTCGACAAAGAGGCATGCCGGGAGTTGTAGTCTTTCAAGGCCTCGTACGTCACCTCCGCCCTTTTCTTAGCAACCGCGGACGCTTCCGCCAAGCTTCCGTGACGTCACCCTGCGGTTCCGCCCCCCCGCTGTCCCTGGGCCGCCACGTCTGTCTCCCCCCGGAGCCGGGCTTCCGCTGCGTCACTTCCCGTCCCGGGTTACCTGCCGGTTATACCATGTCGGTGTCCGTGCTGTCCGTCGTGTCCCGCTTCCTGGAGGAGTATGTCAGCTCCACCTCGCAGCGGCTCAAGCTGCTGGACGCCTACCTGCTGTACATCCTGCTGACCGGCGCCATGCAGTTCCTGTACTGCCTGCTGGTGGGAACCTTCCCCTTCAACTCGTTCCTGTCCGGGTTCACCTCGTGCGTGGGCTCCTTCATCCTGGGGGGTGAGATATACACATACACACTGTATTATATATACCTCCTTCATCCTGGGGGGTAAGATATACACATACACACTATATTATATATACCTCCTTCATCCTGGGGGGTGAGATATACACACACACACTGTATTATATATACCTCCTTCATCCTGGGGGGTGAGATATACACATACACACTGTATTATATATACCTCCTTCATCCTGGGGGGTGAGATATACACATACACACTGTATTATATATACCTCCTTCATCCTGGGGGGTGAGATATAAACATACTGTATTATATATACCTCCTTCATCCTGGGGGGTAAGATATACACATACACACTGTATTATATATACCTCCTTCATCCTGGGGGGTGAGATATACACATACACACTGTATTATATATACCTCCTTCATCCTGGGGGGTGAGATATAAACATACTGTATTATATATACCTCCTTCATCCTGGGGGGTGAGATATACACATACACACTGTATTATGTATACCTCCTTCATCCTGGGGGTGAGATATACACATACACACTGTATTATATACACCCTTCATCCTTGGGGGTGAGATATACACATACACACTGTATTATATATACCTCCTTCATCCTGGGGGGTGAGATATACACATACACACTATTATATATACCTCCTTCATCCTGGGGGGTGAGATATACACATACACACTGTATTATATATACCTCCTTCATCCTGGGGGGTGAGATATACACATACACACTGTATTATATATACCTCCTTCATCCTGGGGGGTGAGATATACACATACACACTGTATTATATATACCTCCTTCATCCTGGGGGGTGAGATATACACATACACACTGTATTATATATACCTCCTTCATCCTGGGGGGTGAGATATACACATACACACTGTATTATATATACCTCCTTCATCCTGGGGGGTGAGATATACACATACACACTGTATTATATATACCTCCTTCATCCTGGGGGGTGAGATATACACATACACACTGTATTATATATTCCTCCTTCATCCTGGGGGGTGAGATATACACATACACACTGTATTATATATTCCTCCTTCATCCTGGGGGGTGAGATATACACATACACACTGTATTATATATTCCTCCTTCATCCTGGGGGGTGAGATATACACATACACATTGTATTATATATTCCTCCTTCATCCTGGGGGGTGAGATATACACATACACACTGTATTATATATTCCTCCTTCATCCTGGAGGGTGAGATATACACATACACACTGTATTATATATACCTCCTTCATCCTGGGGGGTGAGATATACACATACACACTGTATTATATATACCTCCTTCATCCTGGGGGGTGAGATATATACACATACACACTGTATTATATATACCTCCTTCATCCTGGGGGGTGAGATATATACACACACACTGTATTATATATACCTCCTTCATCCTGGGGGGTGAGATATATACACATACACACTGTATTATATACCGTTTTCTTTCTGGGGGGTGAGATATACACATACACACTATATTATATACCCCCTTCATCCTGGGGGGTGAGATATACACACACTGTATTATATATACCTCCATCCTGGGGGTGAGATATACACATACACACTATATTATATTTACCTCCATCCTGGGGGGTGAGATATATACATACACACTGTATTATATATACCTCCTTCATCCTGGGGGGCTATATATATATATATATATATATATATATATATATATATATATATATATATATATACTCACACTCAGGAGACCTGTCTGAATATAAACATAGCCCATGTGACTAATGGATAGCTCACAAAATAAGACTCGCTGGATTCTCTGTACGTTACATCCTTGTGTGCAGCAGTTCGTTTTATTTAATTACCAGAACTGGTCATTTTCGTGACTGTCCTACATACACGTTTGCAATGAATCTTTCCAGGAGGCCTGGCTTGCACCGTGCATGGAAAGCTAACCGGGCATATGCCTGTGGTGTGTGACTCTTAGGTAGGCAGTAGCAACGCACACCAAAACTAAAGCGCTCGGGTAAATGCAAAAAAAGTAATTTAATGGCTTATCAAAGTCCTCCGTCTCAGTACAGAGCACCTTCATCAGGATGTTCCTCCCTTCAGGGGTGAGGGTGCACTGTGTGGAAACGTTGGACACTTTTAACCTTTACACCCCAAGTTGCTGGTTCTGAGACTTTCTTTGAGCATTCCATGTGTTACTCTTACAAATAAAGTGTGCTGATCACTTATTGTCTGCCCCCCCCTCCTCCCCCCTTGCAGTGTGTTTGCGTATCCAGATCAACCAGCAGAATAAAGGTGACTTCCAGGGGATCTCCCCGGAGAGGGCCTTCGCAGACTTCCTCTTCGCCAACACTATTCTGCACCTCGTCGTCATCAACTTTGTGGGCTGATCCCTCCTCCCCTGCCGCCTGGGCCTGAGAGGTAGGAGGGTGAGATGGGGAGTGTGCGAGACGGAGGGCACAGAGATAAGTGGGTGGGTGTAGGGTATACGTTTCCTTTACAATGCAACTCTAGCCTCTTGGACAAGGATGTAGGAGGATGTGGGCATCATGTATTTGTCTGTCTCCCAGTCCATCTCCTTTCTTTGCTGCCGTTAGTCCTTGGAAAGACTGTGTACATGTTGCCAGCATTTAAGGGGTTAATTGGGGTATTAGTGTTGTGCTAGACCCGCACTAGAAAGTACCAAATGAAACCCTATGTGTGTGACGACCCCAGCTAGAATAGTGACCGATGGCAACAGACCACAGGTGCATTCAGGAGGCAAAAATAGTGAGCCCAAAGCATGGTTACAAACTCCCAGACACAAGCAATGTAGAAAACCTATCCAATACAATCCAAAATCGGGTAGCACAGATGCGCTACCTCAAAAACCCATCCATAAGGGTGTGTGTATATAGGTGGACAGGGCCCCAAAAAGGCAATGGCAAGGGAGACCCCTACTAACATAATGAGATTTTATATGTATTTATTGTAATGCACTCTGTGCTACTGTGTCAGGTTATTGCATATATTTCTTTAAGAGGACCATGTAGCGATGTGCCATCTTATATTACCAGCGGGAGCAGTGGCGTAACCCCTGTGCCTCTAAACTCAGCAATGCAGGGGAGGGGGCCTGGCCCAGCCCGAGCAAAGGGGGGTAGAGCTGGCTGGCGCTGGGAATTGTGCTAGAGGGAGGTGTGCGTTACATAGTAACGTGTGTGTGTGTGTGTGTGTGTGTGTGTGTGTGTGTGTGTGTGTGTGTGTGTGTGTGTGTGTCATAGTAACAGTAGTGTGTGTCACCGTTACATAGTAGATGAGGTTCAAAAAAGTTCAACCTATGCTAAATTTAGACTACCAATATTTTATCCTATATCCGTACTTAGTGTATTGATCTAAAGGAAGGCAAACAAAAACCCCAGTGTCCTATCATCCAATGATATCTCAGAAGGGGAAAAATAAATTCCTGCCTAACTCCAAGAATTTGGCAATCAGATTGCTCCCAGGATCAACACCCTTGCCATGTATACTTATTTGGTATATCCCTGTATACCTTTCCTATCTAAACAGATGTCCAACCTGTTTTTGAACAAATCTATTGTATCTGCCATCACAGTCTCCATGGGTAATGAATTCCACATTTTAACTGCCCTTACTGTAAAGAACCCTTTCCTTTGTTGCTGGTGAAATTTCCTTTCCTCCAATCTTAAGGGATGGCCCAGAGTCCTTTGTACTGCCCGTGGGATGAATAGTTCTTTTGAAAGCTCCTTGTATTGTCCCTGAATATATTTGTATATAGTTATCATATCCCCTCTTAGACGCCTCTTTTCTAATGTAAATAAATCTAATTTAGCTAGCCTCTCCTCCATAAATCAGATTATTCATCCCCTTTACTAATTTGGTGGCTCTTCTCTGCACTTTTTAATTTTTTTTTTTTTTTTTAAATTGAGTTGTGCCCAAAATTGTACTCCATATTCAAGGTGTGGTCTTACTAGTGCTTTGTAAAGGGGCATAATTATGTTTACTTCCCTTCCATCCATTGCCCGTTTGATGCAAGATAAGATCTTGTTTGCCTTTGCAGCTACTGCATGACATTGGGCACTATTGCTAAGACTGCTGTCTACAAGCACTCCTAAATCCTTCTCCATCAAGGATTCCCCCAATATATCTCCATTTAATTTGTAATTCGCCTTTTTATTCTTGCATCCCAAATGCATAACCTTACATTTATCTGTATTAAACCTCATCTGCCATTTACCTGCCCACGTTTCCAGTCTCTCCAAGTCCTTCTGGAGAGAAATTACATCCTGCTCTGATTCTATTACCTTACAAAATGTAGTATCAGAAAAGATGGAGACTTTGCTCTCGATCCCAACCTCAAGGTCATTAATAAACAAGTTAAAAAGCAGGGGTCCCAGTACCGATCCCTGAGGTACTCCACTCACGACTTTAGCCCAACCTGAAAACGTTCCATTTATGACAACCCTCTGTTGTCTGTCCTTCAACCAGTCCAATTTGCTTTATTGTATAAACTAACCTCTTGTGTGAAACCGTATCAAAATCCTAAGTAGACCACATCAACTGCATTACCCTGGTCTAAATTCCTACCTACCTCCTCAAAGAAACTAATACGGTTAGTTTGGTGTGACTTATCCTTCATAAATACATGCTGACTATTGCTAATAATTTTGTTTTCCATTAGGTATTCCTGAATATTATCCCGTATTAAACCTTCAAGTAGTTTCCCCACTATTGAAGTCAGGCTTACAGGTCTGTAATTCCCCGGTTGTGATCTAGCTCCCTTTTTAAATATAGGCACCACATCTGCTTTACGCCAATCTCGTGGTATTGAGCCTGTGGAAATGGAGTCCTTGAATATTAAATATAATGGTTTGGATGTATGCCATCGGGGCCAGGTGCCTTATTTACTTTAATTGTATCAAGCACCTATGAACTTCTTCCTCCGTTAACCAATTCATTAATATGGAGGTTGTGGCTTCCTCCTGCGGCACTACTATTGAAATTGATTCCCTGGTAAACACAGAGGCAAACAACTTGTTTAATACCTCAGCTTTTTCCTTATCTCCAATCTACCTACCCATCTCACACTGAAAGGATCCTATATTTTCTTTTCTCATTTTTTTGTTATTAAGATTCTTAAAGCACTTTTTAGGGTTGACCTTACTCTCTATTGCAATCCTTTTTTCATTATCCATTTTTGCTAATTTGATTGCCCTTTTGCAATTTTTGTTACATTCCTTATAATTCTGATACGATGTCTCCGTCCCTTCTGACTTAAAGAATCTAAACGCCTTCCTCTTCTTGTCCATTTCCTCCCCTACCTGTTTATTTAGCCACATTGGTTTTGACTTTTTTCTTTTATACTTTTACCCAAGGGTATACACTGATACGTGTGCTTTTCTGATAATGTTTTAAAGACTGCCCATTTATCTTCTACATTTTTCCCTGCAAAAACATCATCCCAATGTATTACTTGTAGATTAGACCTCCGTTTATTAAAATCTGCCTTTCTAAAGTTTAAGGTCTTTGTTGAACCCAAGTAATCTGTTTTTTGATCATTTATTTCAAATGAGACCATGTTATGATCACTGTTACCCAAATGTTCCAGGACTTGAATATTTGTTATTACTTCTACATTGTTTGATATAACCAAATCCAGTATTGCCCCTCTCCTGGTTGGTTCCTCAATCATTTGGGTCATACAATTGTCTTTAAGCACCCCCAAAAACCTGTTTCCTTTTGTTGTAATGCTAATCTCATTGCCCCAGTCTATGTCTGGATAATTAAAATCCCTCATTATGCAAAAATGACCCAGTTTTGATGCCTTCTCCATTTGCAAAAGTATTTTAGCTTCCTCAATCTCACAGATATTTGGTGGTTTATAGCATATTCCCACAAACATTTTCTTTATACTTTTACCTCCACTGCTAATTTCTATCCACAAAGTCTCTACATTTTCATCATTCCCTTCATAAACATCATCCCTTATAATAGGTTTTAGATGCGGTTTAACATATAAACATAGACCACCTCCCCTTCTATTTGTTCGATCCTTCCGAAAAAGGGAATAACCCTCTAAATTAACAGTCCAGTCATGAGTTTCATCCCACCATGTTTCAGTAATGCCTATGATATCATACTGCTCCCTTGCAGCTATTAATTCAAGCTCCCCCATTTTATCTGTCAGGCTTCTTGCATTAGCAGGTATGCATTTCAGGTTTTTCAGCCTGTACTATTATCTTATCTGCTCCTTCCTTTCTGCGCACACTTGGTTTAGTCTTTAGAAGTTTTCTAGTATTCTCTATGGGTGTCTCACTGCTTGTCAAACTTGCACTTGCCCCCATTCTACCTCCATGACCCCTTGCTATTTCCCCATCTATTCTATTTAGTTTGCCATCTGTTTCTTGTCCCTCCCCCTTCCATTGTAGTTTAAAATGTGTGTAAATAGTGTGTGTGACACTGTAAATATTTTGTATAGTGTTGGGAAGGGGGGAAAAGTATGAAAGGGTGGGGTGGGGTGGGGGAGAGGATGGGAGAGCAATGTGGTGTGAGTTTCTCATGCTGTGGATGATATCCTGGTGTATATCGCGTTTTTGTTCCTGGTACAGAATTACTATCATTATTTCTTTAGTGTGCTGTATATTTCTATAAATAGTTTTGTTGCATCTCATGACGTTAGTAGACTGACAATTTTTGCTATTACCTTTGGTCCTATCCACCTTTCTATAGATGGGTTAAATCACTTCTAGGCTCTGATTTGCTATTTAGGTTCTATTTAATAAATGTGTTTTGATATATTTTCTACACCTCGAGTGCTCCGTGTGTATGGGAAGTTTCTCCCACAGGACTCTGCACAGTACTAATAAACCATGTGAAGTTTCTGTTACTGTATGTACGCAGTGTATCAAACGCACACAAATAAAGCAACAGGAACATTTTAAAATCAATGAACCTTCAACACTAATACAAACACAGCCGCCTACTCTTGTTATCTGAAAACATAGTTGGAATTTACTAAGCATCTTTTCAACCTTAATCTGTAGCTCGGAAAAGAAACTATTTGGAAATGACATTTATTATGCAACACATCAGTCTCTGCAACCAGAGGAGATAAGCTCCTGTCAGAGGTCATGTAATAATCTGAGGTGTCCACATGAGGGCAGTGTCTTCTAGGATATTGTATTTCGTGTTAAAAAGAATTGTGCGCCTTCTAACCACCAGAGGGCAGTGTTCTGTGACCTGAAAATTCAATAGCTATAAATTGGAAACATTCCCAATAGTTGAATGAAGTTCAATAGCTTTCTTTATGTGGAAGTATTTGCTATGTAAGATCCTTGACAGCAGAGGGTCTGTCTCTGTCATTAATCCCAATGTCTGCTTTTTCTAATTAAACAACGTTTTATTTTTTTTCTCTTATGCAGTTTCCCGAGTTGCTGTTTTTACTTCGGGTTAAAGACAAGTTACATGTTGCGGTCCGGCCCTGATATTCATTCCCAGACGTTCCTCTCTGTGGCCTCACACGCTGCAACGCGCCCAGATCAGGACTCGGAGCCAGCACCTTCTGTCTGTATGGGAAGCTGACATTCTGCCAATAAACAAGTGACTTTCTTATCTGTGTTGCGCTGAACTTCTTTCTATGTATAAAAGTTGCTGAATCTCTATCCCCCCCTGGGGGGGGGGGGGGGGGGGGACATGTTAGACAGATTTAAATAATTAAAAGGCATCAACAAGGTGCATATTACACAGAGGATATTGGGAAAGGTTGTGCTGGAAGACTGGAGGGTGGGACAGTCCTTCACTGAAAGGGTAGTGGGTGCATGAAACAGCCGCCCAGAAGAGATGGGAGAGCTTTAAACCGCAAAGGAAACCAAAGCTGCGTTGGACAGATGCAATGGGGTCCTCCATGAATAGAAAATGGAGATCTAGTGAGGAACAAGGCTTCAAAACCGGAATCCGGCCAGCTGTGGGGGGGTGGGGGGGGGGGGTCACAAGTGGTCCTCATCTGTTAGCAAGTTCTGTGGAATAATGGGAATCACTGAACCCTAATGTGTGTAATGTTTGTGAGATCTAAGGTCGCATCCATGGTCAGCGCGACCAACCGTGCGTGCAACGGCATAATTATGCCGTAAGGCAATGTTCACGGCCATACACAGTGTGCGATGGGGCGCGCGCAGAATCCAATCAATGTGATTGTGCCGTCCGCAGTTCAGCCAATGAGGGTGAAGCGCTCACGTGACGTCATGGGAACTCCTCCTGGCACGCCCCCTGTCGCACAATCCAACAGTCCATGTAAACGCTCCAGCAACAGGTGAGCGGTCGGGCACCAAGGACGCAGCTTTAGGCCGCACTTATAGTCCTTGTGACGGCGGTGTGACGTTGCCATTGTAACAGCAATTTTTGCTTATAGTGTTAGACAAGACGGTGGCCGTGAGCAGTTTGCTCTCATTGGCTGAACCGCTCACGTGGCTGCTGATGTCACACTGCGGTTGCTGAAAAATCAATTTTCATTGACTTCCAGCGATTGCGACTAAGCCTTCGTGTCGCTCCTACTATAGGATTCCATACACTTGTTTGAAACGCTGTTGCCGGGGACTAATAAGCGCGGCCGAACTGTCACCGTCTCATTTCCCTCACAAACCGGGACCTGAGAACTCAAAGAAAACACTACTGCACAAACAAGTTTGTTTCAAAATCTCATTCACATTTAAATCTGCTTTCCTTGTGGCCTGTTTTGATGTCTCTTCATATATGCAGCATTTAAACTTTAATGAAAACGAATGACCTAAGCTGCCGGTAGATCGGCGAATGTCCTGTCGCGTTGGTTCCCTGGCTGGTTGTATTTGAAGAAATCCTTCAGTCAGTGGAACTAAACTACAATATAACCTTATATTACTAAAGATAACCTTGCCTAGTGTTACAGCTTTCAACTCCGCCACAGTCTTCTTCTGGTAACATTGCAACATTTTCCTGGTTATGGTCTGTTGCACTGCTGAGCTCAACACGAGGCGTTCTACAGCCTGCTAGAGCAACCATAGGAAAAGTACTCGCTACATTAGCTCATTAAACATGGCATGAAGAGTGTGGTTGTATTATTTTTAATGCAGGCAGTATCTAATACTACAGAACTTATTTATAAAACATTGTAAAAAAAACCTAAAGCTCCTTTTAATGGACAAACAGAAAATAACAGGTTACACATCAAAGTACCATAAACCAATTAAGAAGAGAAATATTGGAAGAGCGGCACATGTTGCTGGACACAATGTGACAGTCCAAGGCCCATAGACAGATCAGGGACATGAAGTAATCACAAGCCCGCACCTGACCTCTCGCCCACTGCCATCACTGAGGTGTCTGGCCTAATTAGAGGGGCGCTGACAGTTACACACGTTCTACATTATCACATTGGGACATTCTTTAAGTGAATGGGATGGTGGAGAACAAATGCATGACTTGGATAATGGACCGACGGGTGCCCCTTTTCTTGAATGGTTGTCGTATGGGTTAAATGTGCAACATGACCTTCAGGACATTCCAGTCCTCTCATGGAGCCATATACTATGGAAGAGAAGATAAAAACAAAACCTAGCGGGATACTGCTTTATAATTGAAAAGGGTACAGGGATAATCTGATTCCATTAAACTCTCATTTAAAAAGACATAAAACCGTGCTGTAGGAACAGTGGCTCTGGCAAGCATAACAGCTCTCACTACTCGGCCGCTGGAGTAAGGGGGAGTGTGCTGGACGAGGGGTATTCTGTTTCCCATTCTCTAGAGTATTCTCTGGGTGGAGAGAGGGAGCTGGTGGGGGGATGGGGGAGAGAGGTGGTGGGGGGGTGGGGGAGAGAGGTGGTGGGGGGTGGGGGAGAGAGGTGGTGGGGGGGTGGGGGAGAGGTGGTGGGATGGGGGAGGGAGGTGGTGGGGGGATGGGGGAGGGAGGTAATGGGGGGGAAGGGAGAGGTACCAGTGATGTTTACATATTTTTATAATAAGTAAAACTCAAGAAAAAGTGTGCGCGTGGGTTATAGTGACTGCTTGTTTATAAAAAAAAAAAGTATCCTGGTGCAGCCCCCAGTCTTACAGTCGGACTTAAGAATTGCCCCCGAAGCTATTCTGAGTTTGACGGACATGTTCTACAGCATGTCTGTCCTCAAGATCTATTGACCGGCCGATACATACCTAACAAAGCTCAGAATACACCGTATGTAGGTCACTCCAGCGCTGCTATAGCCAAAAAAAAATAATGCGGAACAGTCATACTGCTACGATAATCAAAAAAAGTTATAGAATGGCTCAGGAATCCAAAAGGACAAAGAAGTCACAACTGCTCCATGGACACCAGCAGAATGTGAGCACACCCTCACTAATGCACAGCACCACCCTCACTAATACACAGCACCACCCTCACTAATACACAGCACCACCCTCACTAATACACAGCACTGAACTGGCAACATGCCAGGTCATCCCTTGCGTTTTTTTCAATCGAAGCCCATCGTACTGTTGTCCCTGAGAAGGAAGCATGGTGTGTGCTAGTCTCCGGGTAGGTGCAGTCCTCACGGACTCGGTGCAGGTGAACGCCGCATATATTATATCTATCTATAGTGGGCACATTCACATGTCTTAGTTCTGCAACCCTGCATACCGTGCTTCCACTGCAACAAGGGATTCTGGGAAATGACATGCAAATGAGTACACCATGTCACAGCGTTTAAGCACAGCATGGGAATCAGATACAAAGCCAGAGAAACCACTCGCAGGCATGTTTACTTTATTTCTGTGCATATATCAATTTATTAAGAAGACCTGACACTGGTTGCACTGTAACAGTCGCACTGTGGTTAAATGGGTACATTATTTCCCATACCTAGATTGAACCCTTTTACAGCGAGTCTAATCACTGAATGATGTGTATTATTATTTGTATCACCTGTATGCCTATTTTAACAAACGTATTAAAAGTTGTACATTTTAACCAACGTAACAAACACAAACTGTGAGGGCAAGACCGTCACATAGGCCCTGCTAAGCAGTACCCTGCTGCTCCAGTACACAGCCCTCATTACTCTCATATCTGTGGTGCACCAGCTGAGGGAGATTCCTTCTCTGTATCCCGATCCCCGATTGCCAATTCTAGGAGTCGGGAAGGAATTTATTTTTCCCCTTATGAGATATCATTGGATGATATGACTCTGGGGTTTTTTGTTTGCCTTCCTTTAGATCAATGATTAAGGCCGAGGCCCCGCTCCCTCAGTCAGCGCGCCCGCTCCCTCAGTCAGCGCGCCCGCTCCCTCAGTCAGCGCGCCCGCACTGCATGCAGGTCGGCGTGCCGAGAGGCAATTGACTGCTACCTGCGGTCTGTAGGGAGCGGGGGGGGGGGGGGTTTGAGTGGAGGGTCCGTTCGTCCTTCCCCCCCCCCAACACACATCTTAAGATGGGTCAGTAAGAGCTCCTGTCTCTCCCTGCCTCCCCTCACCAAGCCTGCTCTTGTGAGCCTCCCTCCCCTGAACCAGACAGCTCCCCAGCTCCCCTCCTCATTGGCTGACTGCCGCACCACGTGACGCGCCAGCACGGCAAATCACCAGGAGCTTGCAGCTCCAGCGGGCAGACGCGTCCCAGCACGCAGTCAGCCCTGTCGGAAGGCGACAGCGGGGACCAGCACACTTGGGGTAAGGGGCTGGTGGCCCGCGCCATGCGGCCGATCGCAGCGGGGCCTCAGCCTAAGTATAGATATAGGATAAAGTATCTGTTGTCTACATTTAGCATAGGTTGAACTTGATGGACCTACGTCTCTTTGCAACCTCATCTACTATGTAACTATGTAACTATGTAACTATGTAACTTCTGTCTGCACTTTATTAATAACACAGAAAAAACAAAAACATATAAAATATAAGTAAAACAACGAAAAACTCCTAATTACTATGGCTGCAATTATATTTGGAAAAAAATTATTCAAAAACAAAGGAAAATCCACATGAATATTATTACTTTAAATGAAACAATGCAAATATATTTATATATACACACACATACCAAATGTTGCTTAGTACATGAAAAACACAGCTATGCTAATGAGCATGTATGGAAGGGTACATGAGGATGGAAGCTAATGCAAGACTAGGGGAAAGGAATTTTCCCCCCAGAGTGCAAAGGTTGGTCAAAAAGTACACCTACCTAACGCAGTATATGGTGGAACAAAAATGCTTGAGTTTAGAAAACATCTGGTAGATCCAGTAAGCAAAGTTGAATAAATATGCATAAGACCCTAATGACTCCGGATCCTGTGACTCGTTATTGAACGGCTTTGTCCTGCCTGGTGCCTTGATCCCGGTGTTAAGGTGTCGTCTCCTTTGAAGCTTGGAACCTGATTGTGCTGCCCGCTTAGAGGAACGGGACTTGCCCGGCGTTACACGGAGAGGTGGCATCAGCAATAATCCCAGGCTTACTGTAGCAGTGTATAGCAGTATAAGCGTGTCTGTGTATGTCTGTACATGTGTGCATGTGCAAATCTGTGTGTATATTATGGTATGTAGTACATTAGTATGTCTGTGTTTAGACAATCTATAGTAGTGTCTATAATGTGTGTACTGTTTTACCGCATGTGTATCAGTGTGTATTAGTAATGTGTGTACCATGTGTATCAGTGTGTATTAGTACTGTGTGTACCATGTGTATCAGTGTGTATTAGTAATGTGTGCAGTGTTTATACCGCACATGTATCAGTGTGTATTAGTAATGTGTGGACTGTTTATACCGCGTGTGTATTAGTAATGTGAGTACTGTTTATACCGCACGTGTATCAGTGTGTATTAGTAATGTGAGTACTGTTTATACCGCACGTGTATCAGTGTGTATTAGTAATGTGTGTACTGTTTATACCCCACGTGTATCAGTGTGTATTAGTAATGCGAGTACTGTTTATACCGCACGTGTATCAGTGTGTATTAGTAATGTGTGTACTGTTTATACCGCACGTGTATTAGTAATGTGTGTACTGTTTATACCGCACGTGTATTAGTAATGTGAATACTGTTTATACCGCACGTGTATCAGTGTGTATTAGTAATGTGAGTACTGTTTATTAATACACACTGATACACGTGTGGTATAATGTGTGTACTGTTTATACCGCACGTGTATCAGTGTGTATTAGTAATGTGTGTACCATGTGTATCAGTGTGTATTAGTAATGTGTGTACCATGTGTATCAGTGTGTATTAGTAATGTGTGTACCATGTGTATCAGTGTGTATTAGTAATGTGTGTACTGTTTATACCGCACGTGTATCAGTGTGTATTAGTAATGTGAGTACTGTTTATACTGCTTGTGTATCAGTGTGTATTAGTAATGTGTGTACTGTTTATACCGCACGTGTATCAGTGTGTATTAGTAATGTGAATACTGTTTATACCGCACGTGTATCAGTGTGTATTAGTAATGTGAGTACTGTTTATACTGCTTGTGTATCAGTGTGTATTAGTAATGTGTGTACTGTTTATACCGCACGTGTATCAGTGTGTATTAGTAATGTGAATACTGTTTATACCGCACGTGTATCAGTGTGTATTAGTAATGTGTGTACTGTTTATACCGCACGTGTATCAGTGTGTATTAGTAATGTGAGTACTGTTTATACTGCACGTGTATTAGTGTGTATTAGTAATGTGTGTACTGTTTATACCGCACGTGTATCAGTGTGTATTAGTAATGTGTGTACTGTTTATACTGCATGTGTATCAGTGTGTATTAGTAATGTGAGTACTGTTTATACCGCACGTGTATCAGTGTGTATTAGTAATGTGTGTACTGTTTATACTGCATGTGTATCAGTGTGTATTAGTAATGTGAGTACTGTTTATACCGCACGTGTATTAGTGTGTATTAGTAATGTGAGTACTGTTTATACTGCATGTGTATCAGTGTGTATTAGTAATGTGAGTACTGTTTATACCGCACGTGTATTAGTGTGTATTAGTAATGTGAGTACTGTTTATACCGCACGTGTATCAGTGTGTATTAGTAATGTGTGTACTGTTTATGCCGCACGTGTATTAGTAATGTGAGTACTGTTTTTATACCACGTGTATTAGTAATGTGAGTACTGTTTATACCGCA
This sequence comes from Ascaphus truei, assembly GCF_040206685.1. NCBI lineage: Eukaryota > Metazoa > Chordata > Amphibia > Anura > Ascaphidae > Ascaphus > Ascaphus truei. The sequence continues at coordinate 46,998,020 of NC_134495.1, forward strand.
TGTGTATCAGTGTGTATTAGTAATGTGAGTACTGTTTATACCGCACGTGTATCAGTGTGTATTAGTAATGTGAGTACTGTTTATACCGCACGTGTATTAGTGTGTATTAGTAATGCGAGTACTGTTTATACCGCACGTGTATCAGTGTGTATTAGTAATGTGTGTACTGTTTATACTGCACGTGTATCAGTGTGTATTAGTAATGTGTGTACCACGTGTATCAGTGTGTATTAGTAATGTGTGTACCACGTGTATCAGTGTGTATTAGTAATGTGTGTACTGTTTATACTGCATGTGTATCAGTGTGTATTAGTAATGTGAGTACTGTTTATACCGCACGTGTATCAGTGTGTATTAGTAATGTGTGTACTGTTTATACTGCATGTGTATCAGTGTGTATTAGTAATGTGAGTACTGTTTATACCGCACGTGTATTAGTGTGTATTAGTAATGTGAGTACTGTTTATACCGCACGTGTATTAGTAATGTGAATACTGTTTATACCGCACGTGTATCAGTGTGTATTAGTAATGTGAGTACTGTTTATTAATACACACTGATACACGTGTGGTATAATGTGTGTACTGTTTATACCGCACGTGTATCTGTGTGTATTAGTAATGTGTGTACTGTTTATACCGCACGTGTATCAGTGTGTATTAGTAATGTGTGTACCACGTGTATCAGTGTGTATTAGTAATGTGTGTACCATGTGTATCAGTGTGTATTAGTAATGTGTGTACCACGTGTATCAGTGTGTATTAGTAATGTGTGTACCACGTGTATCAGTGTGTATTAGTAATGTGTGTACTGTTTATACTGCATGTGTATCAGTGTGTATTAGTAATGTGTGTACTGTTTATACCGCACGTGTATCAGTGTGTATTAGTAATGTGAGTACTGTTTATACCGCACGTGTATCAGTGTGTATTAGTAATGTGAGTACTGTTTATACTGCATGTGTATCAGTGTGTATTAGTAATGTGAGTACTGTTTATACCGCACGTGTATCAGTGTGTATTAGTAATGTGAGTACTGTTTATACTGCACGTGTATTACTGTGTATTAGTAATGTGAGTACTGTTTATACCGCACGTGTATTAGTGTGTATTAGTAATGTGTGTACTGTTTATACCGCACGTTTATCAGTGTGTATTAGTAATGTGAGTACTGTTTATACCGCACGTGTATTAGTGTGTATTAGTAATGTGTGTACTGTTTATACCGCACATGTATCAGTGTGTATTAGTAATGTGAGTACTGTTTATACTGCACGTGTATCAGTGTGTATTAGTAATGTGTGTACTGTTTATACCGCACGTGTATCAGTGTGTATTAGTAATGTGAGTACTGTTTATACTGCACGTGTATTAGTGTGTATTAGTAATGTGAGTACTGTTTATACCGCACGTGTATTAGTGTGTATTAGTAATGTGAGTACTGTTTATGCCGCACGTGTATTAGTAATGTGAGTACTGTTTTTATACCACGTGTATTAGTAATGTGAGTACTGTTTACACCGCATGTGTATCAGTGTGTATTAGTAATGTGAGTACTGTTTATACCGCACGTGTATCAGTGTGTATTAGTAATGTGAGTACTGTTTATACCGCACGTGTATTAGTGTGTATTAGTAATGTGAGTACTGTTTATACCGCACATGTATTAGTAATGTGAGTACTGTTTATACCGCACGTGTATCAGTGTGTATTAGTAATGTGAGTACTGTTTATTAATACACACTGATACACGTGTGGTATAATGTGTGTACTGTTTATACCGCACGTGTATCTGTGTGTATTAGTAATGTGTGTACTGTTTATACCGCACGTGTATCAGTGTGTATTAGTAATGTGTGTACCACGTGTATCAGTGTGTATTAGTAATGTGTGTACCATGTGTATCAGTGTGTATTAGTAATGTGTGTACCACGTGTATCAGTGTGTATTAGTAATGTGTGTACCACGTGTATCAGTGTGTATTAGTAATGTGTGTACTGTTTATACTGCATGTGTATCAGTGTGTATTAGTAATGTGTGTACTGTTTATACCGCACGTGTATCAGTGTGTATTAGTAATGTGAGTACTGTTTATACCGCACGTGTATCAGTGTGTATTAGTAATGTGAGTACTGTTTATACTGCATGTGTATCAGTGTGTATTAGTAATGTGAGTACTGTTTATACCGCACGTGTATCAGTGTGTATTAGTAATGTGAGTACTGTTTATACTGCACGTGTATTACTGTGTATTAGTAATGTGAGTACTGTTTATACCGCACGTGTATTAGTGTGTATTAGTAATGTGTGTACTGTTTATACCGCACGTTTATCAGTGTGTATTAGTAATGTGAGTACTGTTTATACCGCACGTGTATTAGTGTGTATTAGTAATGTGTGTACTGTTTATACCGCACATGCATCAGTGTGTATTAGTAATGTGAGTACTGTTTATACTGCACGTGTATCAGTGTGTATTAGTAATGTGTGTACTGTTTATACCGCACGTGTATCAGTGTGTATTAGTAATGTGAGTACTGTTTATACTGCACGTGTATTAGTGTGTATTAGTAATGTGAGTACTGTTTATACTGCACGTGTATTAGTGTGTATTAGTAATGTGAGTACTGTTTATACCGCACGTGTATTAGTGTGTATTAGTAATGTGAGTACTGTTTATGCCGCACGTGTATTAGTAATGTGAGTACTGTTTTTATACCACGTGTATTAGTAATGTGAGTACTGTTTATACCGCATGTGTATCAGTGTGTATTAGTAATGTGAGTACTGTTTATACCGCACGTGTATCAGTGTGTATTAGTAATGTGAGTACTGTTTATACCGCACGTGTATCAGTGTGTATTAGTAATGTGAGTACTGTTTATACCCCACGTGTATCAGTGTGTATTAGTAATGTGTGTACTGTTTATACCGCACGTGTATCAGTGTGTATTAGTAATGTGAGTACTGTTTATACTGCACGTGTATTAGTGTGTATTAGTAATGTGAGTACTGTTTATACCGCACGTGTATTAGTGTGTATTAGTAATGTGAGTACTGTTTATACCGCACGTGTATTAGTGTGTATTAGTAATGTGAGTACTGTTTATGCCGCACGTGTATTAGTAATGTGAGTATTGTTTTTATACCACGTGTATTAGTAATGTGAGTACTGTTTATACCGCATGTGTATCAGTGTGTATTAGTAATGTGAGTACTGTTTATACCGCACGTGTATCAGTGTGTATTAGTAATGTGAGTACTGTTTATACCGCACGTGTATTAGTGTGTATTAGTAATGCGAGTACTGTTTATACCGCACGTATATCAGTGTGTATTAGTAATGTGTGTACTGTTTATACCGCACGTGTATTAGTAATGTGAATACTGTTTATAACGCACGTGTATTAGTAATGTGAGTACTGTTTATTAATACACACTGATACACGTGTGGTATAATGTGTGTACTGTTTATACCGCACGTGTATTAGTAATGTGTGTACTGTTTATACCGCACGTGTATTAGTAATGTGAGTTCTGTTTATTAATACACACTGATACACGTGTGGTATAATGTGTGTACTGTTTATACCGCACGTGTATCAGTGTGTATTAGTAATGTGTGTACCATGTGTATCAGTGTGTATTAGTAATGTGTGTACCATGTGTATCAGTGTGTATTAGTAATGTGAGTACTGTTTATACTGCACGTGTATCAGTGTGTATTAGTAATATGAGTACTGTTTATACCGCATGTGTATCAGTGTGTATTAGTAATGTGAGTACTGTTTATACCGCACGTGTATCAGTGTGTATTAGTAATGTGAGTACTGTTTATACCGCACGTGTATTAGTGTGTATTAGTAATGTGAGTACTGTTTATACCGCACATGTATTAGTAATGTGTGTACTGTTTATACCGCACGTGTATCAGTGTGTATTAGTAATGTGAGTACTGTTTATACCCCACGTGTATCAGTGTGTATTAGTAATGTGAGTACTGTTTATACCCCACGTGTATCAGTGTGTATTAGTAATGTGTGTACTGTTTATACCCCACGTGTATCAGTGTGTATTAGTAATGTGAGTACTGTTTATACCGCACGTGTATCAGTGTGTATTAGTAATGTGAGTACTGTTTATACCCCACGTGTATCAGTGTGTATTAGTAATGTGTGTACTGTTTATACCCCACGTGTATCAGTGTGTATTAATAATGTGAGTACTGTTTATACCGCACGTGTATCAGTGTGTATTAGTAATGTGTGTACTGTTTATACCGCACGTGTATCAGTGTGTATTATTAATGTGAGTACTGTTTATACCCCACGTGTATCAGTGTGTATTAGTAATGTGTGTACTGTTTATACCGCACGTGTATCAGTGTGTATTAGTAATGTGTGTACTGTTTATACCGCACGTGTATCAGTGTGTATTAGTAATGTGAGTACTGTTTATACCCCACGTGTATCAGTGTGTATTAGTAATGTGAGTACTGTTTATACCGCACGTGTATCAGTGTGTATTAGTAATGTGAGTACTGTTTATACCCCACGTGTATCAGTGTGTATTAGTAATGTGTGTACTGTTTATACCCCACGTGTATCAGTGTGTATTAATAATGTGAGTACTGTTTATACCGCACGTGTATCAGTGTGTATTAGTAATGTGTGTACTGTTTATACCGCACGTGTATCAGTGTGTATTATTAATGTGAGTACTGTTTATACCCCACGTGTATCAGTGTGTATTAGTAATGTGTGTACTGTTTATACCGCACGTGTATCAGTGTGTATTAGTAATGTGTGTACTGTTTATACCGCACGTGTATCAGTGTGTATTAGTAATGTGAGTACTGTTTATACCCCACGTGTATCAGTGTGTATTAGTAATGTGAGTACTGTTTATACCGCACGTGTATCAGTCTGTATTAGTAATGTGTGTACTGTTTATACCGCACGTGTATCAGTGTGTATTAGTAATGTGTGTACCATGTGTATCAGTGTGTATTAGTAATGTGTGTACCACGTGTATCAGTGTGTATTAGTAATGTGTGTACCATGTGTATCAGTGTGTATTAGTAATGTGTGTACCATGTGTATCAGTGTGTATTAGTACTGTGTGTACCATGTGTATCAGTGTGTATTAGTAATGTGTGTAGTGTTTATACCGCACATGTATCAGTGTGTATTAGTAATGTGTGGACTGTTTATACCGCACGTGTATCAGTGTGTATTAGTAATGTGAGTACTGTTTATACCGCACGTGTATCAGTGTGTATTAGTAATGTGAGTACTGTTTATACCGCACGTGTATCAGTGTGTATTAGTAATGTGAGTACTGTTTTTACCGCACGTGTATCAGTGTGTATTAGTAATGTGAGTACTGTTTATACCGCACGTGTATCAGTGTGTATTAGTAATGTGAGTACTGTTTATACCGCACGTTTATCAGTGTGTATTAGTAATGTGAGTACTGTTTATACCGCACGTGTATCAGTGTGTATTAGTAATGTGAGTACTGTTTATACCGCACGTGTATTAGTGTGTATTAGTAATGTGAGTACTGTTTATACCGCACGTGTATTAGTAATGTGAATACTGTTTATACCGCACGTGTATCAGTGTGTATTAGTAATGTGAGTACTGTTTATTAATACACACTGATACACGTGTGGTATAATGTGTGTACTGTTTATACCGCACGTGTATCTGTGTGTATTAGTAATGTGTGTACTGTTTATACCGCACGTGTATCAGTGTGTATTAGTAATGTGTGTACCACGTGTATCAGTGTGTATTAGTAATGTGTGTACCATGTGTATCAGTGTGTATTAGTAATGTGTGTACCACGTGTATCAGTGTGTATTAGTAATATGTGTACCACGTGTATCAGTGTGTATTAGTAATGTGTGTACTGTTTATACTGCATGTGTATCAGTGTGTATTAGTAATGTGTGTACTGTTTATACCGCACGTGTATCAGTGTGTATTAGTAATGTGAGTACTGTTTATACCGCACGTGTATCAGTGTGTATTAGTAATGTGAGTACTGTTTATACTGCATGTGTATCAGTGTGTATTAGTAATGTGAGTACTGTTTATACCGCACGTGTATCAGTGTGTATTAGTAATGTGAGTACTGTTTATACTGTACGTGTATTACTGTGTATTAGTAATGTGAGTACTGTTTATACCGCACGTGTATTAGTGTGTATTAGTAATGTGTGTACTGTTTATACCGCACGTTTATCAGTGTGTATTAGTAATGTGAGTACTGTTTATACCGCACGTGTATTAGTGTGTATTAGTAATGTGTGTACTGTTTATACCGCACATGTATCAGTGTGTATTAGTAATGTGAGTACTGTTTATACTGCACGTGTATCAGTGTGTATTAGTAATGTGTGTACTGTTTATACCGCACGTGTATCAGTGTGTATTAGTAATGTGAGTACTGTTTATACTGCACGTGTATTAGTGTGTATTAGTAATGTGAGTACTGTTTATACTGCACGTGTATTAGTGTGTATTAGTAATGTGAGTACTGTTTATACCGCACGTGTATTAGTGTGTATTAGTAATGTGAGTACTGTTTATGCCGCACGTGTATTAGTAATGTGAGTACTGTTTTTATACCACGTGTATTAGTAATGTGAGTACTGTTTACACCGCATGTGTATCAGTGTGTATTAGTAATGTGAGTACTGTTTATACCGCACGTGTATCAGTGTGTATTAGTAATGTGAGTACTGTTTATACCGCACGTGTATTAGTGTGTATTAGTAATGTGAGTACTGTTTATACCGCACATGTATTAGTAATGTGAGTACTGTTTATACCGCACGTGTATCAGTGTGTATTAGTAATGTGAGTACTGTTTATTAATACACACTGATACACGTGTGGTATAATGTGTGTACTGTTTATACCGCACGTGTATCTGTGTGTATTAGTAATGTGTGTACTGTTTATACCGCACGTGTATCAGTGTGTATTAGTAATGTGTGTACCACGTGTATCAGTGTGTATTAGTAATGTGTGTACCATGTGTATCAGTGTGTATTAGTAATGTGTGTACCACGTGTATCAGTGTGTATTAGTAATGTGTGTACCACGTGTATCAGTGTGTATTAGTAATGTGTGTACTGTTTATACTGCATGTGTATCAGTGTGTATTAGTAATGTGTGTACTGTTTATACCGCACGTGTATCAGTGTGTATTAGTAATGTGAGTACTGTTTATACCGCACGTGTATCAGTGTGTATTAGTAATGTGAGTACTGTTTATACTGCATGTGTATCAGTGTGTATTAGTAATGTGAGTACTGTTTATACCGCACGTGTATCAGTGTGTATTAGTAATGTGAGTACTGTTTATACTGCACGTGTATTACTGTGTATTAGTAATGTGAGTACTGTTTATACCGCACGTGTATTAGTGTGTATTAGTAATGTGTGTACTGTTTATACCGCACGTTTATCAGTGTGTATTAGTAATGTGAGTACTGTTTATACCGCACGTGTATTAGTGTGTATTAGTAATGTGTGTACTGTTTATACCGCACATGCATCAGTGTGTATTAGTAATGTGAGTACTGTTTATACTGCACGTGTATCAGTGTGTATTAGTAATGTGTGTACTGTTTATACCGCACGTGTATCAGTGTGTATTAGTAATGTGAGTACTGTTTATACTGCACGTGTATTAGTGTGTATTAGTAATGTGAGTACTGTTTATACTGCACGTGTATTAGTGTGTATTAGTAATGTGAGTACTGTTTATACCGCACGTGTATTAGTGTGTATTAGTAATGTGAGTACTGTTTATGCCGCACGTGTATTAGTAATGTGAGTACTGTTTTTATACCACGTGTATTAGTAATGTGAGTACTGTTTATACCGCATGTGTATCAGTGTGTATTAGTAATGTGAGTACTGTTTATACCGCACGTGTATCAGTGTGTATTAGTAATGTGAGTACTGTTTATACCGCGTGTGTATTAGTAATGTGAGTACTGTTTATACTGCACGTGTATTAGTGTGTATTAGTAATGTGAGTACTGTTTATACCGCACGTGTATTAGTGTGTATTAGTAATGTGAGTACTGTTTATGCCGCACGTGTATTAGTAATGTGAGTACTGTTTTTATACCACGTGTATTAGTAATGTGAGTACTGTTTACACCGCATGTGTATCAGTGTGTATTAGTAATGTGTGTACCATGTGTATCAGTGTGTATTAGTAATGTGAGTACTGTTTATACTGCACGTGTATCAGTGTGTATTAGTAATATGAGTACTGTTTATACCGCATGTGTATCAGTGTGTATTAGTAATGTGAGTACTGTTTATACCGCACGTGTATCAGTGTGTATTAGTAATGTGAGTACTGTTTATACCGCACGTGTATTAGTGTGTATTAGTAATGTGAGTACTGTTTATACCGCACATGTATTAGTAATGTGTGTACTGTTTATACCGCACGTGTATCAGTGTGTATTAGTAATGTGAGTACTGTTTATACCCCACGTGTATCAGTGTGTATTAGTAATGTGAGTACTGTTTATACCCCACGTGTATCAGTGTGTATTAGTAATGTGTGTACTGTTTATACCCCACGTGTATCAGTGTGTATTAGTAATGTGAGTACTGTTTATACCGCACGTGTATCAGTGTGTATTAGTAATGTGAGTACTGTTTATACCCCACGTGTATCAGTGTGTATTAGTAATGTGAGTACTGTTTATACCGCACGTGTATCAGTGTGTATTAGTAATGTGTGTACTGTTTATACCGCACGTGTATCAGTGTGTATTAGTAATGTGAGTACTGTTTATACCCCACGTGTATCAGTGTGTATTAGTAATGTGTGTACTGTTTATACCGCACGTGTATCAGTGTGTATTAGTAATGTGTGTACTGTTTATACCGCACGTGTATCAGTGTGTATTAGTAATGTGAGTACTGTTTATACCGCACGTGTATCAGTGTGTATTAGTAATGTGAGTACTGTTTATACCGCACGTGTATCAGTGTGTATTAGTAATGTGTGTACTGTTTATACCGCACGTGTATCAGTGTGTATTAGTAATGTGAGTACTGTTTATACCCCACGTGTATCAGTGTGTATTAGTAATGTGAGTACTGTTTATACCCCACGTGTATCAGTGTGTATTAGTAATGTGAGTACTGTTTATACTGCTTGTGTTTCTGTGTGTATTAGTAATGTGTGTACTGTTTATACCGCACGTGTATCAGTGTGTATTAGTAATGTGAGTACTGTTTATACCCCACGTGTATCAGTGTGTATTAGTAATGTGTGTACTGTTTATACTGCACGTGTATCAGTGTGTATTAGTAATGTGTGTACTGTTTATACCGCACGTGTATCAGTGTGTATTAGTAATGTGAATACTGTTTATACCGCACGTGTATCAGTGTGTATTAGTAATGTGAGTACTGTTTATACCGCACGTGTATCAGTGTGTATTAGTAATGTGAGTACTGTTTATACCCCACGTGTATCAGTGTGTATTAGTAATGTGTGTACTGTTTATACCGCACGTGTATCAGTGTGTATTAGTAATGTGAGTACTGTTTATACCCCACGTGTATCAGTGTGTATTAGTAATGTGTGTACTGTTTATACTGCACGTGTATCAGTGTGTATTAGTAATGTGTGTACTGTTTATACCGCACGTGTATCAGTGTGTATTAGTAATGTGAATACTGTTTATACCGCACGTGTATCAGTGTGTATTAGTAATGTGAATACTGTTTATACCGCACGTGTATCAGTGTGTATTAGTAATGCGAGTACTGTTTATACCGCACGTGTATCAGTGTGTATTAGTAATGTGAGTACTGTTTATACCGCACGTGTATCAGTGTGTATTAGTAATGTGTGTACTGTTTATACCGCACGTGTATCAGTGTGTATTAGTAATGTGTGTACTGTTTATACCGCACGTGTATCAGTGTGTATTAGTAATGTGTGTACTGTTTATACCGCACGTGTATCAGTGTGTATTAGTAATGTGTGTACTGTTTATACTGCACGTGTATCAGTGTGTATTAGTAATGTGTGTACTGTTTATACCGCATGTGTATCAGTGTGTATTAGTAATGTGTGTACTGTTTATACCGCACGTGTATCAGTGTGTATTAGTAATGTGAGTACTGTTTATACCGCACGTGTATCAGTGTGTATTAGTAATGTGAGTACTGTTTATACCGCACGTGTATTAGTGTGTATTAGTAATGTGATTACTGTTTATGCCGCACGTGTATTAGTAATGTGAGTATTGTTTTTATACCACGTGTATTAGTAATGTGAGTACTGTTTATACCGCATGTGTATCAGTGTGTATTAGTAATGTGAGTACTGTTTATACCGCACGTGTATTAGTGTTTATTAGTAATGTGAGTACTGTTTATACCGCATATGTATTAGTAATGTGAGTACTGTTTATACCGCACGTGTATCAGTGTGTATTAGTAATGTGAGTACTGTTTATACCGCACGTGTATCAGTGTGTATTAGTAATGTGCGTACTGTTAATACCCCACGTGTATCAGTGTGTATTAGTAATGTGTGTACTGTTTATACCGCACGTGTATCAGTGTGTATTAGTAATGTGAGTACTGTTTATACTGCACGTGTATTAGTGTGTATTAGTAATGTGAGTACTGTTTATACCGCACGTGTATTAGTGTGTATTAGTAATGTGAGTACTGTTTATACCGCACGTGTATTAGTGTGTATTAGTAATGTGAGTACTGTTTATGCCGCACGTGTATTAGTAATGTGAGTATTGTTTTTATACCACGTGTATTAGTAATGTGAGTACTGTTTATACCGCATGTGTATCAGTGTGTATTAGTAATGTGAGTACTGTTTATACCGCACGTGTATCAGTGTGTATTAGTAATGTGAGTACTGTTTATACCGCACGTGTATTAGTGTGTATTAGTAATGCGAGTACTGTTTATACCGCACGTGTATCAGTGTGTATTAGTAATGTGTGTACTGTTTATATCGCACGTGTATTAGTAATGTGAATACTGTTTATAACGCACGTGTATTAGTAATGTGAGTACTGTTTATTAATACACACTGATACACGTGTGGTATAATGTGTGTACTGTTTATACCGCACGTGTATTAGTAATGTGTGTACTGTTTATACCGCACGTGTATTAGTAATGTGAGTACTGTTTATTAATACACACTGATACACGTGTGGTATAATGTGTGTACTGTTTATACCGCACGTGTATCAGTGTGTATTAGTAATGTGTGTACCATGTGTATCAGTGTGTATTAGTAATGTGTGTACCATGTGTATCAGTGTGTATTAGTAATGTGAGTACTGTTTATACTGCACGTGTATCAGTGTGTATTAGTAATATGAGTACTGTTTATACCGCATGTGTATCAGTGTGTATTAGTAATGTGAGTACTGTTTATACCGCACGTGTATCAGTGTGTATTAGTAATGTGAGTACTGTTTATACCGCACGTGTATTAGTGTGTATTAGTAATGTGAGTACTGTTTATACCGCACATGTATTAGTAATGTGTGTACTGTTTATACCGCACGTGTATCAGTGTGTATTAGTAATGTGAGTACTGTTTATACCCCACGTGTATCAGTGTGTATTAGTAATGTGAGTACTGTTTATACCCCACGTGTATCAGTGTGTATTAGTAATGTGTGTACTGTTTATACCCCACGTGTATCAGTGTGTATTAGTAATGTGAGTACTGTTTATACCGCACGTGTATCAGTGTGTATTAGTAATGTGAGTACTGTTTATACCCCACGTGTATCAGTGTGTATTAGTAATGTGAGTACTGTTTATACCGCACGTGTATCAGTGTGTATTAGTAATGTGTGTACTGTTTATACCGCACGTGTATCAGTGTGTATTAGTAATGTGAGTACTGTTTATACCGCACGTGTATCAGTGTGTATTAGTAATGTGTGTACTGTTTATACCGCACGTGTATCAGTGTGTATTAGTAATGTGTGTACTGTTTATACCGCACGTGTATCAGTGTGTATTAGTAATGTGAGTACTGTTTATACCCCACGTGTATCAGTGTGTATTAGTAATGTGAGTACTGTTTATACCGCACGTGTATCAGTCTGTATTAGTAATGTGTGTACTGTTTATACCGCACGTGTATCAGTGTGTATTAGTAATGTGAGTACTGTTTATACCGCACGTGTATCAGTGTGTATTAGTAATGTGTGTACTGTTTATACCGCACGTGTATTTGTGTGTATTAGTAATGTGAGTACTGTTTATACCGCACGTGTATCAGTGTGTATTAGTAATGTGAGTACTGTTTATACCGCACGTGTATTTGTGTGTATTAGTAATGTGAGTACTGTTTATACCGCACGTGTATCAGTGTGTATTAGTAATGTGTGTACTGTTTATACCGCACGTGTATCAGTGTGTATTAGTAATGTGAGTACTGTTTATACCCCACGTGTATCAGTGTGTATTAGTAATGTGAGTACTGTTTATACCCCACGTGTATCAGTGTGTATTAGTAATGTGAGTACTGTTTATACTGCTTGTGTTTCTGTGTGTATTAGTAATGTGTGTACTGTTTATACCGCACGTGTATCAGTGTGTATTAGTAATGTGAGTACTGTTTATACCCCACGTGTATCAGTGTGTATTAGTAATGTGTGTACTGTTTATACTGCACGTGTTTCAGTGTGTATTAGTAATGTGTGTACTGTTTATACCGCACGTGTATCAGTGTGTATTAGTAATGTGAGTACTGTTTATACCCTACGTGTATCAGTGTGTATTAGTAATATGTGTACTGTTTATACTGCACGTGTATCAGTGTGTATTAGTAATGTGTGTACTGTTTATACCGCACGTGTATCAGTGTGTATTAGTAATGTGAATACTGTTTATACCGCACGTGTATCAGTGTGTATTAGTAATGTGAGTACTGTTTATACCGCACGTGTATCAGTGTGTATTAGTAATGTGAGTACTGTTTATACCCCACGTGTATCAGTGTGTATTAGTAATGTGTGTACTGTTTATACCGCACGTGTATCAGTGTGTATTAGTAATGTGAGTACTGTTTATACCCCACGTGTATCAGTGTGTATTAGTAATGTGTGTACTGTTTATACTGCACGTGTATCAGTGTGTATTAGTAATGTGTGTACTGTTTATACCGCACGTGTATCAGTGTGTATTAGTAATGTGAATACTGTTTATACCGCACGTGTATCAGTGTGTATTAGTAATGTGAATACTGTTTATACCGCACGTGTATCAGTGTGTATTAGTAATGTGAGTACTGTTTATACCGCACGTGTATCAGTGTGTATTAGTAATGTGTGTACTGTTTATACCGCACGTGTATTTGTGTGTATTAGTAATGTGAGTACTGTTTATACCGCACGTGTATCAGTGTGTATTAGTAATGTGAGTACTGTTTATACCGCACGTGTATTTGTGTGTATTAGTAATGTGAGTACTGTTTATACCGCACGTGTATCAGTGTGTATTAGTAATGTGTGTACTGTTTATACCGCACGTGTATCAGTGTGTATTAGTAATGTGAGTACTGTTTATACCCCACGTGTATCAGTGTGTATTAGTAATGTGAGTACTGTTTATACCCCACGTGTATCAGTGTGTATTAGTAATGTGAGTACTGTTTATACTGCTTGTGTTTCTGTGTGTATTAGTAATGTGTGTACTGTTTATACCGCACGTGTATCAGTGTGTATTAGTAATGTGAGTACTGTTTATACCCCACGTGTATCAGTGTGTATTAGTAATGTGTGTACTGTTTATACTGCACGTGTTTCAGTGTGTATTAGTAATGTGTGTACTGTTTATACCGCACGTGTATCAGTGTGTATTAGTAATGTGAGTACTGTTTATACCCTACGTGTATCAGTGTGTATTAGTAATATGTGTACTGTTTATACTGCACGTGTATCAGTGTGTATTAGTAATGTGTGTACTGTTTATACCGCACGTGTATCAGTGTGTATTAGTAATGTGAATACTGTTTATACCGCACGTGTATCAGTGTGTATTAGTAATGTGAGTACTGTTTATACCGCACGTGTATCAGTGTGTATTAGTAATGTGAGTACTGTTTATACCCCACGTGTATCAGTGTGTATTAGTAATGTGTGTACTGTTTATACCGCACGTGTATCAGTGTGTATTAGTAATGTGAGTACTGTTTATACCCCACGTGTATCAGTGTGTATTAGTAATGTGTGTACTGTTTATACTGCACGTGTATCAGTGTGTATTAGTAATGTGTGTACTGTTTATACCGCACGTGTATCAGTGTGTATTAGTAATGTGAATACTGTTTATACCGCACGTGTATCAGTGTGTATTAGTAATGTGAATACTGTTTATACCGCACGTGTATCAGTGTGTATTAGTAATGCGAGTACTGTTTATACCGCACGTGTATCAGTGTGTATTAGTAATGTGAGTACTGTTTATACCGCACGTGTATCAGTGTGTATTAGTAATGTGTGTACTGTTTATACCGCACGTGTATCAGTGTGTATTAGTAATGTGTGTACTGTTTATACCGCACGTGTATCAGTGTGTATTAGTAATGTGTGTACTGTTTATACCGCACGTGTATCAGTGTGTATTAGTAATGTGTGTACTGTTTATACTGCATGTGTATCAGTGTGTATTAGTAATGTGTGTACTGTTTATACCGCATGTGTATCAGTGTGTATTAGTAATGTGTGTACTGTTTATACCGCACGTGTATCAGTGTGTATTAGTAATGTGAGTACTGTTTATACCGCACGTGTATCAGTGTGTATTAGTAATGTGAGTACTGTTTATACCGCGTGTGTATTAGTAATGTGAGTACTGTTTATACTGCATGTGTATCAGTGTGTATTAGTAATGTGTGTACTGTTTATACTGCTTGTGTATCAGTCTGTATTAGTAATGTGTGTACTGTTTATACCGCACGTGTATCAGTGTTTATTAGTAATGTGAGTACTGTTTATACTGCATGTGTATCAGTGTGTATTAGTAATGTGAGTACTGTTTATACCGCACGTGTATCAGTGTGTATTAGTAATGTGTGTACTGTTTATACCCCACGTGTATCAGTGTGTATTAGTAATGTGTGTACTGTTTATACCGCACGTGTATTAGTGTGTATTAGTAATGTGTGTACTGTTTATACCCCACGTGTATCAGTGTGTATTAGTAATGTGTGTACTGTTTATACCGCACGTGTATCAGTGTGTATTAGTAATGTGAATACTGTTTATACTGCATGTGTATCAGTGTGTATTAGTAATGTGTGTACTGTTTATACCGCACGTGTATCAGTGTGTATTAGTAATGTGAATACTGTTTATACTGCATGTGTATCAGTGTGTATTAGTAATGTGAGTACTGTTTATACCGCACGTGTATCAGTGTGTATTAGTAATGTGAGTACTGTTTATACCGCACGTGTATTAGTGTGTATTAGTAATGTGAGTACTGTTTATACCGCACATGTATTAGTAATGTGAGTACTGTTTATACCGCACGTGTATCAGTGTGTATTAGTAATGTGAGTACTGTTTATACCGCACGTGTATCAGTGTGTATTAGTAATGTGAGTACTGTTTATACCCCACGTGTATCAGTGTGTATTAGTAATGTGTGTACTGTTTATACCGCACGTGTATCAGTGTGTATTAGTAATGTGAGTACTGTTTATACTGCACGTGTATTAGTGTGTATTAGTAATGTGAGTACTGTTTATACCGCACGTGTATTAGTGTGTATTAGTAATGTGAGTACTGTTTATACCGCACGTGTATTAGTGTGTATTAGTAATGTGATTACTGTTTATGCCGCACGTGTATTAGTAATGTGAGTATTGTTTTTATACCACGTGTATTAGTAATGTGAGTACTGTTTATACCGCATGTGTATCAGTGTGTATTAGTAATGTGAGTACTGTTTATACCGCACGTGTATTAGTGTGTATTAGTAATGTGAGTACTGTTTATACCGCACATGTATTAGTAATGTGAGTACTGTTTATACCGCACGTGTATCAGTGTGTATTAGTAATGTGAGTACTGTTTATACCGCACGTGTATCAGTGTGTATTAGTAATGTGAGTACTGTTTATACCCCACGTGTATCAGTGTGTATTAGTAATGTGTGTACTGTTTATACCGCACGTGTATCAGTGTGTATTAGTAATGTGAGTACTGTTTATACTGCACGTGTATTAGTGTGTATTAGTAATGTGAGTACTGTTTATACCCCACGTGTATTAGTGTGTATTAGTAATGTGAGTACTGTTTATACCGCACGTGTATTAGTGTGTATTAGTAATGTGAGTACTGTTTATGCCGCACGTGTATTAGTAATGTGAGTATTGTTTTTATACCACGTGTATTAGTAATGTGAGTACTGTTTATACCGCATGTGTATCAGTGTGTATTAGTAATGTGAGTACTGTTTATACCGCACGTGTATCAGTGTGTATTAGTAATGTGAGTACTGTTTATACCGCGTGTGTATTAGTAATGCGAGTACTGTTTATACCGCACGTGTATCAGTGTGTATTAGTAATGTGTGTACTGTTTATACCGCACGTGTATTAGTAATGTGAATACTGTTTATAACGCACGTGTATTAGTAATGTGAGTACTGTTTATTAATACACACTGATACACGTGTGGTATAATGTGTGTACTGTTTATACCGCACGTGTATTAGTAATGTGTGTACTGTTTATACCGCACGTGTATTAGTAATGTGAGTACTGTTTATTAATACACACTGATACACGTGTGGTATAATGTGTGTACTGTTTATACCGCACGTGTATCAGTGTGTATTAGTAATGTGTGTACCATGTGTATCAGTGTGTATTAGTAATGTGTGTACCATGTGTATCAGTGTGTATTAGTAATGTGAGTACTGTTTATACTGCACGTGTATCAGTGTGTATTAGTAATATGAGTACTGTTTATACCGCATGTGTATCAGTGTGTATTAGTAATGTGAGTACTGTTTATACCGCACGTGTATCAGTGTGTATTAGTAATGTGAGTACTGTTTATACCGCACGTGTATTAGTGTGTATTAGTAATGTGAGTACTGTTTATACCGCACATGTATTAGTAATGTGTGTACTGTTTATACCGCACGTGTATCAGTGTGTATTAGTAATGTGAGTACTGTTTATACCCCACGTGTATCAGTGTGTATTAGTAATGTGTGTACTGTTTATACCGCACGTGTATCAGTGTGTATTAGTAATGTGTGTACTGTTTATACCGCACGTGTATCAGTGTGTATTAGTAATGTGTGTACTGTTTATACCGCACGTGTATCAGTGTGTATTAGTAATGTGTGTACTGTTTATACTGCATGTGTATCAGTGTGTATTAGTAATGTGTGTACTGTTTATACCGCATGTGTATCAGTGTGTATTAGTAATGTGTGTACTGTTTATACCGCACGTGTATCAGTGTGTATTAGTAATGTGAGTACTGTTTATACCGCACGTGTATCAGTGTGTATTAGTAATGTGAGTACTGTTTATACCGCGTGTGTATTAGTAATGTGAGTACTGTTTATACTGCATGTGTATCAGTGTGTATTAGTAATGTGTGTACTGTTTATACTGCTTGTGTATCAGTCTGTATTAGTAATGTGTGTACTGTTTATACCGCACGTGTATCAGTGTTTATTAGTAATGTGAGTACTGTTTATACTGCATGTGTATCAGTGTGTATTAGTAATGTGAGTACTGTTTATACCGCACGTGTATCAGTGTGTATTAGTAATGTGTGTACTGTTTATACCCCACGTGTATCAGTGTGTATTAGTAATGTGTGTACTGTTTATACCGCACGTGTATTAGTGTGTATTAGTAATGTGTGTACTGTTTATACCCCACGTGTATCAGTGTGTATTAGTAATGTGTGTACTGTTTATACCGCACGTGTATCAGTGTGTATTAGTAATGTGAATACTGTTTATACTGCATGTGTATCAGTGTGTATTAGTAATGTGTGTACTGTTTATACCGCACGTGTATCAGTGTGTATTAGTAATGTGAATACTGTTTATACTGCATGTGTATCAGTGTGTATTAGTAATGTGAGTACTGTTTATACCGCACGTGTATCAGTGTGTATTAGTAATGTGAGTACTGTTTATACCGCACGTGTATTAGTGTGTATTAGTAATGTGAGTACTGTTTATACCGCACATGTATTAGTAATGTGAGTACTGTTTATACCGCACGTGTATCAGTGTGTATTAGTAATGTGAGTACTGTTTATACCGCACGTGTATCAGTGTGTATTAGTAATGTGAGTACTGTTTATACCCCACGTGTATCAGTGTGTATTAGTAATGTGTGTACTGTTTATACCGCACGTGTATCAGTGTGTATTAGTAATGTGAGTACTGTTTATACTGCACGTGTATTAGTGTGTATTAGTAATGTGAGTACTGTTTATACCGCACGTGTATTAGTGTGTATTAGTAATGTGAGTACTGTTTATACCGCACGTGTATTAGTGTGTATTAGTAATGTGATTACTGTTTATGCCGCACGTGTATTAGTAATGTGAGTATTGTTTTTATACCACGTGTATTAGTAATGTGAGTACTGTTTATACCGCATGTGTATCAGTGTGTATTAGTAATGTGAGTACTGTTTATACCGCACGTGTATTAGTGTGTATTAGTAATGTGAGTACTGTTTATACCGCACATGTATTAGTAATGTGAGTACTGTTTATACCGCACGTGTATCAGTGTGTATTAGTAATGTGAGTACTGTTTATACCGCACGTGTATCAGTGTGTATTAGTAATGTGAGTACTGTTTATACCCCACGTGTATCAGTGTGTATTAGTAATGTGTGTACTGTTTATACCGCACGTGTATCAGTGTGTATTAGTAATGTGAGTACTGTTTATACTGCACGTGTATTAGTGTGTATTAGTAATGTGAGTACTGTTTATACCCCACGTGTATTAGTGTGTATTAGTAATGTGAGTACTGTTTATACCGCACGTGTATTAGTGTGTATTAGTAATGTGAGTACTGTTTATGCCGCACGTGTATTAGTAATGTGAGTATTGTTTTTATACCACGTGTATTAGTAATGTGAGTACTGTTTATACCGCATGTGTATCAGTGTGTATTAGTAATGTGAGTACTGTTTATACCGCACGTGTATCAGTGTGTATTAGTAATGTGAGTACTGTTTATACCGCACGTGTATTAGTAATGCGAGTACTGTTTATACCGCACGTGTATCAGTGTGTATTAGTAATGTGTGTACTGTTTATACCGCACGTGTATTAGTAATGTGAATACTGTTTATAACGCACGTGTATTAGTAATGTGAGTACTGTTTATTAATACACACTGATACACGTGTGGTATAATGTGTGTACTGTTTATACCGCACGTGTATTAGTAATGTGTGTACTGTTTATACCGCACGTGTATTAGTAATGTGAGTACTGTTTATTAATACACACTGATACACGTGTGGTATAATGTGTGTACTGTTTATACCGCACGTGTATCAGTGTGTATTAGTAATGTGTGTACCATGTGTATCAGTGTGTATTAGTAATGTGTGTACCATGTGTATCAGTGTGTATTAGTAATGTGAGTACTGTTTATACTGCACGTGTATCAGTGTGTATTAGTAATATGAGTACTGTTTATACCGCATGTGTATCAGTGTGTATTAGTAATGTGAGTACTGTTTATACCGCACGTGTATCAGTGTGTATTAGTAATGTGAGTACTGTTTATACCGCACGTGTATTAGTGTGTATTAGTAATGTGAGTACTGTTTATACCGCACATGTATTAGTAATGTGTGTACTGTTTATACCGCACGTGTATCAGTGTGTATTAGTAATGTGAGTACTGTTTATACCCCACGTGTATCAGTGTGTATTAGTAATGTGAGTACTGTTTATACCCCACGTGTATCAGTGTGTATTAGTAATGTGTGTACTGTTTATACCCCACGTGTATCAGTGTGTATTAGTAATGTGAGTACTGTTTATACCGCACGTGTATCAGTGTGTATTAGTAATGTGAGTACTGTTTATACCCCACGTGTATCAGTGTGTATTAGTAATGTGTGTACTGTTTATACCCCACGTGTATCAGTGTGTATTAGTAATGTGAGTACTGTTTATACCGCACGTGTATCAGTGTGTATTAGTAATGTGTGTACTGTTTATACCGCACGTGTATCAGTGTGTATTAGTAATGTGAGTACTGTTTATACCCCACGTGTATCAGTGTGTATTAGTAATGTGTGTACTGTTTATACCGCACGTGTATCAGTGTGTATTAGTAATGTGTGTACTGTTTATACCGCACGTGTATCAGTGTGTATTAGTAATGTGAGTACTGTTTATACCCCACGTGTATCAGTGTGTATTAGTAATGTGAGTACTGTTTATACCGCACGTGTATCAGTCTGTATTAGTAATGTGTGTACTGTTTATACCGCACGTGTATCAGTGTGTATTAGTAATGTGAGTACTGTTTATACCGCACGTGTATCAGTGTGTATTAGTAATGTGTGTACTGTTTATACCGCACGTGTATTTGTGTGTATTAGTAATGTGAGTACTGTTTATACCGCACGTGTATCAGTGTGTATTAGTAATGTGAGTACTGTTTATACCGCACGTGTATTTGTGTGTATTAGTAATGTGAGTACTGTTTATACCGCACGTGTATCAGTGTGTATTAGTAATGTGAGTACTGTTTATACTGCTTGTGTATCTGTGTGTATTAGTAATGTGTGTACTGTTTATACCGCACGTGTATCAGTGTGTATTAGTAATGTGAGTACTGTTTATACCCCACGTGTATCAGTGTGTATTAGTAATGTGAGTACTGTTTATACCCCACGTGTATCAGTGTGTATTAGTAATGTGAGTACTGTTTATACTGCTTGTGTATCTGTGTGTATTAGTAATGTGTGTACTGTTTATACCGCACGTGTTTCAGTGTGTATTAGTAATGTGAGTACTGTTTATACCCCACGTGTATCAGTGTGTATTAGTAATGTGTGTACTGTTTATACTGCACGTGTTTCAGTGTGTATTAGTAATGTGTGTACTGTTTATACCGCACGTGTATCAGTGTGTATTAGTAATGTGAGTACTGTTTATACCCCACGTGTATCAGTGTGTATTAGTAATGTGTGTACTGTTTATACTGCACGTGTATCAGTGTGTATTAGTAATGTGTGTACTGTTTATACCGCACGTGTATCAGTGTGTATTAGTAATGTGAATACTGTTTATACCGCACGTGTATCAGTGTGTATTAGTAATGTGAGTACTGTTTATACCGCACGTGTATCAGTGTGTATTAGTAATGTGAGTACTGTTTATACCCCACGTGTATCAGTGTGTATTAGTAATGTGTGTACTGTTTATACCGCACGTGTATCAGTGTGTATTAGTAATGTGAGTACTGTTTATACCCCACGTGTATCAGTGTGTATTAGTAATGTGTGTACTGTTTATACTGCACGTGTATCAGTGTGTATTAGTAATGTGTGTACTGTTTATACCGCACGTGTATCAGTGTGTATTAGTAATGTGAATACTGTTTATACCGCACGTGTATCAGTGTGTATTAGTAATGTGAATACTGTTTATACCGCACGTGTATCAGTGTGTATTAGTAATGTGTGTACTGTTTATACCGCACGTTTTTCAGTGTGTATTAGTAATGTGAGTACTGTTTATACCCCACGTGTATCAGTGTGTATTAGTAATGTGTGTACTGTTTATACTGCACGTGTATCAGTGTGTATTAGTAATGTGTGTACTGTTTATACCGCACGTGTATCAGTGTGTATTAGTAATGTGAATACTGTTTATACCGCACGTGTATCAGTGTGTATTAGTAATGTGAATACTGTTTATACCGCACGTGTATCAGTGTGTATTAGTAATGCGAGTACTGTTTATACCGCACGTGTATCAGTGTGTATTAGTAATGCGAGTACTGTTTATACCGCACGTGTATCAGTGTGTATTAGTAATGTGTGTACTGTTTATACCGCACGTGTATCAGTGTGTATTAGTAATGTGTGTACTGTTTATACCGCACGTGTATCAGTGTGTATTAGTAATGTGTGTACTGTTTATACCGCACGTGTATCAGTGTGTATTAGTAATGTGTGTACTGTTTATACCGCACGTGTATCAGTGTGTATTAGTAATGTGTGTACTGTTTATACTGCATGTGTATCAGTGTGTATTAGTAATGTGTGTACTGTTTATACCGCATGTGTATCAGTGTGTATTAGTAATGTGTGTACTGTTTATACCGCACGTGTATCAGTGTGTATTAGTAATGTGAGTACTGTTTATACCGCACGTGTATCAGTGTGTATTAGTAATGTGAGTACTGTTTATACCGCACGTGTATCAGTGTGTATTAGTAATGTGAGTACTGTTTATACTGCATGTGTATCAGTGTGTATTAGTAATGTGTGTACTGTTTATACTGCTTGTGTATCAGTCTGTATTAGTAATGTGTGTACTGTTTATACCGCACGTGTATCAGTGTGTATTAGTAATGTGAGTACTGTTTATACTGCATGTGTATCAGTGTGTATTAGTAATGTGAGTACTGTTTATACCGCACGTGTATCAGTGTGTATTAGTAATGTGAGTACTGTTTATACTGCACGTGTATTACTGTGTATTAGTAATGTGAGTACTGTTTATACCGCACGTGTATTAGTGTGTATTAGTAATGTGTGTACTGTTTATACCGCACGTTTATCAGTGTGTATTAGTAATGTGAGTACTGTTTATACCGCACGTGTATTAGTGTGTATTAGTAATGTGTGTACTGTTTATACCGCACATGCATCAGTGTGTATTAGTAATGTGAGTACTGTTTATACTGCACGTGTATCAGTGTGTATTAGTAATGTGTGTACTGTTTATACCGCACGTGTATCAGTGTGTATTAGTAATGTGAGTACTGTTTATACTGCACGTGTATTAGTGTGTATTAGTAATGTGAGTACTGTTTATACTGCACGTGTATTAGTGTGTATTAGTAATGTGAGTACTGTTTATACCGCACGTGTATTAGTGTGTATTAGTAATGTGAGTACTGTTTATGCCGCACGTGTATTAGTAATGTGAGTACTGTTTTTATACCACGTGTATTAGTAATGTGAGTACTGTTTATACCGCATGTGTATCAGTGTGTATTAGTAATGTGAGTACTGTTTATACCGCACGTGTATCAGTGTGTATTAGTAATGTGAGTACTGTTTATACTGCTTGTGTATCAGTGTGTATTAGTAATGTGTGTACTGTTTATACCGCACGTGTATCAGTGTGTATTAGTAATGTGAATACTGTTTATACCGCACGTGTATCAGTGTGTATTAGTAATGTGTGTACTGTTTATACCGCACGTGTATCAGTGTGTATTAGTAATGTGAGTACTGTTTATACTGCACGTGTATTAGTGTGTATTAGTAATGTGTGTACTGTTTATACCGCACGTGTATCAGTGTGTATTAGTAATGTGTGTACTGTTTATACTGCACGTGTATCAGTGTGTATTAGTAATGTGTGTACCACGTGTATCAGTGTGTATTAGTAATGTGTGTACCACGTGTATCAGTGTGTATTAGTAATGTGTGTACTGTTTATACTGCATGTGTATCAGTGTGTATTAGTAATGTGAGTACTGTTTATACCGCACGTGTATCAGTGTGTATTAGTAATGTGTGTACTGTTTATACTGCATGTGTATCAGTGTGTATTAGTAATGTGAGTACTGTTTATACCGCACGTGTATTAGTGTGTATTAGTAATGTGAGTACTGTTTATACCGCACGTGTATTAGTAATGTGAATACTGTTTATACCGCACGTGTATCAGTGTGTATTAGTAATGTGAGTACTGTTTATTAATACACACTGATACACGTGTGGTATAATGTGTGTACTGTTTATACCGCACGTGTATCTGTGTGTATTAGTAATGTGTGTACTGTTTATACCGCACGTGTATCAGTGTGTATTAGTAATGTGAGTACTGTTTATACTGCATGTGTATCAGTGTGTATTAGTAATGTGAGTACTGTTTATACCGCACGTGTATCAGTGTGTATTAGTAATGTGAGTACTGTTTATACTGCACGTGTATTACTGTGTATTAGTAATGTGAGTACTGTTTATACCGCACGTGTATTAGTGTGTATTAGTAATGTGTGTACTGTTTATACCGCACGTTTATCAGTGTGTATTAGTAATGTGAGTACTGTTTATACCGCACGTGTATTAGTGTGTATTAGTAATGTGTGTACTGTTTATACCGCACATGCATCAGTGTGTATTAGTAATGTGAGTACTGTTTATACTGCACGTGTATCAGTGTGTATTAGTAATGTGTGTACTGTTTATACCGCACGTGTATCAGTGTGTATTAGTAATGTGAGTACTGTTTATACTGCACGTGTATTAGTGTGTATTAGTAATGTGAGTACTGTTTATACTGCACGTGTATTAGTGTGTATTAGTAATGTGAGTACTGTTTATACCGCACGTGTATTAGTGTGTATTAGTAATGTGAGTACTGTTTATGCCGCACGTGTATTAGTAATGTGAGTACTGTTTTTATACCACGTGTATTAGTAATGTGAGTACTGTTTATACCGCATGTGTATCAGTGTGTATTAGTAATGTGAGTACTGTTTATACCGCACGTGTATCAGTGTGTATTAGTAATGTGAGTACTGTTTATACCGCACGTGTATCAGTGTGTATTAGTAATGTGAGTACTGTTTATACCCCACGTGTATCAGTGTGTATTAGTAATGTGTGTACTGTTTATACCGCACGTGTATCAGTGTGTATTAGTAATGTGAGTACTGTTTATACTGCACGTGTATTAGTGTGTATTAGTAATGTAAGTACTGTTTATACCGCACGTGTATTAGTGTGTATTAGTAATGTGAGTACTGTTTATACCGCACGTGTATTAGTGTGTATTAGTAATGTGAGTACTGTTTATGCCGCACGTGTATTAGTAATGTGAGTATTGTTTTTATACCACGTGTATTAGTAATGTGAGTACTGTTTATACCGCATGTGTATCAGTGTGTATTAGTAATGTGAGTACTGTTTATACCGCACGTGTATCAGTGTGTATTAGTAATGTGAGTACTGTTTATACCGCACGTGTATTAGTGTGTATTAGTAATGCGAGTACTGTTTATACCGCACGTATATCAGTGTGTATTAGTAATGTGTGTACTGTTTATACCGCACGTGTATTAGTAATGTGAATACTGTTTATAACGCACGTGTATTAGTAATGTGAGTACTGTTTATTAATACACACTGATACACGTGTGGTATAATGTGTGTACTGTTTATACCGCACGTGTATTAGTAATGTGTGTACTGTTTATACCGCACGTGTATTAGTAATGTGAGTTCTGTTTATTAATACACACTGATACACGTGTGGTATAATGTGTGTACTGTTTATACCGCACGTGTATCAGTGTGTATTAGTAATGTGTGTACCATGTGTATCAGTGTGTATTAGTAATGTGTGTACCATGTGTATCAGTGTGTATTAGTAATGTGAGTACTGTTTATACTGCACGTGTATCAGTGTGTATTAGTAATATGAGTACTGTTTATACCGCATGTGTATCAGTGTGTATTAGTAATGTGAGTACTGTTTATACCGCACGTGTATCAGTGTGTATTAGTAATGTGAGTACTGTTTATACCGCACGTGTATTAGTGTGTATTAGTAATGTGAGTACTGTTTATACCGCACATGTATTAGTAATGTGTGTACTGTTTATACCGCACGTGTATCAGTGTGTATTAGTAATGTGAGTACTGTTTATACCCCACGTGTATCAGTGTGTATTAGTAATGTGAGTACT
The DNA here is from genome assembly GCF_040206685.1 of Ascaphus truei. NCBI lineage: Eukaryota > Metazoa > Chordata > Amphibia > Anura > Ascaphidae > Ascaphus > Ascaphus truei. Next base: position 47,024,037 of record NC_134495.1, read on the forward strand.
GTTTATACCCCACGTGTATCAGTGTGTATTAGTAATGTGTGTACTGTTTATACCCCACGTGTATCAGTGTGTATTAGTAATGTGAGTACTGTTTATACCGCACGTGTATCAGTGTGTATTAGTAATGTGAGTACTGTTTATACCCCACGTGTATCAGTGTGTATTAGTAATGTGTGTACTGTTTATACCCCACGTGTATCAGTGTGTATTAATAATGTGAGTACTGTTTATACCGCACGTGTATCAGTGTGTATTAGTAATGTGTGTACTGTTTATACCGCACGTGTATCAGTGTGTATTATTAATGTGAGTACTGTTTATACCCCACGTGTATCAGTGTGTATTAGTAATGTGTGTACTGTTTATACCGCACGTGTATCAGTGTGTATTAGTAATGTGTGTACTGTTTATACCGCACGTGTATCAGTGTGTATTAGTAATGTGAGTACTGTTTATACCCCACGTGTATCAGTGTGTATTAGTAATGTGAGTACTGTTTATACCGCACGTGTATCAGTGTGTATTAGTAATGTGAGTACTGTTTATACCCCACGTGTATCAGTGTGTATTAGTAATGTGTGTACTGTTTATACCCCACGTGTATCAGTGTGTATTAATAATGTGAGTACTGTTTATACCGCACGTGTATCAGTGTGTATTAGTAATGTGTGTACTGTTTATACCGCACGTGTATCAGTGTGTATTATTAATGTGAGTACTGTTTATACCCCACGTGTATCAGTGTGTATTAGTAATGTGTGTACTGTTTATACCGCACGTGTATCAGTGTGTATTAGTAATGTGTGTACTGTTTATACCGCACGTGTATCAGTGTGTATTAGTAATGTGAGTACTGTTTATACCCCACGTGTATCAGTGTGTATTAGTAATGTGAGTACTGTTTATACCGCACGTGTATCAGTCTGTATTAGTAATGTGTGTACTGTTTATACCGCACGTGTATCAGTGTGTATTAGTAATGTGTGTACCATGTGTATCAGTGTGTATTAGTAATGTGTGTACCACGTGTATCAGTGTGTATTAGTAATGTGTGTACCATGTGTATCAGTGTGTATTAGTAATGTGTGTACCATGTGTATCAGTGTGTATTAGTACTGTGTGTACCATGTGTATCAGTGTGTATTAGTAATGTGTGTAGTGTTTATACCGCACATGTATCAGTGTGTATTAGTAATGTGTGGACTGTTTATACCGCACGTGTATCAGTGTGTATTAGTAATGTGAGTACTGTTTATACCGCACGTGTATCAGTGTGTATTAGTAATGTGAGTACTGTTTATACCGCACGTGTATCAGTGTGTATTAGTAATGTGAGTACTGTTTTTACCGCACGTGTATCAGTGTGTATTAGTAATGTGAGTACTGTTTATACCGCACGTGTATCAGTGTGTATTAGTAATGTGAGTACTGTTTATACCGCACGTTTATCAGTGTGTATTAGTAATGTGAGTACTGTTTATACCGCACGTGTATCAGTGTGTATTAGTAATGTGAGTACTGTTTATACCGCACGTGTATTAGTGTGTATTAGTAATGTGAGTACTGTTTATACCGCACGTGTATTAGTAATGTGAATACTGTTTATACCGCACGTGTATCAGTGTGTATTAGTAATGTGAGTACTGTTTATTAATACACACTGATACACGTGTGGTATAATGTGTGTACTGTTTATACCGCACGTGTATCTGTGTGTATTAGTAATGTGTGTACTGTTTATACCGCACGTGTATCAGTGTGTATTAGTAATGTGTGTACCACGTGTATCAGTGTGTATTAGTAATGTGTGTACCATGTGTATCAGTGTGTATTAGTAATGTGTGTACCACGTGTATCAGTGTGTATTAGTAATATGTGTACCACGTGTATCAGTGTGTATTAGTAATGTGTGTACTGTTTATACTGCATGTGTATCAGTGTGTATTAGTAATGTGTGTACTGTTTATACCGCACGTGTATCAGTGTGTATTAGTAATGTGAGTACTGTTTATACCGCACGTGTATCAGTGTGTATTAGTAATGTGAGTACTGTTTATACTGCATGTGTATCAGTGTGTATTAGTAATGTGAGTACTGTTTATACCGCACGTGTATCAGTGTGTATTAGTAATGTGAGTACTGTTTATACTGTACGTGTATTACTGTGTATTAGTAATGTGAGTACTGTTTATACCGCACGTGTATTAGTGTGTATTAGTAATGTGTGTACTGTTTATACCGCACGTTTATCAGTGTGTATTAGTAATGTGAGTACTGTTTATGCCGCACGTGTATTAGTAATGTGAGTATTGTTTTTATACCACGTGTATTAGTAATGTGAGTACTGTTTATACCGCATGTGTATCAGTGTGTATTAGTAATGTGAGTACTGTTTATACCGCACGTGTATCAGTGTGTATTAGTAATGTGAGTACTGTTTATACCGCACGTGTATTAGTGTGTATTAGTAATGCGAGTACTGTTTATACCGCACGTATATCAGTGTGTATTAGTAATGTGTGTACTGTTTATACCGCACGTGTATTAGTAATGTGAATACTGTTTATAACGCACGTGTATTAGTAATGTGAGTACTGTTTATTAATACACACTGATACACGTGTGGTATAATGTGTGTACTGTTTATACCGCACGTGTATTAGTAATGTGTGTACTGTTTATACCGCACGTGTATTAGTAATGTGAGTTCTGTTTATTAATACACACTGATACACGTGTGGTATAATGTGTGTACTGTTTATACCGCACGTGTATCAGTGTGTATTAGTAATGTGTGTACCATGTGTATCAGTGTGTATTAGTAATGTGTGTACCATGTGTATCAGTGTGTATTAGTAATGTGAGTACTGTTTATACTGCACGTGTATCAGTGTGTATTAGTAATATGAGTACTGTTTATACCGCATGTGTATCAGTGTGTATTAGTAATGTGAGTACTGTTTATACCGCACGTGTATCAGTGTGTATTAGTAATGTGAGTACTGTTTATACCGCACGTGTATTAGTGTGTATTAGTAATGTGAGTACTGTTTATACCGCACATGTATTAGTAATGTGTGTACTGTTTATACCGCACGTGTATCAGTGTGTATTAGTAATGTGAGTACTGTTTATACCCCACGTGTATCAGTGTGTATTAGTAATGTGAGTACTGTTTATACCCCACGTGTATCAGTGTGTATTAGTAATGTGTGTACTGTTTATACCCCACGTGTATCAGTGTGTATTAGTAATGTGAGTACTGTTTATACCGCACGTGTATCAGTGTGTATTAGTAATGTGAGTACTGTTTATACCCCACGTGTATCAGTGTGTATTAGTAATGTGTGTACTGTTTATACCCCACGTGTATCAGTGTGTATTAGTAATGTGAGTACTGTTTATACCGCACGTGTATCAGTGTGTATTAGTAATGTGTGTACTGTTTATACCGCACGTGTATCAGTGTGTATTAGTAATGTGAGTACTGTTTATACCCCACGTGTATCAGTGTGTATTAGTAATGTGTGTACTGTTTATACCGCACGTGTATCAGTGTGTATTAGTAATGTGTGTACTGTTTATACCGCACGTGTATCAGTGTGTATTAGTAATGTGAGTACTGTTTATACCCCACGTGTATCAGTGTGTATTAGTAATGTGAGTACTGTTTATACCGCACGTGTATCAGTCTGTATTAGTAATGTGTGTACTGTTTATACCGCACGTGTATCAGTGTGTATTAGTAATGTGTGTACCATGTGTATCAGTGTGTATTAGTAATGTGTGTACCATGTGTATCAGTGTGTATTAGTACTGTGTGTACCATGTGTATCAGTGTGTATTAGTAATGTGTGTAGTGTTTATACCGCACATGTATCAGTGTGTATTAGTAATGTGTGGACTGTTTATACCGCACGTGTATCAGTGTGTATTAGTAATGTGAGTACTGTTTATACCGCACGTGTATCAGTGTGTATTAGTAATGTGAGTACTGTTTATACCGCACGTGTATCAGTGTGTATTAGTAATGTGAGTACTGTTTATACCGCACGTTTATCAGTGTGTATTAGTAATGTGAGTACTGTTTATACCGCACGTGTATCAGTGTGTATTAGTAGTGTGTGTACTGTTTATACCCCACGTGTATCAGTGTGTATTAGTAATGCGAGTACTGTTTATACCGCACGTGTATCAGTGTGTATTAGTAATGTGAGTACTGTTTATTAATACACACTGATACACGTGTGGTATAATGTGTGTACTGTTTATACCGCACGTGTATCAGTGTGTATTAGTAATGTGTGTACCATGTGTATCAGTGTGTATTAGTAATGTGTGTACCATGTGTATCAGTGTGTATTAGTAATGTGTGTACCATGTGTATCAGTGTGTATTAGTAATGTGAGTACTGTTTATACCCCACGTGTATCAGTGTGTATTAGTAATGTGTGTACTGTTTATACCGCACGTGTATCAGTGTGTATTAGTAATGTGTGTACTGTTTATACCGCACGTGTATTTGTGTGTATTAGTAATGTGAGTACTGTTTATACCGCACGTGTATCAGTGTGTATTAGTAATGTGTGTTCTGTTTATACTGCATGTGTATCAGTGTGTATTAGTAATGTGAGTACTGTTTATACCGCACGTGTATCAGTGTGTATTAGTAATGTGTGTACTGTTTATACTGCATGTGTATCAGTGTGTATTAGTAATGTGAGTACTGTTTATACCGCACGTGTATTAGTGTGTATTAGTAATGTGATAACTTTTTATACTGCATGTGTATCAGTGTGTATTAGTAATGTGAGTACTGTTTATACCGCACGTGTATTAGTGTGTATTAGTAATGTGAGTACTGTTTATACCGCACGTGTATCAGTGTGTATTAGTAATGTGTGTACTGTTTATGCCGCACGTGTATTAGTAATGTGAGTACTGTTTTTATACCACGTGTATTAGTAATGTGAGTACTGTTTATACCGCATGTGTATCAGTGTGTATTAGTAATGTGAGTACTGTTTATACCGCACGTGTATCAGTGTGTATTAGTAATGTGAGTACTGTTTATACCGCACGTGTATTAGTGTGTATTAGTAATGCGAGTACTGTTTATACCGCACGTGTATCAGTGTGTATTAGTAATGTGTGTACTGTTTATACTGCATGTGTATCAGTGTGTATTAGTAATGTGAGTACTGTTTATACCGCACGTGTATCAGTGTGTATTAGTAATGTGTGTACTGTTTATACTGCATGTGTATCAGTGTGTATTAGTAATGTGAGTACTGTTTATACCGCACGTGTATTAGTGTGTATTAGTAATGTGAGTACTGTTTATACCGCACGTGTATTAGTAATGTGAATACTGTTTATACCGCACGTGTATCAGTGTGTATTAGTAATGTGAGTACTGTTTATTAATACACACTGATACACGTGTGGTATAATGTGTGTACTGTTTATACCGCACGTGTATCAGTGTGTATTAGTAATGTGTGTACCACGTGTATCAGTGTGTATTAGTAATGTGTGTACCATGTGTATCAGTGTGTATTAGTAATGTGTGTACCACGTGTATCAGTGTGTATTAGTAATGTGTGTACCACGTGTATCAGTGTGTATTAGTAATGTGTGTACTGTTTATACTGCATGTGTATCAGTGTGTATTAGTAATGTGTGTACTGTTTATACCGCACGTGTATCAGTGTGTATTAGTAATGTGAGTACTGTTTATACCGCACGTGTATCAGTGTGTATTAGTAATGTGAGTACTGTTTATACTGCATGTGTATCAGTGTGTATTAGTAATGTGAGTACTGTTTATACCGCACGTGTATCAGCGTGTATTAGTAATGTGAGTACTGTTTATACTGCACGTGTATTAGTGTGTATTAGTAATGTGAGTACTGTTTATACCGCACGTTTATTAGTGTGTATTAGTAATGTGAGTACTGTTTATACCGCACGTTTATCAGTGTGTATTAGTAATGTGAGTACTGTTTATACCGCACGTGTATTAGTGTGTATTAGTAATGTGTGTACTGTTTATACCGCACATGTATCAGTGTGTATTAGTAATGTGAGTACTGTTTATACTGCACGTGTATCAGTGTGTATTAGTAATGTGTGTACTGTTTATACCGCACGTGTATCAGTGTGTATTAGTAATGTGAGTACTGTTTATACTGCACGTGTATTAGTGTGTATTAGTAATGTGAGTACTGTTTATACCGCACGTGTATTAGTGTGTATTAGTAATGTGAGTACTGTTTATACCGCACGTGTATTAGTGTGTATTAGTAATGTGATTACTGTTTATGCCGCACGTGTATTAGTAATGTGAGTATTGTTTTTATACCACGTGTATTAGTAATGTGAGTACTGTTTATACCGCATGTGTATCAGTGTGTATTAGTAATGTGAGTACTGTTTATACCGCACGTGTATTAGTGTGTATTAGTAATGTGAGTACTGTTTATACCGCATATGTATTAGTAATGTGAGTACTGTTTATACCGCACGTGTATCAGTGTGTATTAGTAATGTGAGTACTGTTTATACCGCACGTGTATCAGTGTGTATTAGTAATGTGAGTACTGTTTATACCCCACGTGTATCAGTGTGTATTAGTAATGTGTGTACTGTTTATACCGCACGTGTATCAGTGTGTATTAGTAATGTGAGTACTGTTTATACTGCACGTGTATTAGTGTGTATTAGTAATGTGAGTACTGTTTATACCGCACGTGTATTAGTGTGTATTAGTAATGTGAGTACTGTTTATACCGCACGTGTATTAGTGTGTATTAGTAATGTGAGTACTGTTTATGCCGCACGTGTATTAGTAATGTGAGTATTGTTTTTATACCACGTGTATTAGTAATGTGAGTACTGTTTATACCGCATGTGTATCAGTGTGTATTAGTAATGTGAGTACTGTTTATACCGCACGTGTATCAGTGTGTATTAGTAATGTGAGTACTGTTTATACCGCACGTGTATTAGTGTGTATTAGTAATGCGAGTACTGTTTATACCGCACGTGTATTAGTGTGTATTAGTAATGTGTGTACTGTTTATACCGCACGTGTATTAGTAATGTGAATACTGTTTATAACGCACGTGTATTAGTAATGTGAGTACTGTTTATTAATACACACTGATACACGTGTGGTATAATGTGTGTACTGTTTATACCGCACGTGTATTAGTAATGTGTGTACTGTTTATACCGCACGTGTATTAGTAATGTGAGTACTGTTTATTAATACACACTGATACACGTGTGGTACAATGTGTGTACTGTTTATACCGCACGTGTATCAGTGTGTATTAGTAATGTGTGTACCATGTGTATCAGTGTGTATTAGTAATGTGTGTACCATGTGTATCAGTGTGTATTAGTAATGTGAGTACTGTTTATACTGCACGTGTATCAGTGTGTATTAGTAATATGAGTACTGTTTATACCGCATGTGTATCAGTGTGTATTAGTAATGTGAGTACTGTTTATACCGCACGTGTATCAGTGTGTATTAGTAATGTGAGTACTGTTTATACCGCACGTGTATTAGTGTGTATTAGTAATGTGAGTACTGTTTATACCGCACATGTATTAGTAATGTGTGTACTGTTTATACCGCACGTGTATCAGTGTGTATTAGTAATGTGAGTACTGTTTATACCCCACGTGTATCAGTGTGTATTAGTAATGTGAGTACTGTTTATACCCCACGTGTATCAGTGTGTATTAGTAATGTGTGTACTGTTTATACCCCACGTGTATCAGTGTGTATTAGTAATGTGAGTACTGTTTATACCGCACGTGTATCAGTGTGTATTAGTAATGTGAGTACTGTTTATACCCCACGTGTATCAGTGTGTATTAGTAATGTGTGTACTGTTTATACCCCACGTGTATCAGTGTGTATTAGTAATGTGAGTACTGTTTATACCGCACGTGTATCAGTGTGTATTAGTAATGTGTGTACTGTTTATACCGCACGTGTATCAGTGTGTATTAGTAATGTGAGTACTGTTTATACCCCACGTGTATCAGTGTGTATTAGTAATGTGTGTACTGTTTATACCGCACGTGTATCAGTGTGTATTAGTAATGTGTGTACTGTTTATACCGCACGTGTATCAGTGTGTATTAGTAATGTGAGTACTGTTTATACCCCACGTGTATCAGTGTGTATTAGTAATGTGAGTACTGTTTATACCGCACGTGTATCAGTCTGTATTAGTAATGTGTGTACTGTTTATACCGCACGTGTATCAGTGTGTATTAGTAATGTGAGTACTGTTTATACCGCACGTGTATCAGTGTGTATTAGTAATGTGAGCACTGTTTATACCGCACGTGTATCAGTGTGTATTAGTAATGTGAGTACTGTTTATACCGCACGTGTATTTGTGTGTATTAGTAATGTGAGTACTGTTTATACCGCACGTGTATCAGTGTGTATTAGTAATGTGTGTACTGTTTATACCGCACGTGTATCAGTGTGTATTAGTAATGTGAGTACTGTTTATACCCCACGTGTATCAGTGTGTATTAGTAATGTGAGTACTGTTTATACCCCACGTGTATCAGTGTGTATTAGTAATGTGAGTACTGTTTATACTGCTTGTGTTTCTGTGTGTATTAGTAATGTGTGTACTGTTTATACCGCACGTGTATCAGTGTGTATTAGTAATGTGAGTACTGTTTATACCCCACGTGTATCAGTGTGTATTAGTAATGTGTGTACTGTTTATACTGCACGTGTTTCAGTGTGTATTAGTAATGTGTGTACTGTTTATACCGCACGTGTATCAGTGTGTATTAGTAATGTGAGTACTGTTTATACCCCACGTGTATCAGTGTGTATTAGTAATGTGTGTACTGTTTATACTGCACGTGTATCAGTGTGTATTAGTAATGTGTGTACTGTTTATACCGCACGTGTATCAGTGTGTATTAGTAATGTGAATACTGTTTATACCGCACGTGTATCAGTGTGTATTAGTAATGTGAGTACTGTTTATACCGCACGTGTATCAGTGTGTATTAGTAATGTGAGTACTGTTTATACCCCACGTGTATCAGTGTGTATTAGTAATGTGTGTACTGTTTATACCGCACGTGTATCAGTGTGTATTAGTAATGTGAGTACTGTTTATACCCCACGTGTATCAGTGTGTATTAGTAATGTGTGTACTGTTTATACTGCACGTGTATCAGTGTGTATTAGTAATGTGTGTACTGTTTATACCGCACGTGTATCAGTGTGTATTAGTAATGTGAATACTGTTTATACCGCACGTGTATCAGTGTGTATTAGTAATGTGAATACTGTTTATACCGCACGTGTATCAGTGTGTATTAGTAATGCGAGTACTGTTTATACCGCACGTGTATCAGTGTGTATTAGTAATGTGAGTACTGTTTATACCGCACGTGTATCAGTGTGTATTAGTAATGTGTGTACTGTTTATACCGCACGTGTATCAGTGTGTATTAGTAATGTGTGTACTGTTTATACCGCACGTGTATCAGTGTGTATTAGTAATGTGTGTACTGTTTATACCGCACGTGTATCAGTGTGTATTAGTAATGTGTGTACTGTTTATACTGCATGTGTATCAGTGTGTATTAGTAATGTGTGTACTGTTTATACCGCATGTGTATCAGTGTGTATTAGTAATGTGTGTACTGTTTATACCGCACGTGTATCAGTGTGTATTAGTAATGTGAGTACTGTTTATACTGCACGTGTATCAGTGTGTATTAGTAATGTGAGTACTGTTTATACCGCACGTGTATTAGTGTGTATTAGTAATGTGATTACTGTTTATGCCGCACGTGTATTAGTAATGTGAGTATTGTTTTTATACCACGTGTATTAGTAATGTGAGTACTGTTTATACCGCATGTGTATCAGTGTGTATTAGTAATGTGAGTACTGTTTATACCGCACGTGTATTAGTGTGTATTAGTAATGTGAGTACTGTTTATACCGCATATGTATTAGTAATGTGAGTACTGTTTATACCGCACGTGTATCAGTGTGTATTAGTAATGTGAGTACTGTTTATACCGCACGTGTATCAGTGTGTATTAGTAATGTGCGTACTGTTAATACCCCACGTGTATCAGTGTGTATTAGTAATGTGTGTACTGTTTATACCGCACGTGTATCAGTGTGTATTAGTAATGTGAGTACTGTTTATACTGCACGTGTATTAGTGTGTATTAGTAATGTGAGTACTGTTTATACCGCACGTGTATTAGTGTGTATTAGTAATGTGAGTACTGTTTATACCGCACGTGTATTAGTGTGTATTAGTAATGTGAGTACTGTTTATGCCGCACGTGTATTAGTAATGTGAGTATTGTTTTTATACCACGTGTATTAGTAATGTGAGTACTGTTTATACCGCATGTGTATCAGTGTGTATTAGTAATGTGAGTACTGTTTATACCGCACGTGTATCAGTGTGTATTAGTAATGTGAGTACTGTTTATACCGCACGTGTATTAGTGTGTATTAGTAATGCGAGTACTGTTTATACCGCACGTGTATCAGTGTGTATTAGTAATGTGTGTACTGTTTATACCGCACGTGTATTAGTAATGTGAATACTGTTTATAACGCACGTGTATTAGTAATGTGAGTACTGTTTATTAATACACACTGATACACGTGTGGTATAATGTGTGTACTGTTTATACCGCACGTGTATTAGTAATGTGTGTACTGTTTATACCGCACGTGTATTAGTAATGTGAGTACTGTTTATTAATACACACTGATACACGTGTGGTATAATGTGTGTACTGTTTATACCGCACGTGTATCAGTGTGTATTAGTAATGTGAGTACTGTTTATACCGCACGTGTATTAGTGTGTATTAGTAATGTGAGTACTGTTTATACCGCACATGTATTAGTAATGTGTGTACTGTTTATACCGCACGTGTATCAGTGTGTATTAGTAATGTGAGTACTGTTTATACCCCACGTGTATCAGTGTGTATTAGTAATGTGAGTACTGTTTATACCCCACGTGTATCAGTGTGTATTAGTAATGTGTGTACTGTTTATACCCCACGTGTATCAGTGTGTATTAGTAATGTGAGTACTGTTTATACCGCACGTGTATCAGTGTGTATTAGTAATGTGAGTACTGTTTATACCCCACGTGTATCAGTGTGTATTAGTAATGTGTGTACTGTTTATACCCCACGTGTATCAGTGTGTATTAGTAATGTGAGTACTGTTTATACCGCACGTGTATCAGTGTGTATTAGTAATGTGTGTACTGTTTATACCGCACGTGTATCAGTGTGTATTAGTAATGTGAGTACTGTTTATACCCCACGTGTATCAGTGTGTATTAGTAATGTGTGTACTGTTTATACCGCACGTGTATCAGTGTGTATTAGTAATGTGTGTACTGTTTATACCGCACGTGTATCAGTGTGTATTAGTAATGTGAGTACTGTTTATACCCCACGTGTATCAGTGTGTATTAGTAATGTGAGTACTGTTTATACCGCACGTGTATCAGTCTGTATTAGTAATGTGTGTACTGTTTATACCGCACGTGTATCAGTGTGTATTAGTAATGTGAGTACTGTTTATACCGCACGTGTATCAGTGTGTATTAGTAATGTGAGCACTGTTTATACCGCACGTGTATCAGTGTGTATTAGTAATGTGAGTACTGTTTATACCGCACGTGTATTTGTGTGTATTAGTAATGTGAGTACTGTTTATACCGCACGTGTATCAGTGTGTATTAGTAATGTGTGTACTGTTTATACCGCACGTGTATCAGTGTGTATTAGTAATGTGAGTACTGTTTATACCCCACGTGTATCAGTGTGTATTAGTAATGTGAGTACTGTTTATACCCCACGTGTATCAGTGTGTATTAGTAATGTGAGTACTGTTTATACTGCTTGTGTTTCTGTGTGTATTAGTAATGTGTGTACTGTTTATACCGCACGTGTATCAGTGTGTATTAGTAATGTGAGTACTGTTTATACCCCACGTGTATCAGTGTGTATTAGTAATGTGTGTACTGTTTATACTGCACGTGTTTCAGTGTGTATTAGTAATGTGTGTACTGTTTATACCGCACGTGTATCAGTGTGTATTAGTAATGTGAGTACTGTTTATACCCCACGTGTATCAGTGTGTATTAGTAATGTGTGTACTGTTTATACTGCACGTGTATCAGTGTGTATTAGTAATGTGTGTACTGTTTATACCGCACGTGTATCAGTGTGTATTAGTAATGTGAATACTGTTTATACCGCACGTGTATCAGTGTGTATTAGTAATGTGAGTACTGTTTATACCGCACGTGTATCAGTGTGTATTAGTAATGTGAGTACTGTTTATACCCCACGTGTATCAGTGTGTATTAGTAATGTGTGTACTGTTTATACCGCACGTGTATCAGTGTGTATTAGTAATGTGAGTACTGTTTATACCCCACGTGTATCAGTGTGTATTAGTAATGTGTGTACTGTTTATACTGCACGTGTATCAGTGTGTATTAGTAATGTGTGTACTGTTTATACCGCACGTGTATCAGTGTGTATTAGTAATGTGAATACTGTTTATACCGCACGTGTATCAGTGTGTATTAGTAATGTGAATACTGTTTATACCGCACGTGTATCAGTGTGTATTAGTAATGCGAGTACTGTTTATACCGCACGTGTATCAGTGTGTATTAGTAATGTGAGTACTGTTTATACCGCACGTGTATCAGTGTGTATTAGTAATGTGTGTACTGTTTATACCGCACGTGTATCAGTGTGTATTAGTAATGTGTGTACTGTTTATACCGCACGTGTATCAGTGTGTATTAGTAATGTGTGTACTGTTTATACCGCACGTGTATCAGTGTGTATTAGTAATGTGTGTACTGTTTATACTGCATGTGTATCAGTGTGTATTAGTAATGTGTGTACTGTTTATACCGCATGTGTATCAGTGTGTATTAGTAATGTGTGTACTGTTTATACCGCACGTGTATCAGTGTGTATTAGTAATGTGAGTACTGTTTATACTGCACGTGTATCAGTGTGTATTAGTAATGTGAGTACTGTTTATACCGCACGTGTATTAGTGTGTATTAGTAATGTGATTACTGTTTATGCCGCACGTGTATTAGTAATGTGAGTATTGTTTTTATACCACGTGTATTAGTAATGTGAGTACTGTTTATACCGCATGTGTATCAGTGTGTATTAGTAATGTGAGTACTGTTTATACCGCACGTGTATTAGTGTGTATTAGTAATGTGAGTACTGTTTATACCGCATATGTATTAGTAATGTGAGTACTGTTTATACCGCACGTGTATCAGTGTGTATTAGTAATGTGAGTACTGTTTATACCGCACGTGTATCAGTGTGTATTAGTAATGTGCGTACTGTTAATACCCCACGTGTATCAGTGTGTATTAGTAATGTGTGTACTGTTTATACCGCACGTGTATCAGTGTGTATTAGTAATGTGAGTACTGTTTATACTGCACGTGTATTAGTGTGTATTAGTAATGTGAGTACTGTTTATACCGCACGTGTATTAGTGTGTATTAGTAATGTGAGTACTGTTTATACCGCACGTGTATTAGTGTGTATTAGTAATGTGAGTACTGTTTATGCCGCACGTGTATTAGTAATGTGAGTATTGTTTTTATACCACGTGTATTAGTAATGTGAGTACTGTTTATACCGCATGTGTATCAGTGTGTATTAGTAATGTGAGTACTGTTTATACCGCACGTGTATCAGTGTGTATTAGTAATGTGAGTACTGTTTATACCGCACGTGTATTAGTGTGTATTAGTAATGCGAGTACTGTTTATACCGCACGTGTATCAGTGTGTATTAGTAATGTGTGTACTGTTTATACCGCACGTGTATTAGTAATGTGAATACTGTTTATAACGCACGTGTATTAGTAATGTGAGTACTGTTTATTAATACACACTGATACACGTGTGGTATAATGTGTGTACTGTTTATACCGCACGTGTATTAGTAATGTGTGTACTGTTTATACCGCACGTGTATTAGTAATGTGAGTACTGTTTATTAATACACACTGATACACGTGTGGTATAATGTGTGTACTGTTTATACCGCACGTGTATCAGTGTGTATTAGTAATGTGTGTACCATGTGTATCAGTGTGTATTAGTAATGTGTGTACCATGTGTATCAGTGTGTATTAGTAATGTGAGTACTGTTTATACTGCACGTGTATCAGTGTGTATTAGTAATATGAGTACTGTTTATACCGCATGTGTATCAGTGTGTATTAGTAATGTGAGTACTGTTTATACCGCACGTGTATCAGTGTGTATTAGTAATGTGAGTACTGTTTATACCGCACGTGTATTAGTGTGTATTAGTAATGTGAGTACTGTTTATACCGCACATGTATTAGTAATGTGTGTACTGTTTATACCGCACGTGTATCAGTGTGTATTAGTAATGTGAGTACTGTTTATACCCCACGTGTATCAGTGTGTATTAGTAATGTGAGTACTGTTTATACCCCACGTGTATCAGTGTGTATTAGTAATGTGTGTACTGTTTATACCCCACGTGTATCAGTGTGTATTAGTAATGTGAGTACTGTTTATACCGCACGTGTATCAGTGTGTATTAGTAATGTGAGTACTGTTTATACCCCACGTGTATCAGTGTGTATTAGTAATGTGAGTACTGTTTATACCGCACGTGTATCAGTGTGTATTAGTAATGTGTGTACTGTTTATACCGCACGTGTATCAGTGTGTATTAGTAATGTGAGTACTGTTTATACCCCACGTGTATCAGTGTGTATTAGTAATGTGTGTACTGTTTATACCGCACGTGTATCAGTGTGTATTAGTAATGTGTGTACTGTTTATACCGCACGTGTATCAGTGTGTATTAGTAATGTGAGTACTGTTTATACCGCACGTGTATCAGTGTGTATTAGTAATGTGAGTACTGTTTATACCGCACGTGTATCAGTGTGTATTAGTAATGTGTGTACTGTTTATACCGCACGTGTATCAGTGTGTATTAGTAATGTGAGTACTGTTTATACCCCACGTGTATCAGTGTGTATTAGTAATGTGAGTACTGTTTATACCCCACGTGTATCAGTGTGTATTAGTAATGTGAGTACTGTTTATACTGCTTGTGTTTCTGTGTGTATTAGTAATGTGTGTACTGTTTATACCGCACGTGTATCAGTGTGTATTAGTAATGTGAGTACTGTTTATACCCCACGTGTATCAGTGTGTATTAGTAATGTGTGTACTGTTTATACTGCACGTGTATCAGTGTGTATTAGTAATGTGTGTACTGTTTATACCGCACGTGTATCAGTGTGTATTAGTAATGTGAATACTGTTTATACCGCACGTGTATCAGTGTGTATTAGTAATGTGAGTACTGTTTATACCGCACGTGTATCAGTGTGTATTAGTAATGTGAGTACTGTTTATACCCCACGTGTATCAGTGTGTATTAGTAATGTGTGTACTGTTTATACCGCACGTGTATCAGTGTGTATTAGTAATGTGAGTACTGTTTATACCCCACGTGTATCAGTGTGTATTAGTAATGTGTGTACTGTTTATACTGCACGTGTATCAGTGTGTATTAGTAATGTGTGTACTGTTTATACCGCACGTGTATCAGTGTGTATTAGTAATGTGAATACTGTTTATACCGCACGTGTATCAGTGTGTATTAGTAATGTGAATACTGTTTATACCGCACGTGTATCAGTGTGTATTAGTAATGCGAGTACTGTTTATACCGCACGTGTATCAGTGTGTATTAGTAATGTGAGTACTGTTTATACCGCACGTGTATCAGTGTGTATTAGTAATGTGTGTACTGTTTATACCGCACGTGTATCAGTGTGTATTAGTAATGTGTGTACTGTTTATACCGCACGTGTATCAGTGTGTATTAGTAATGTGTGTACTGTTTATACCGCACGTGTATCAGTGTGTATTAGTAATGTGTGTACTGTTTATACTGCACGTGTATCAGTGTGTATTAGTAATGTGTGTACTGTTTATACCGCATGTGTATCAGTGTGTATTAGTAATGTGTGTACTGTTTATACCGCACGTGTATCAGTGTGTATTAGTAATGTGAGTACTGTTTATACCGCACGTGTATCAGTGTGTATTAGTAATGTGAGTACTGTTTATACCGCACGTGTATTAGTGTGTATTAGTAATGTGATTACTGTTTATGCCGCACGTGTATTAGTAATGTGAGTATTGTTTTTATACCACGTGTATTAGTAATGTGAGTACTGTTTATACCGCATGTGTATCAGTGTGTATTAGTAATGTGAGTACTGTTTATACCGCACGTGTATTAGTGTTTATTAGTAATGTGAGTACTGTTTATACCGCATATGTATTAGTAATGTGAGTACTGTTTATACCGCACGTGTATCAGTGTGTATTAGTAATGTGAGTACTGTTTATACCGCACGTGTATCAGTGTGTATTAGTAATGTGCGTACTGTTAATACCCCACGTGTATCAGTGTGTATTAGTAATGTGTGTACTGTTTATACCGCACGTGTATCAGTGTGTATTAGTAATGTGAGTACTGTTTATACTGCACGTGTATTAGTGTGTATTAGTAATGTGAGTACTGTTTATACCGCACGTGTATTAGTGTGTATTAGTAATGTGAGTACTGTTTATACCGCACGTGTATTAGTGTGTATTAGTAATGTGAGTACTGTTTATGCCGCACGTGTATTAGTAATGTGAGTATTGTTTTTATACCACGTGTATTAGTAATGTGAGTACTGTTTATACCGCATGTGTATCAGTGTGTATTAGTAATGTGAGTACTGTTTATACCGCACGTGTATCAGTGTGTATTAGTAATGTGAGTACTGTTTATACCGCACGTGTATTAGTGTGTATTAGTAATGCGAGTACTGTTTATACCGCACGTGTATCAGTGTGTATTAGTAATGTGTGTACTGTTTATATCGCACGTGTATTAGTAATGTGAATACTGTTTATAACGCACGTGTATTAGTAATGTGAGTACTGTTTATTAATACACACTGATACACGTGTGGTATAATGTGTGTACTGTTTATACCGCACGTGTATTAGTAATGTGTGTACTGTTTATACCGCACGTGTATTAGTAATGTGAGTACTGTTTATTAATACACACTGATACACGTGTGGTATAATGTGTGTACTGTTTATACCGCACGTGTATCAGTGTGTATTAGTAATGTGTGTACCATGTGTATCAGTGTGTATTAGTAATGTGTGTACCATGTGTATCAGTGTGTATTAGTAATGTGAGTACTGTTTATACTGCACGTGTATCAGTGTGTATTAGTAATATGAGTACTGTTTATACCGCATGTGTATCAGTGTGTATTAGTAATGTGAGTACTGTTTATACCGCACGTGTATCAGTGTGTATTAGTAATGTGAGTACTGTTTATACCGCACGTGTATTAGTGTGTATTAGTAATGTGAGTACTGTTTATACCGCACATGTATTAGTAATGTGTGTACTGTTTATACCGCACGTGTATCAGTGTGTATTAGTAATGTGAGTACTGTTTATACCCCACGTGTATCAGTGTGTATTAGTAATGTGAGTACTGTTTATACCCCACGTGTATCAGTGTGTATTAGTAATGTGTGTACTGTTTATACCCCACGTGTATCAGTGTGTATTAGTAATGTGAGTACTGTTTATACCGCACGTGTATCAGTGTGTATTAGTAATGTGAGTACTGTTTATACCCCACGTGTATCAGTGTGTATTAGTAATGTGAGTACTGTTTATACCGCACGTGTATCAGTGTGTATTAGTAATGTGTGTACTGTTTATACCGCACGTGTATCAGTGTGTATTAGTAATGTGAGTACTGTTTATACCGCACGTGTATCAGTGTGTATTAGTAATGTGTGTACTGTTTATACCGCACGTGTATCAGTGTGTATTAGTAATGTGTGTACTGTTTATACCGCACGTGTATCAGTGTGTATTAGTAATGTGAGTACTGTTTATACCCCACGTGTATCAGTGTGTATTAGTAATGTGAGTACTGTTTATACCGCACGTGTATCAGTCTGTATTAGTAATGTGTGTACTGTTTATACCGCACGTGTATCAGTGTGTATTAGTAATGTGAGTACTGTTTATACCGCACGTGTATCAGTGTGTATTAGTAATGTGTGTACTGTTTATACCGCACGTGTATTTGTGTGTATTAGTAATGTGAGTACTGTTTATACCGCACGTGTATCAGTGTGTATTAGTAATGTGAGTACTGTTTATACCGCACGTGTATTTGTGTGTATTAGTAATGTGAGTACTGTTTATACCGCACGTGTATCAGTGTGTATTAGTAATGTGTGTACTGTTTATACCGCACGTGTATCAGTGTGTATTAGTAATGTGAGTACTGTTTATACCCCACGTGTATCAGTGTGTATTAGTAATGTGAGTACTGTTTATACCCCACGTGTATCAGTGTGTATTAGTAATGTGAGTACTGTTTATACTGCTTGTGTTTCTGTGTGTATTAGTAATGTGTGTACTGTTTATACCGCACGTGTATCAGTGTGTATTAGTAATGTGAGTACTGTTTATACCCCACGTGTATCAGTGTGTATTAGTAATGTGTGTACTGTTTATACTGCACGTGTTTCAGTGTGTATTAGTAATGTGTGTACTGTTTATACCGCACGTGTATCAGTGTGTATTAGTAATGTGAGTACTGTTTATACCCTACGTGTATCAGTGTGTATTAGTAATATGTGTACTGTTTATACTGCACGTGTATCAGTGTGTATTAGTAATGTGTGTACTGTTTATACCGCACGTGTATCAGTGTGTATTAGTAATGTGAATACTGTTTATACCGCACGTGTATCAGTGTGTATTAGTAATGTGAGTACTGTTTATACCGCACGTGTATCAGTGTGTATTAGTAATGTGAGTACTGTTTATACCCCACGTGTATCAGTGTGTATTAGTAATGTGTGTACTGTTTATACCGCACGTGTATCAGTGTGTATTAGTAATGTGAGTACTGTTTATACCCCACGTGTATCAGTGTGTATTAGTAATGTGTGTACTGTTTATACTGCACGTGTATCAGTGTGTATTAGTAATGTGTGTACTGTTTATACCGCACGTGTATCAGTGTGTATTAGTAATGTGAATACTGTTTATACCGCACGTGTATCAGTGTGTATTAGTAATGTGAATACTGTTTATACCGCACGTGTATCAGTGTGTATTAGTAATGTGAGTACTGTTTATACCGCACGTGTATCAGTGTGTATTAGTAATGTGTGTACTGTTTATACCGCACGTGTATTTGTGTGTATTAGTAATGTGAGTACTGTTTATACCGCACGTGTATCAGTGTGTATTAGTAATGTGAGTACTGTTTATACCGCACGTGTATTTGTGTGTATTAGTAATGTGAGTACTGTTTATACCGCACGTGTATCAGTGTGTATTAGTAATGTGTGTACTGTTTATACCGCACGTGTATCAGTGTGTATTAGTAATGTGAGTACTGTTTATACCCCACGTGTATCAGTGTGTATTAGTAATGTGAGTACTGTTTATACCCCACGTGTATCAGTGTGTATTAGTAATGTGAGTACTGTTTATACTGCTTGTGTTTCTGTGTGTATTAGTAATGTGTGTACTGTTTATACCGCACGTGTATCAGTGTGTATTAGTAATGTGAGTACTGTTTATACCCCACGTGTATCAGTGTGTATTAGTAATGTGTGTACTGTTTATACTGCACGTGTTTCAGTGTGTATTAGTAATGTGTGTACTGTTTATACCGCACGTGTATCAGTGTGTATTAGTAATGTGAGTACTGTTTATACCCTACGTGTATCAGTGTGTATTAGTAATATGTGTACTGTTTATACTGCACGTGTATCAGTGTGTATTAGTAATGTGTGTACTGTTTATACCGCACGTGTATCAGTGTGTATTAGTAATGTGAATACTGTTTATACCGCACGTGTATCAGTGTGTATTAGTAATGTGAGTACTGTTTATACCGCACGTGTATCAGTGTGTATTAGTAATGTGAGTACTGTTTATACCCCACGTGTATCAGTGTGTATTAGTAATGTGTGTACTGTTTATACCGCACGTGTATCAGTGTGTATTAGTAATGTGAGTACTGTTTATACCCCACGTGTATCAGTGTGTATTAGTAATGTGTGTACTGTTTATACTGCACGTGTATCAGTGTGTATTAGTAATGTGTGTACTGTTTATACCGCACGTGTATCAGTGTGTATTAGTAATGTGAATACTGTTTATACCGCACGTGTATCAGTGTGTATTAGTAATGTGAATACTGTTTATACCGCACGTGTATCAGTGTGTATTAGTAATGCGAGTACTGTTTATACCGCACGTGTATCAGTGTGTATTAGTAATGTGAGTACTGTTTATACCGCACGTGTATCAGTGTGTATTAGTAATGTGTGTACTGTTTATACCGCACGTGTATCAGTGTGTATTAGTAATGTGTGTACTGTTTATACCGCACGTGTATCAGTGTGTATTAGTAATGTGTGTACTGTTTATACCGCACGTGTATCAGTGTGTATTAGTAATGTGTGTACTGTTTATACTGCATGTGTATCAGTGTGTATTAGTAATGTGTGTACTGTTTATACCGCATGTGTATCAGTGTGTATTAGTAATGTGTGTACTGTTTATACCGCACGTGTATCAGTGTGTATTAGTAATGTGAGTACTGTTTATACCGCACGTGTATCAGTGTGTATTAGTAATGTGAGTACTGTTTATACCGCGTGTGTATTAGTAATGTGAGTACTGTTTATACTGCATGTGTATCAGTGTGTATTAGTAATGTGTGTACTGTTTATACTGCTTGTGTATCAGTCTGTATTAGTAATGTGTGTATTGTTTATACCGCACGTGTATCAGTGTTTATTAGTAATGTGAGTACTGTTTATACTGCATGTGTATCAGTGTGTATTAGTAATGTGAGTACTGTTTATACCGCACGTGTATCAGTGTGTATTAGTAATGTGTGTACTGTTTATACCCCACGTGTATCAGTGTGTATTAGTAATGTGTGTACTGTTTATACCGCACGTGTATTAGTGTGTATTAGTAATGTGTGTACTGTTTATACCCCACGTGTATCAGTGTGTATTAGTAATGTGTGTACTGTTTATACCGCACGTGTATCAGTGTGTATTAGTAATGTGAATACTGTTTATACTGCATGTGTATCAGTGTGTATTAGTAATGTGTGTACTGTTTATACCGCACGTGTATCAGTGTGTATTAGTAATGTGAATACTGTTTATACTGCATGTGTATCAGTGTGTATTAGTAATGTGAGTACTGTTTATACCGCACGTGTATCAGTGTGTATTAGTAATGTGAGTACTGTTTATACCGCACGTGTATTAGTGTGTATTAGTAATGTGAGTACTGTTTATACCGCAAATGTATTAGTAATGTGAGTACTGTTTATACCGCACGTGTATCAGTGTGTATTAGTAATGTGAGTACTGTTTATACCGCACGTGTATCAGTGTGTATTAGTAATGTGAGTACTGTTTATACCCCACGTGTATCAGTGTGTATTAGTAATGTGTGTACTGTTTATACCGCACGTGTATCAGTGTGTATTAGTAATGTGAGTACTGTTTATACTGCACGTGTATTAGTGTGTATTAGTAATGTGAGTACTGTTTATACCGCACGTGTATTAGTGTGTATTAGTAATGTGAGTACTGTTTATACCGCACGTGTATTAGTGTGTATTAGTAATGTGATTACTGTTTATGCCGCACGTGTATTAGTAATGTGAGTATTGTTTTTATACCACGTGTATTAGTAATGTGAGTACTGTTTATACCGCATGTGTATCAGTGTGTATTAGTAATGTGAGTACTGTTTATACCGCACGTGTATTAGTGTGTATTAGTAATGTGAGTACTGTTTATACCGCACATGTATTAGTAATGTGAGTACTGTTTATACCGCACGTGTATCAGTGTGTATTAGTAATGTGAGTACTGTTTATACCGCACGTGTATCAGTGTGTATTAGTAATGTGAGTACTGTTTATACCCCACGTGTATCAGTGTGTATTAGTAATGTGTGTACTGTTTATACCGCACGTGTATCAGTGTGTATTAGTAATGTGAGTACTGTTTATACTGCACGTGTATTAGTGTGTATTAGTAATGTGAGTACTGTTTATACCCCACGTGTATTAGTGTGTATTAGTAATGTGAGTACTGTTTATACCGCACGTGTATTAGTGTGTATTAGTAATGTGAGTACTGTTTATGCCGCACGTGTATTAGTAATGTGAGTATTGTTTTTATACCACGTGTATTAGTAATGTGAGTACTGTTTATACCGCATGTGTATCAGTGTGTATTAGTAATGTGAGTACTGTTTATACCGCACGTGTATCAGTGTGTATTAGTAATGTGAGTACTGTTTATACCGCGTGTGTATTAGTAATGCGAGTACTGTTTATACCGCACGTGTATCAGTGTGTATTAGTAATGTGTGTACTGTTTATACCGCACGTGTATTAGTAATGTGAATACTGTTTATAACGCACGTGTATTAGTAATGTGAGTACTGTTTATTAATACACACTGATACACGTGTGGTATAATGTGTGTACTGTTTATACCGCACGTGTATTAGTAATGTGTGTACTGTTTATACCGCACGTGTATTAGTAATGTGAGTACTGTTTATTAATACACACTGATACACGTGTGGTATAATGTGTGTACTGTTTATACCGCACGTGTATCAGTGTGTATTAGTAATGTGTGTACCATGTGTATCAGTGTGTATTAGTAATGTGTGTACCATGTGTATCAGTGTGTATTAGTAATGTGAGTACTGTTTATACTGCACGTGTATCAGTGTGTATTAGTAATATGAGTACTGTTTATACCGCATGTGTATCAGTGTGTATTAGTAATGTGAGTACTGTTTATACCGCACGTGTATCAGTGTGTATTAGTAATGTGAGTACTGTTTATACCGCACGTGTATTAGTGTGTATTAGTAATGTGAGTACTGTTTATACCGCACATGTATTAGTAATGTGTGTACTGTTTATACCGCACGTGTATCAGTGTGTATTAGTAATGTGAGTACTGTTTATACCCCACGTGTATCAGTGTGTATTAGTAATGTGTGTACTGTTTATACCGCACGTGTATCAGTGTGTATTAGTAATGTGTGTACTGTTTATACCGCACGTGTATCAGTGTGTATTAGTAATGTGTGTACTGTTTATACCGCACGTGTATCAGTGTGTATTAGTAATGTGTGTACTGTTTATACTGCATGTGTATCAGTGTGTATTAGTAATGTGTGTACTGTTTATACCGCATGTGTATCAGTGTGTATTAGTAATGTGTGTACTGTTTATACCGCACGTGTATCAGTGTGTATTAGTAATGTGAGTACTGTTTATACCGCACGTGTATCAGTGTGTATTAGTAATGTGAGTACTGTTTATACCGCGTGTGTATTAGTAATGTGAGTACTGTTTATACTGCATGTGTATCAGTGTGTATTAGTAATGTGTGTACTGTTTATACTGCTTGTGTATCAGTCTGTATTAGTAATGTGTGTACTGTTTATACCGCACGTGTATCAGTGTTTATTAGTAATGTGAGTACTGTTTATACTGCATGTGTATCAGTGTGTATTAGTAATGTGAGTACTGTTTATACCGCACGTGTATCAGTGTGTATTAGTAATGTGTGTACTGTTTATACCCCACGTGTATCAGTGTGTATTAGTAATGTGTGTACTGTTTATACCGCACGTGTATTAGTGTGTATTAGTAATGTGTGTACTGTTTATACCCCACGTGTATCAGTGTGTATTAGTAATGTGTGTACTGTTTATACCGCACGTGTATCAGTGTGTATTAGTAATGTGAATACTGTTTATACTGCATGTGTATCAGTGTGTATTAGTAATGTGTGTACTGTTTATACCGCACGTGTATCAGTGTGTATTAGTAATGTGAATACTGTTTATACTGCATGTGTATCAGTGTGTATTAGTAATGTGAGTACTGTTTATACCGCACGTGTATCAGTGTGTATTAGTAATGTGAGTACTGTTTATACCGCACGTGTATTAGTGTGTATTAGTAATGTGAGTACTGTTTATACCGCACATGTATTAGTAATGTGAGTACTGTTTATACCGCACGTGTATCAGTGTGTATTAGTAATGTGAGTACTGTTTATACCGCACGTGTATCAGTGTGTATTAGTAATGTGAGTACTGTTTATACCCCACGTGTATCAGTGTGTATTAGTAATGTGTGTACTGTTTATACCGCACGTGTATCAGTGTGTATTAGTAATGTGAGTACTGTTTATACTGCACGTGTATTAGTGTGTATTAGTAATGTGAGTACTGTTTATACCGCACGTGTATTAGTGTGTATTAGTAATGTGAGTACTGTTTATACCGCACGTGTATTAGTGTGTATTAGTAATGTGATTACTGTTTATGCCGCACGTGTATTAGTAATGTGAGTATTGTTTTTATACCACGTGTATTAGTAATGTGAGTACTGTTTATACCGCATGTGTATCAGTGTGTATTAGTAATGTGAGTACTGTTTATACCGCACGTGTATTAGTGTGTATTAGTAATGTGAGTACTGTTTATACCGCACATGTATTAGTAATGTGAGTACTGTTTATACCGCACGTGTATCAGTGTGTATTAGTAATGTGAGTACTGTTTATACCGCACGTGTATCAGTGTGTATTAGTAATGTGAGTACTGTTTATACCCCACGTGTATCAGTGTGTATTAGTAATGTGTGTACTGTTTATACCGCACGTGTATCAGTGTGTATTAGTAATGTGAGTACTGTTTATACTGCACGTGTATTAGTGTGTATTAGTAATGTGAGTACTGTTTATACCCCACGTGTATTAGTGTGTATTAGTAATGTGAGTACTGTTTATACCGCACGTGTATTAGTGTGTATTAGTAATGTGAGTACTGTTTATGCCGCACGTGTATTAGTAATGTGAGTATTGTTTTTATACCACGTGTATTAGTAATGTGAGTACTGTTTATACCGCATGTGTATCAGTGTGTATTAGTAATGTGAGTACTGTTTATACCGCACGTGTATCAGTGTGTATTAGTAATGTGAGTACTGTTTATACCGCACGTGTATTAGTAATGCGAGTACTGTTTATACCGCACGTGTATCAGTGTGTATTAGTAATGTGTGTACTGTTTATACCGCACGTGTATTAGTAATGTGAATACTGTTTATAACGCACGTGTATTAGTAATGTGAGTACTGTTTATTAATACACACTGATACACGTGTGGTATAATGTGTGTACTGTTTATACCGCACGTGTATTAGTAATGTGTGTACTGTTTATACCGCACGTGTATTAGTAATGTGAGTACTGTTTATTAATACACACTGATACACGTGTGGTATAATGTGTGTACTGTTTATACCGCACGTGTATCAGTGTGTATTAGTAATGTGTGTACCATGTGTATCAGTGTGTATTAGTAATGTGTGTACCATGTGTATCAGTGTGTATTAGTAATGTGAGTACTGTTTATACTGCACGTGTATCAGTGTGTATTAGTAATATGAGTACTGTTTATACCGCATGTGTATCAGTGTGTATTAGTAATGTGAGTACTGTTTATACCGCACGTGTATCAGTGTGTATTAGTAATGTGAGTACTGTTTATACCGCACGTGTATTAGTGTGTATTAGTAATGTGAGTACTGTTTATACCGCACATGTATTAGTAATGTGTGTACTGTTTATACCGCACGTGTATCAGTGTGTATTAGTAATGTGAGTACTGTTTATACCCCACGTGTATCAGTGTGTATTAGTAATGTGAGTACTGTTTATACCCCACGTGTATCAGTGTGTATTAGTAATGTGTGTACTGTTTATACCCCACGTGTATCAGTGTGTATTAGTAATGTGAGTACTGTTTATACCGCACGTGTATCAGTGTGTATTAGTAATGTGAGTACTGTTTATACCCCACGTGTATCAGTGTGTATTAGTAATGTGTGTACTGTTTATACCCCACGTGTATCAGTGTGTATTAGTAATGTGAGTACTGTTTATACCGCACGTGTATCAGTGTGTATTAGTAATGTGTGTACTGTTTATACCGCACGTGTATCAGTGTGTATTAGTAATGTGAGTACTGTTTATACCCCACGTGTATCAGTGTGTATTAGTAATGTGTGTACTGTTTATACCGCACGTGTATCAGTGTGTATTAGTAATGTGTGTACTGTTTATACCGCACGTGTATCAGTGTGTATTAGTAATGTGAGTACTGTTTATACCCCACGTGTATCAGTGTGTATTAGTAATGTGAGTACTGTTTATACCGCACGTGTATCAGTCTGTATTAGTAATGTGTGTACTGTTTATACCGCACGTGTATCAGTGTGTATTAGTAATGTGAGTACTGTTTATACCGCACGTGTATCAGTGTGTATTAGTAATGTGTGTACTGTTTATACCGCACGTGTATTTGTGTGTATTAGTAATGTGAGTACTGTTTATACCGCACGTGTATCAGTGTGTATTAGTAATGTGAGTACTGTTTATACCGCACGTGTATTTGTGTGTATTAGTAATGTGAGTACTGTTTATACCGCACGTGTATCAGTGTGTATTAGTAATGTGAGTACTGTTTATACTGCTTGTGTATCTGTGTGTATTAGTAATGTGTGTACTGTTTATACCGCACGTGTATCAGTGTGTATTAGTAATGTGAGTACTGTTTATACCCCACGTGTATCAGTGTGTATTAGTAATGTGAGTACTGTTTATACCCCACGTGTATCAGTGTGTATTAGTAATGTGAGTACTGTTTATACTGCTTGTGTATCTGTGTGTATTAGTAATGTGTGTACTGTTTATACCGCACGTGTTTCAGTGTGTATTAGTAATGTGAGTACTGTTTATACCCCACGTGTATCAGTGTGTATTAGTAATGTGTGTACTGTTTATACTGCACGTGTTTCAGTGTGTATTAGTAATGTGTGTACTGTTTATACCGCACGTGTATCAGTGTGTATTAGTAATGTGAGTACTGTTTATACCCCACGTGTATCAGTGTGTATTAGTAATGTGTGTACTGTTTATACTGCACGTGTATCAGTGTGTATTAGTAATGTGTGTACTGTTTATACCGCACGTGTATCAGTGTGTATTAGTAATGTGAATACTGTTTATACCGCACGTGTATCAGTGTGTATTAGTAATGTGAGTACTGTTTATACCGCACGTGTATCAGTGTGTATTAGTAATGTGAGTACTGTTTATACCCCACGTGTATCAGTGTGTATTAGTAATGTGTGTACTGTTTATACCGCACGTGTATCAGTGTGTATTAGTAATGTGAGTACTGTTTATACCCCACGTGTATCAGTGTGTATTAGTAATGTGTGTACTGTTTATACTGCACGTGTATCAGTGTGTATTAGTAATGTGTGTACTGTTTATACCGCACGTGTATCAGTGTGTATTAGTAATGTGAATACTGTTTATACCGCACGTGTATCAGTGTGTATTAGTAATGTGAATACTGTTTATACCGCACGTGTATCAGTGTGTATTAGTAATGTGTGTACTGTTTATACCGCACGTTTTTCAGTGTGTATTAGTAATGTGAGTACTGTTTATACCCCACGTGTATCAGTGTGTATTAGTAATGTGTGTACTGTTTATACTGCACGTGTATCAGTGTGTATTAGTAATGTGTGTACTGTTTATACCGCACGTGTATCAGTGTGTATTAGTAATGTGAATACTGTTTATACCGCACGTGTATCAGTGTGTATTAGTAATGTGAATACTGTTTATACCGCACGTGTATCAGTGTGTATTAGTAATGCGAGTACTGTTTATACCGCACGTGTATCAGTGTGTATTAGTAATGCGAGTACTGTTTATACCGCACGTGTATTTGTGTGTATTAGTAATGTGAGTACTGTTTATACCGCACGTGTATCAGTGTGTATTAGTAATGTGAGTACTGTTTATACTGCTTGTGTATCTGTGTGTATTAGTAATGTGTGTACTGTTTATACCGCACGTGTATCAGTGTGTATTAGTAATGTGAGTACTGTTTATACCCCACGTGTATCAGTGTGTATTAGTAATGTGAGTACTGTTTATACCCCACGTGTATCAGTGTGTATTAGTAATGTGAGTACTGTTTATACTGCTTGTGTATCTGTGTGTATTAGTAATGTGTGTACTGTTTATACCGCACGTGTTTCAGTGTGTATTAGTAATGTGAGTACTGTTTATACCCCACGTGTATCAGTGTGTATTAGTAATGTGTGTACTGTTTATACTGCACGTGTTTCAGTGTGTATTAGTAATGTGTGTACTGTTTATACCGCACGTGTATCAGTGTGTATTAGTAATGTGAGTACTGTTTATACCCCACGTGTATCAGTGTGTATTAGTAATGTGTGTACTGTTTATACTGCACGTGTATCAGTGTGTATTAGTAATGTGTGTACTGTTTATACCGCACGTGTATCAGTGTGTATTAGTAATGTGAATACTGTTTATACCGCACGTGTATCAGTGTGTATTAGTAATGTGAGTACTGTTTATACCGCACGTGTATCAGTGTGTATTAGTAATGTGAGTACTGTTTATACCCCACGTGTATCAGTGTGTATTAGTAATGTGTGTACTGTTTATACCGCACGTGTATCAGTGTGTATTAGTAATGTGAGTACTGTTTATACCCCACGTGTATCAGTGTGTATTAGTAATGTGTGTACTGTTTATACTGCACGTGTATCAGTGTGTATTAGTAATGTGTGTACTGTTTATACCGCACGTGTATCAGTGTGTATTAGTAATGTGAATACTGTTTATACCGCACGTGTATCAGTGTGTATTAGTAATGTGAATACTGTTTATACCGCACGTGTATCAGTGTGTATTAGTAATGTGTGTACTGTTTATACCGCACGTTTTTCAGTGTGTATTAGTAATGTGAGTACTGTTTATACCCCACGTGTATCAGTGTGTATTAGTAATGTGTGTACTGTTTATACTGCACGTGTATCAGTGTGTATTAGTAATGTGTGTACTGTTTATACCGCACGTGTATCAGTGTGTATTAGTAATGTGAATACTGTTTATACCGCACGTGTATCAGTGTGTATTAGTAATGTGAATACTGTTTATACCGCACGTGTATCAGTGTGTATTAGTAATGCGAGTACTGTTTATACCGCACGTGTATCAGTGTGTATTAGTAATGCGAGTACTGTTTATACCGCACGTGTATCAGTGTGTATTAGTAATGTGTGTACTGTTTATACCGCACGTGTATCAGTGTGTATTAGTAATGTGTGTACTGTTTATACCGCACGTGTATCAGTGTGTATTAGTAATGTGTGTACTGTTTATACCGCACGTGTATCAGTGTGTATTAGTAATGTGTGTACTGTTTATACCGCACGTGTATCAGTGTGTATTAGTAATGTGTGTACTGTTTATACTGCATGTGTATCAGTGTGTATTAGTAATGTGTGTACTGTTTATACCGCATGTGTATCAGTGTGTATTAGTAATGTGTGTACTGTTTATACCGCACGTGTATCAGTGTGTATTAGTAATGTGAGTACTGTTTATACCGCACGTGTATCAGTGTGTATTAGTAATGTGAGTACTGTTTATACCGCACGTGTATCAGTGTGTATTAGTAATGTGAGTACTGTTTATACTGCATGTGTATCAGTGTGTATTAGTAATGTGTGTACTGTTTATACTGCTTGTGTATCAGTCTGTATTAGTAATGTGTGTACTGTTTATACCGCACGTGTATCAGTGTGTATTAGTAATGTGAGTACTGTTTATACTGCATGTGTATCAGTGTGTATTAGTAATGTGAGTACTGTTTATACCGCACGTGTATCAGTGTGTATTAGTAATGTGAGTACTGTTTATACTGCACGTGTATTACTGTGTATTAGTAATGTGAGTACTGTTTATACCGCACGTGTATTAGTGTGTATTAGTAATGTGTGTACTGTTTATACCGCACGTTTATCAGTGTGTATTAGTAATGTGAGTACTGTTTATACCGCACGTGTATTAGTGTGTATTAGTAATGTGTGTACTGTTTATACCGCACATGCATCAGTGTGTATTAGTAATGTGAGTACTGTTTATACTGCACGTGTATCAGTGTGTATTAGTAATGTGTGTACTGTTTATACCGCACGTGTATCAGTGTGTATTAGTAATGTGAGTACTGTTTATACTGCACGTGTATTAGTGTGTATTAGTAATGTGAGTACTGTTTATACTGCACGTGTATTAGTGTGTATTAGTAATGTGAGTACTGTTTATACCGCACGTGTATTAGTGTGTATTAGTAATGTGAGTACTGTTTATGCCGCACGTGTATTAGTAATGTGAGTACTGTTTTTATACCACGTGTATTAGTAATGTGAGTACTGTTTATACCGCATGTGTATCAGTGTGTATTAGTAATGTGAGTACTGTTTATACCGCACGTGTATCAGTGTGTATTAGTAATGTGAGTACTGTTTATACTGCTTGTGTATCAGTGTGTATTAGTAATGTGTGTACTGTTTATACCGCACGTGTATCAGTGTGTATTAGTAATGTGAATACTGTTTATACCGCACGTGTATCAGTGTGTATTAGTAATGTGTGTACTGTTTATACCGCACGTGTATCAGTGTGTATTAGTAATGTGAGTACTGTTTATACTGCACGTGTATTAGTGTGTATTAGTAATGTGTGTACTGTTTATACCGCACGTGTATCAGTGTGTATTAGTAATGTGTGTACTGTTTATACTGCACGTGTATCAGTGTGTATTAGTAATGTGTGTACCACGTGTATCAGTGTGTATTAGTAATGTGTGTACCACGTGTATCAGTGTGTATTAGTAATGTGTGTACTGTTTATACTGCATGTGTATCAGTGTGTATTAGTAATGTGAGTACTGTTTATACCGCACGTGTATCAGTGTGTATTAGTAATGTGTGTACTGTTTATACTGCATGTGTATCAGTGTGTATTAGTAATGTGAGTACTGTTTATACCGCACGTGTATTAGTGTGTATTAGTAATGTGAGTACTGTTTATACCGCACGTGTATTAGTAATGTGAATACTGTTTATACCGCACGTGTATCAGTGTGTATTAGTAATGTGAGTACTGTTTATTAATACACACTGATACACGTGTGGTATAATGTGTGTACTGTTTATACCGCACGTGTATCTGTGTGTATTAGTAATGTGTGTACTGTTTATACCGCACGTGTATCAGTGTGTATTAGTAATGTGTGTACCACGTGTATCAGTGTGTATTAGTAATGTGTGTACCATGTGTATCAGTGTGTATTAGTAATGTGTGTACCACGTGTATCAGTGTGTATTAGTAATATGTGTACCACGTGTATCAGTGTGTATTAGTAATGTGTGTACTGTTTATACTGCATGTGTATCAGTGTGTATTAGTAATGTGTGTACTGTTTATACCGCACGTGTATCAGTGTGTATTAGTAATGTGAGTACTGTTTATACCGCACGTGTATCAGTGTGTATTAGTAATGTGAGTACTGTTTATACTGCATGTGTATCAGTGTGTATTAGTAATGTGAGTACTGTTTATACCGCACGTGTATCAGTGTGTATTAGTAATGTGAGTACTGTTTATACCGCACGTGTATCAGTGTGTATTAGTAATGTGAGTACTGTTTATACCCCACGTGTATCAGTGTGTATTAGTAATGTGTGTACTGTTTATACCGCACGTGTATCAGTGTGTATTAGTAATGTGAGTACTGTTTATACTGCACGTGTATTAGTGTGTATTAGTAATGTGAGTACTGTTTATACCGCACGTGTATTAGTGTGTATTAGTAATGTGAGTACTGTTTATGCCGCACGTGTATTAGTAATGTGAGTATTGTTTTTATACCACGTGTATTAGTAATGTGAGTACTGTTTATACCGCATGTGTATCAGTGTGTATTAGTAATGTGAGTACTGTTTATACCGCACATGTATCAGTGTGTATTAGTAATGTGAGTACTGTTTATACCGCACGTGTATTAGTGTGTATTAGTAATGCGAGTACTGTTTATACCGCACGTATATCAGTGTGTATTAGTAATGTGTGTACTGTTTATACCGCACGTGTATTAGTAATGTGAATACTGTTTATAACGCACGTGTATTAGTAATGTGAGTACTGTTTATTAATACACACTGATACACGTGTGGTATAATGTGTGTACTGTTTATACCGCACGTGTATTAGTAATGTGTGTACTGTTTATACCGCACGTGTATTAGTAATGTGAGTTCTGTTTATTAATACACACTGATACACGTGTGGTATAATGTGTGTACTGTTTATACCGCACGTGTATCAGTGTGTATTAGTAATGTGTGTACCATGTGTATCAGTGTGTATTAGTAATGTGTGTACCATGTGTATCAGTGTGTATTAGTAATGTGAGTACTGTTTATACTGCACGTGTATCAGTGTGTATTAGTAATATGTGTACTGTTTATACCGCATGTGTATCAGTGTGTATTAGTAATGTGAGTACTGTTTATACCGCACGTGTATCAGTGTGTATTAGTAATGTGAGTACTGTTTATACCGCACGTGTATTAGTGTGTATTAGTAATGTGAGTACTGTTTATACCGCACATGTATTAGTAATGTGTGTACTGTTTATACCGCACGTGTATCAGTGTGTATTAGTAATGTGAGTACTGTTTATACCCCACGTGTATCAGTGTGTATTAGTAATGTGAGTACTGTTTATACCCCACGTGTATCAGTGTGTATTAGTAATGTGTGTACTGTTTATACCCCACGTGTATCAGTGTGTATTAGTAATGTGAGTACTGTTTATACCGCACGTGTATCAGTGTGTATTAGTAATGTGAGTACTGTTTATACCCCACGTGTATCAGTGTGTATTAGTAATGTGTGTACTGTTTATACCCCACGTGTATCAGTGTGTATTAGTAATGTGAGTACTGTTTATACCGCACGTGTATCAGTGTGTATTAGTAATGTGTGTACTGTTTATACCGCACGTGTATCAGTGTGTATTAGTAATGTGAGTACTGTTTATACCCCACGTGTATCAGTGTGTATTAGTAATGTGTGTACTGTTTATACCGCACGTGTATCAGTGTGTATTAGTAATGTGTGTACTGTTTATACCGCACGTGTATCAGTGTGTATTAGTAATGTGAGTACTGTTTATACCCCACGTGTATCAGTGTGTATTAGTAATGTGAGTACTGTTTATACCGCACGTGTATCAGTCTGTATTTGTAATGTGTGTACTGTTTATACCGCACGTGTATCAGTGTGTATTAGTAATGTGTGTACCATGTGTATCAGTGTGTATTAGTAATGTGTGTACCATGTGTATCAGTGTGTATTAGTACTGTGTGTACCATGTGTATCAGTGTGTATTAGTAATGTGTGTAGTGTTTATACCGCACATGTATCAGTGTGTATTAGTAATGTGTGGACTGTTTATACCGCACGTGTATCAGTGTGTATTAGTAATGTGAGTACTGTTTATACCGCACGTGTATCAGTGTGTATTAGTAATGTGAGTACTGTTTATACCGCACGTGTATCAGTGTGTATTAGTAATGTGAGTACTGTTTATACCGCACGTTTATCAGTGTGTATTAGTAATGTGAGTACTGTTTATACCGCACGTGTATCAGTGTGTATTAGTAGTGTGTGTACTGTTTATACCCCACGTGTATCAGTGTGTATTAGTAATGCGAGTACTGTTTATACCGCACGTGTATCAGTGTGTATTAGTAATGTGAGTACTGTTTATTAATACACACTGATACACGTGTGGTATAATGTGTGTACTGTTTATACCGCACGTGTATCAGTGTGTATTAGTAATGTGTGTACCATGTGTATCAGTGTGTATTAGTAATGTGTGTACCATGTGTATCAGTGTGTATTAGTAATGTGTGTACCATGTGTATCAGTGTGTATTAGTAATGTGTGTACTGTTTATACCGCACGTGTATCAGTGTGTATTAGTAATGTGAGTACTGTTTATACTGCTTGTGTATCAGTGTGTATTAGTAATGTGTGTACTGTTTATACCGCACGTGTATCAGTGTGTATTAGTAATGTGAATACTGTTTATACCGCACGTGTATCAGTGTGTATTAGTAATGTGTGTACTGTTTATACCGCACGTGTATCAGTGTGTATTAGTAATGTGAGTACTGTTTATACTGCACGTGTATTAGTGTGTATTAGTAATGTGTGTACTGTTTATACCGCACGTGTATCAGTGTGTATTAGTAATGTGTGTACTGTTTATACTGCACGTGTATCAGTGTGTATTAGTAATGTGTGTACCACGTGTATCAGTGTGTATTAGTAATGTGTGTACCACGTGTATCAGTGTGTATTAGTAATGTGTGTACTGTTTATACTGCATGTGTATCAGTGTGTATTAGTAATGTGAGTACTGTTTATACCGCACGTGTATCAGTGTGTATTAGTAATGTGTGTACTGTTTATACTGCATGTGTATCAGTGTGTATTAGTAATGTGAGTACTGTTTATACCGCACGTGTATTAGTGTGTATTAGTAATGTGAGTACTGTTTATACCGCACGTGTATTAGTAATGTGAATACTGTTTATACCGCACGTGTATCAGTGTGTATTAGTAATGTGAGTACTGTTTATTAATACACACTGATACACGTGTGGTATAATGTGTGTACTGTTTATACCGCACGTGTATCTGTGTGTATTAGTAATGTGTGTACTGTTTATACCGCACGTGTATCAGTGTGTATTAGTAATGTGTGTACCACGTGTATCAGTGTGTATTAGTAATGTGTGTACCATGTGTATCAGTGTGTATTAGTAATGTGTGTACCACGTGTATCAGTGTGTATTAGTAATATGTGTACCACGTGTATCAGTGTGTATTAGTAATGTGAGTACTGTTTATACCCCACGTGTATCAGTGTGTATTAGTAATGTGTGTACTGTTTATACCGCACGTGTATCAGTGTGTATTAGTAATGTGAGTACTGTTTATACCGCACGTGTATCAGTGTGTATTAGTAATGTGAGTACTGTTTATACTGCATGTGTATCAGTGTGTATTAGTAATGTGAGTACTGTTTATACCGCACGTGTATCAGTGTGTATTAGTAATGTGAGTACTGTTTATACTGCACGTGTATTACTGTGTATTAGTAATGTGAGTACTGTTTATACCGCACGTGTATTAGTGTGTATTAGTAATGTGTGTACTGTTTATACCGCACGTTTATCAGTGTGTATTAGTAATGTGAGTACTGTTTATACCGCACGTGTATTAGTGTGTATTAGTAATGTGTGTACTGTTTATACCGCACATGTATCAGTGTGTATTAGTAATGTGAGTACTGTTTATACTGCACGTGTATCAGTGTGTATTAGTAATGTGTGTACTGTTTATACCGCACGTGTATCAGTGTGTATTAGTAATGTGAGTACTGTTTATACTGCACATGTATTAGTGTGTATTAGTAATGTGAGTACTGTTTATACTGCACGTGTATTAGTGTGTATTAGTAATGTGAGTACTGTTTATACCGCACGTGTATTAGTGTGTATTAGTAATGTGAGTACTGTTTATGCCGCACGTGTATTAGTAATGTGAGTACTGTTTTTATACCACGTGTATTAGTAATGTGAGTACTGTTTACACCGCATGTGTATCAGTGTGTATTAGTAATGTGAGTACTGTTTATACCGCACGTGTATCAGTGTGTATTAGTAATGTGAGTACTGTTTATACCGCACGTTTATTAGTGTGTATTAGTAATGTGAGTACTGTTTATACCGCACATGTATTAGTAATGTGAGTACTGTTTATACCGCACGTGTATCAGTGTGTATTAGTAATGTGAGTACTGTTTATTAATACACACTGATACACGTGTGGTATAATGTGTGTACTGTTTATACCGCACGTGTATCTGTGTGTATTAGTAATGTGTGTACTGTTTATACCGCACGTGTATCAGTGTGTATTAGTAATGTGTGTACCACGTGTATCAGTGTGTATTAGTAATGTGTGTACCATGTGTATCAGTGTGTATTAGTAATGTGTGTACCACGTGTATCAGTGTGTATTAGTAATGTGTGTACCACGTGTATCAGTGTGTATTAGTAATGTGTGTACTGTTTATACTGCATGTGTATCAGTGTGTATTAGTAATGTGTGTACTGTTTATACCGCACGTGTATCAGTGTGTATTAGTAATGTGAGTACTGTTTATACCGCACGTGTATCAGTGTGTATTAGTAATGTGAGTACTGTTTATACTGCATGTGTATCAGTGTGTATTAGTAATGTGAGTACTGTTTATACCGCACGTGTATCAGTGTGTATTAGTAATGTGAGTACTGTTTATACTGCACGTGTATTACTGTGTATTAGTAATGTGAGTACTGTTTATACCGCACGTGTATTAGTGTGTATTAGTAATGTGTGTACTGTTTATACCGCACATTTATCAGTGTGTATTAGTAATGTGAGTACTGTTTATACCGCACGTGTATTAGTGTGTATTAGTAATGTGTGTACTGTTTATACCGCACATGCATCAGTGTGTATTAGTAATGTGAGTACTGTTTATACTGCACGTGTATCAGTGTGTATTAGTAATGTGTGTACTGTTTATACCGCACGTGTATCAGTGTGTATTAGTAATGTGAGTACTGTTTATACTGCACGTGTATTAGTGTGTATTAGTAATGTGAGTACTGTTTATACTGCACGTGTATTAGTGTGTATTAGTAATGTGAGTACTGTTTATACCGCACGTGTATTAGTGTGTATTAGTAATGTGAGTACTGTTTATGCCGCACGTGTATTAGTAATGTGAGTACTGTTTTTATACCACGTGTATTAGTAATGTGAGTACTGTTTATACCGCATGTGTATCAGTGTGTATTAGTAATGTGAGTACTGTTTATACCGCACGTGTATCAGTGTGTATTAGTAATGTGAGTACTGTTTATACCGCGTGTGTATTAGTAATGTGAGTACTGTTTATACCGCACATGTATTAGTAATGTGAGTACTGTTTATACCGCACGTGTATCAGTGTGTATTAGTAATGTGAGTACTGTTTATACCGCACGTGTATCAGTGTGTATTAGTAATGTGAGTACTGTTTATACCCCACGTGTATCAGTGTGTATTAGTAATGTGTGTACTGTTTATACCGCACGTGTATCAGTGTGTATTAGTAATGTGAGTACTGTTTATACTGCACGTGTATTAGTGTGTATTAGTAATGTGAGTACTGTTTATACCGCACGTGTATTAGTGTGTATTAGTAATGTGAGTACTGTTTATACCGCACGTGTATTAGTGTGTATTAGTAATGTGAGTACTGTTTATGCCGCACGTGTATTAGTAATGTGAGTATTGTTTTTATACCACGTGTATTAGTAATGTGAGTACTGTTTATACCGCATGTGTATCAGTGTGTATTAGTAATGTGAGTACTGTTTATACCGCACGTGTATCAGTGTGTATTAGTAATGTGAGTACTGTTTATACCGCACGTGTATTAGTGTGTATTAGTAATGCGAGTACTGTTTATACCGCACGTATATCAGTGTGTATTAGTAATGTGTGTACTGTTTATACCGCACGTGTATTAGTAATGTGAATACTGTTTATAACGCACGTGTATTAGTAATGTGAGTACTGTTTATTAATACACACTGATACACGTGTGGTATAATGTGTGTACTGTTTATACCGCACGTGTATTAGTAATGTGTGTACTGTTTATACCGCACGTGTATTAGTAATGTGAGTTCTGTTTATTAATACACACTGATACACGTGTGGTATAATGTGTGTACTGTTTATACCGCACGTGTATCAGTGTGTATTAGTAATGTGTGTACCATGTGTATCAGTGTGTATTAGTAATGTGTGTACCATGTGTATCAGTGTGTATTAGTAATGTGAGTACTGTTTATACTGCACGTGTATCAGTGTGTATTAGTAATATGAGTACTGTTTATACCGCATGTGTATCAGTGTGTATTAGTAATGTGAGTACTGTTTATACCGCACGTGTATCAGTGTGTATTAGTAATGTGAGTACTGTTTATACCGCACGTGTATTAGTGTGTATTAGTAATGTGAGTACTGTTTATACCGCACATGTATTAGTAATGTGTGTACTGTTTATACCGCACGTGTATCAGTGTGTATTAGTAATGTGAGTACTGTTTATACCCCACGTGTATCAGTGTGTATTAGTAATGTGAGTACTGTTTATACCCCACGTGTATCAGTGTGTATTAGTAATGTGTGTACTGTTTATACCCCACGTGTATCAGTGTGTATTAGTAATGTGAGTACTGTTTATTCCGCACGTGTATCAGTGTGTATTAGTAATGTGAGTACTGTTTATACCCCACGTGTATCAGTGTGTATTAGTAATGTGTGTACTGTTTATACCCCACGTGTATCAGTGTGTATTAGTAATGTGAGTACTGTTTATACCGCACGTGTATCAGTGTGTATTAGTAATGTGTGTACTGTTTATACCGCACGTGTATCAGTGTGTATTAGTAATGTGAGTACTGTTTATACCCCACGTGTATCAGTGTGTATTAGTAATGTGTGTACTGTTTATACCGCACGTGTATCAGTGTGTATTAGTAATGTGTGTACTGTTTATACCGCACGTGTATCAGTGTGTATTAGTAATGTGAGTACTGTTTATACCCCACGTGTATCAGTGTGTATTAGTAATGTGAGTACTGTTTATACCGCACGTGTATCAGTCTGTATTAGTAATGTGTGTACTGTTTATACCGCACGTGTATCAGTGTGTATTAGTAATGTGTGTACCATGTGTATCAGTGTGTATTAGTAATGTGTGTACCATGTGTATCAGTGTGTATTAGTACTGTGTGTACCATGTGTATCAGTGTGTATTAGTAATGTGAGTACTGTTTATACCGCACGTGTATCAGTCTGTATTAGTAATGTGTGTACTGTTTATACCGCACGTGTATCAGTGTGTATTAGTAATGTGTGTACCATGTGTATCAGTGTGTATTAGTAATGTGTGTACCATGTGTATCAGTGTGTATTAGTACTGTGTGTACCATGTGTATCAGTGTGTATTAGTAATGTGTGTAGTGTTTATACCGCACATGTATCAGTGTGTATTAGTAATGTGTGGACTGTTTATACCGCACGTGTATCAGTGTGTATTAGTAATGTGAGTACTGTTTATACCGCACGTGTATCAGTGTGTATTAGTAATGTGAGTACTGTTTATACCGCACGTGTATCAGTGTGTATTAGTAATGTGAGTACTGTTTATACCGCACGTTTATCAGTGTGTATTAGTAATGTGAGTACTGTTTATACCGCACGTGTATCAGTGTGTATTAGTAGTGTGTGTACTGTTTATACCCCACGTGTATCAGTGTGTATTAGTAATGCGAGTACTGTTTATACCGCACGTGTATCAGTGTGTATTAGTAATGTGAGTACTGTTTATTAATACACACTGATACACGTGTGGTATAATGTGTGTACTGTTTATACCGCACGTGTATCAGTGTGTATTAGTAATGTGTGTACCATGTGTATCAGTGTGTATTAGTAATGTGTGTACCATGTGTATCAGTGTGTATTAGTAATGTGTGTACCATGTGTATCAGTGTGTATTAGTAATGTGTGTACTGTTTATACCGCACGTGTATCAGTGTGTATTAGTAATGTGAGTACTGTTTATACTGCTTGTGTATCAGTGTGTATTAGTAATGTGTGTACTGTTTATACCGCACGTGTATCAGTGTGTATTAGTAATGTGAATACTGTTTATACCGCACGTGTATCAGTGTGTATTAGTAATGTGTGTACTGTTTATACCGCACGTGTATCAGTGTGTATTAGTAATGTGAGTACTGTTTATACTGCACGTGTATTAGTGTGTATTAGTAATGTGTGTACTGTTTATACCGCACGTGTATCAGTGTGTATTAGTAATGTGTGTACTGTTTATACTGCATGTGTATCAGTGTGTATTAGTAATGTGAGTACTGTTTATACCGCACGTGTATTAGTGTGTATTAGTAATGTGATAACTTTTTATACTGCATGTGTATCAGTGTGTATTAGTAATGTGAGTACTGTTTATACCGCACGTGTATTAGTGTGTATTAGTAATGTGAGTACTGTTTATACCGCACGTGTATCAGTGTGTATTAGTAATGTGTGTACTGTTTATGCCGCACGTGTATTAGTAATGTGAGTACTGTTTTTATACCACGTGTATTAGTAATGTGAGTACTGTTTATACCGCATGTGTATCAGTGTGTATTAGTAATGTGAGTACTGTTTATACCGCACGTGTATCAGTGTGTATTAGTAATGTGAGTACTGTTTAT
This sequence comes from Ascaphus truei, assembly GCF_040206685.1. Lineage (NCBI taxonomy): Eukaryota > Metazoa > Chordata > Amphibia > Anura > Ascaphidae > Ascaphus > Ascaphus truei. The sequence continues at coordinate 47,064,712 of NC_134495.1, forward strand.
ACCGCACGTGTATTAGTGTGTATTAGTAATGCGAGTACTGTTTATACCGCACGTGTATCAGTGTGTATTAGTAATGTGTGTACTGTTTATACTGCATGTGTATCAGTGTGTATTAGTAATGTGAGTACTGTTTATACCGCACGTGTATCAGTGTGTATTAGTAATGTGTGTACTGTTTATACTGCATGTGTATCAGTGTGTATTAGTAATGTGAGTACTGTTTATACCGCACGTGTATTAGTGTGTATTAGTAATGTGAGTACTGTTTATACCGCACTTGTATTAGTAATGTGAATACTGTTTATACCGCACGTGTATCAGTGTGTATTAGTAATGTGAGTACTGTTTATTAATACACACTGATACACGTGTGGTATAATGTGTGTACTGTTTATACCGCACGTGTATCAGTGTGTATTAGTAATGTGTGTACCACGTGTATCAGTGTGTATTAGTAATGTGTGTACCATGTGTATCAGTGTGTATTAGTAATGTGTGTACCACGTGTATTAGTGTGTATTAGTAATGTGTGTACCACGTGTATCAGTGTGTATTAGTAATGTGTGTACTGTTTATACTGCATGTGTATCAGTGTGTATTAGTAATGTGTGTACTGTTTATACCGCACGTGTATCAGTGTGTATTAGTAATGTGAGTACTGTTTATACCGCACGTGTATCAGTGTGTATTAGTAATGTGAGTACTGTTTATACTGCATGTGTATCAGTGTGTATTAGTAATGTGAGTACTGTTTATACCGCACGTGTATCAGCGTGTATTAGAAATGTGAGTACTGTTTATACTGCACGTGTATTAGTGTGTATTAGTAATGTGAGTACTGTTTATACCGCACGTGTATTAGTGTGTATTAGTAATGTGAGTACTGTTTATACCGCACGTTTATCAGTGTGTATTAGTAATGTGAGTACTGTTTATACCGCACGTGTATTAGTGTGTATTAGTAATGTGTGTACTGTTTATACCGCACATGTATCAGTGTGTATTAGTAATGTGAGTACTGTTTATACTGCACGTGTATCAGTGTGTATTAGTAATGTGTGTACTGTTTATACCACACGTGTATCAGTGTGTATTAGTAATGTGAGTACTGTTTATACTGCACGTGTATTAGTGTGTATTAGTAATGTGAGTACTGTTTATACTGCACGTGTATTAGTGTGTATTAGTAATGTGAGTACTGTTTATACCGCACGTGTATTAGTGTGTATTAGTAATGTGAGTACTGTTTATGCCGCACGTGTATTAGTAATGTGAGTACTGTTTTTATACCACGTGTATTAGTAATGTGAGTACTGTTTATACCGCATGTGTATCAGTGTGTATTAGTAATGTGAGTACTGTTTATACCGCACGTGTATCAGTGTGTATTAGTAATGTGAGTACTGTTTATACCGCACGTGTATTAGTGTGTATTAGTAATGTGAGTACTGTTTATACCGCACATGTATTAGTAATGTGAGTACTGTTTATACCGCACGTGTATCAGTGTGTATTAGTAATGTGAGTACTGTTTATACCCCACGTGTATCAGTGTGTATTAGTAATGTGTGTACTGTTTATACCGCACGTGTATCAGTGTGTATTAGTAATGTGAGTACTGTTTATACTGCACGTGTATTAGTGTGTATTAGTAATGTGAGTACTGTTTATACCGCACGTGTATTAGTGTGTATTAGTAATGTGAGTACTGTTTATACCGCACGTGTATTAGTGTGTATTAGTAATGTGAGTACTGTTTATACCGCACATGTATTAGTAATGTGAGTACTGTTTCTACCGCACGTGTATCAGTGTGTATTAGTAATGTGAGTACTGTTTATACCGCACGTGTATCAGTGTGTATTAGTAATGTGAGTACTGTTTATACCCCACGTGTATCAGTGTGTATTAGTAATGTGTATACTGTTTATACCGCACGTGTATCAGTGTGTATTAGTAATGTGAGTACTGTTTATACTGCACGTGTATTAGTGTGTATTAGTAATGTGAGTACTGTTTATACCGCACGTGTATTAGTGTGTATTAGTAATGTGAGTACTGTTTATACCGCACGTGTATTAGTATGTATTAGTAATGTGAGTACTGTTTATGCCGCACGTGTATTAGTAATGTGAGTATTGTTTTTATACCACGTGTATTAGTAATGTGAGTACTGTTTATACCGCATGTGTATCAGTGTGTATTAGTAATGTGAGTACTGTTTATACCGCACGTGTATCAGTGTGTATTAGTAATGTGAGTACTGTTTATACCGCACGTGTATTAGTGTGTATTAGTAATGCGAGTACTGTTTATACCGCACGTGTATCAGTGTGTATTAGTAATGTGTGTACTGTTTATACCGCACGTGTATTAGTAATGTGAATACTGTTTATAACGCACGTGTATTAGTAATGTGAGTACTGTTTATTAATACACACTGATACACGTGTGGTATAATGTGTGTACTGTTTATACCGCACGTGTATTAGTAATGTGTGTACTGTTTATACCGCACGTGTATTAGTAATGTGAGTACTGTTTATTAATACACACTGATACACGTGTGGTATAATGTGTGTACTGTTTATACCGCACGTGTATCAGTGTGTATTAGTAATGTGTGTACCATGTGTATCAGTGTGTATTAGTAATGTGTGTACCATGTGTATCAGTGTGTATTAGTAATGTGAGTACTGTTTATACTGCACGTGTATCAGTGTGTATTAGTAATATGAGTACTGTTTATACCGCATGTGTATCAGTGTGTATTAGTAATGTGAGTACTGTTTATACCGCACGTGTATCAGTGTGTATTAGTAATGTGAGTACTGTTTATACCGCACGTGTATTAGTGTGTATTAGTAATGTGAGTACTGTTTATACCGCACATGTATTAGTAATGTGTGTACTGTTTATACCGCACGTGTATCAGTGTGTATTAGTAATGTGAGTACTGTTTATACCCCACGTGTATCAGTGTGTATTAGTAATGTGAGTACTGTTTATACCGCACGTGTATCAGTGTGTATTAGTAATGTGTGTACCATGTGTATCAGTGTGTATTAGTAATGTGTGTACCATGTGTATCAGTGTGTATTAGTAATGTGTGTACTGTTTATACCGCACGTGTATCAGTGTGTATTAGTAATGTGAGTACTGTTTATACTGCTTGTGTATCAGTGTGTATTAGTAATGTGTGTACTGTTTATACCGCACGTGTATCAGTGTGTATTAGTAATGTGAATACTGTTTATACCGCACGTGTATCAGTGTGTATTAGTAATGTGTGTACTGTTTATACCGCACGTGTATCAGTGTGTATTAGTAATGTGAGTACTGTTTATACTGCACGTGTATTAGTGTGTATTAGTAATGTGTGTACTGTTTATACCGCACGTGTATCAGTGTGTATTAGTAATGTGTGTACTGTTTATACTGCATGTGTATCAGTGTGTATTAGTAATGTGAGTACTGTTTATACCGCACGTGTATTAGTGTGTATTAGTAATGTGATAACTTTTTATACTGCATGTGTATCAGTGTGTATTAGTAATGTGAGTACTGTTTATACCGCACGTGTATTAGTGTGTATTAGTAATGTGAGTACTGTTTATACCGCACGTGTATCAGTGTGTATTAGTAATGTGTGTACTGTTTATGCCGCACGTGTATTAGTAATGTGAGTACTGTTTTTATACCACGTGTATTAGTAATGTGAGTACTGTTTATACCGCATGTGTATCAGTGTGTATTAGTAATGTGAGTACTGTTTATACCGCACGTGTATCAGTGTGTATTAGTAATGTGAGTACTGTTTATACCGCACGTGTATTAGTGTGTATTAGTAATGCGAGTACTGTTTATACCGCACGTGTATCAGTGTGTATTAGTAATGTGTGTACTGTTTATACTGCATGTGTATCAGTGTGTATTAGTAATGTGAGTACTGTTTATACCGCACGTGTATCAGTGTGTATTAGTAATGTGTGTACTGTTTATACTGCATGTGTATCAGTGTGTATTAGTAATGTGAGTACTGTTTATACCGCACGTGTATTAGTGTGTATTAGTAATGTGAGTACTGTTTATACCGCACTTGTATTAGTAATGTGAATACTGTTTATACCGCACGTGTATCAGTGTGTATTAGTAATGTGAGTACTGTTTATTAATACACACTGATACACGTGTGGTATAATGTGTGTACTGTTTATACCGCACGTGTATCAGTGTGTATTAGTAATGTGTGTACCACGTGTATCAGTGTGTATTAGTAATGTGTGTACCATGTGTATCAGTGTGTATTAGTAATGTGTGTACCACGTGTATCAGTGTGTATTAGTAATGTGTGTACCACGTGTATCAGTGTGTATTAGTAATGTGTGTACTGTTTATACTGCATGTGTATCAGTGTGTATTAGTAATGTGTGTACTGTTTATACCGCACGTGTATCAGTGTGTATTAGTAATGTGAGTACTGTTTATACCGCACGTGTATCAGTGTGTATTAGTAATGTGAGTACTGTTTATACTGCATGTGTATCAGTGTGTATTAGTAATGTGAGTACTGTTTATACCGCACGTGTATCAGCGTGTATTAGAAATGTGAGTACTGTTTATACTGCACGTGTATTAGTGTGTATTAGTAATGTGAGTACTGTTTATACCGCACGTGTATTAGTGTGTATTAGTAATGTGAGTACTGTTTATACCGCACGTTTATCAGTGTGTATTAGTAATGTGAGTACTGTTTATACCGCACGTGTATTAGTGTGTATTAGTAATGTGTGTACTGTTTATACCGCACATGTATCAGTGTGTATTAGTAATGTGAGTACTGTTTATACTGCACGTGTATCAGTGTGTATTAGTAATGTGTGTACTGTTTATACCACACGTGTATCAGTGTGTATTAGTAATGTGAGTACTGTTTATACTGCACGTGTATTAGTGTGTATTAGTAATGTGAGTACTGTTTATACTGCACGTGTATTAGTGTGTATTAGTAATGTGAGTACTGTTTATACCGCACGTGTATTAGTGTGTATTAGTAATGTGAGTACTGTTTATGCCGCACGTGTATTAGTAATGTGAGTACTGTTTTTATACCACGTGTATTAGTAATGTGAGTACTGTTTATACCGCATGTGTATCAGTGTGTATTAGTAATGTGAGTACTGTTTATACCGCACGTGTATCAGTGTGTATTAGTAATGTGAGTACTGTTTATACCGCACGTGTATTAGTGTGTATTAGTAATGTGAGTACTGTTTATACCGCACATGTATTAGTAATGTGAGTACTGTTTATACCGCACGTGTATCAGTGTGTATTAGTAATGTGAGTACTGTTTATACCCCACGTGTATCAGTGTGTATTAGTAATGTGTGTACTGTTTATACCGCACGTGTATCAGTGTGTATTAGTAATGTGAGTACTGTTTATACTGCACGTGTATTAGTGTGTATTAGTAATGTGAGTACTGTTTATACCGCACGTGTATTAGTGTGTATTAGTAATGTGAGTACTGTTTATACCGCACGTGTATTAGTGTGTATTAGTAATGTGAGTACTGTTTATACCGCACATGTATTAGTAATGTGAGTACTGTTTCTACCGCACGTGTATCAGTGTGTATTAGTAATGTGAGTACTGTTTATACCGCACGTGTATCAGTGTGTATTAGTAATGTGAGTACTGTTTATACCCCACGTGTATCAGTGTGTATTAGTAATGTGTATACTGTTTATACCGCACGTGTATCAGTGTGTATTAGTAATGTGAGTACTGTTTATACTGCACGTGTATTAGTGTGTATTAGTAATGTGAGTACTGTTTATACCGCACGTGTATTAGTGTGTATTAGTAATGTGAGTACTGTTTATACCGCACGTGTATTAGTATGTATTAGTAATGTGAGTACTGTTTATGCCGCACGTGTATTAGTAATGTGAGTATTGTTTTTATACCACGTGTATTAGTAATGTGAGTACTGTTTATACCGCATGTGTATCAGTGTGTATTAGTAATGTGAGTACTGTTTATACCGCACGTGTATCAGTGTGTATTAGTAATGTGAGTACTGTTTATACCGCACGTGTATTAGTGTGTATTAGTAATGCGAGTACTGTTTATACCGCACGTGTATCAGTGTGTATTAGTAATGTGTGTACTGTTTATACCGCACGTGTATTAGTAATGTGAATACTGTTTATAACGCACGTGTATTAGTAATGTGAGTACTGTTTATTAATACACACTGATACACGTGTGGTATAATGTGTGTACTGTTTATACCGCACGTGTATTAGTAATGTGTGTACTGTTTATACCGCACGTGTATTAGTAATGTGAGTACTGTTTATTAATACACACTGATACACGTGTGGTATAATGTGTGTACTGTTTATACCGCACGTGTATCAGTGTGTATTAGTAATGTGTGTACCATGTGTATCAGTGTGTATTAGTAATGTGTGTACCATGTGTATCAGTGTGTATTAGTAATGTGAGTACTGTTTATACTGCACGTGTATCAGTGTGTATTAGTAATATGAGTACTGTTTATACCGCATGTGTATCAGTGTGTATTAGTAATGTGAGTACTGTTTATACCGCACGTGTATCAGTGTGTATTAGTAATGTGAGTACTGTTTATACCGCACGTGTATTAGTGTGTATTAGTAATGTGAGTACTGTTTATACCGCACATGTATTAGTAATGTGTGTACTGTTTATACCGCACGTGTATCAGTGTGTATTAGTAATGTGAGTACTGTTTATACCCCACGTGTATCAGTGTGTATTAGTAATGTGAGTACTGTTTATACCGCACGTGTATCAGTGTGTATTAGTAATGTGAGTACTGTTTATACTGCATGTGTATCAGTGTGTATTAGTAATGTGAGTACTGTTTATACCGCACGTGTATCAGCGTGTATTAGTAATGTGAGTACTGTTTATACTGCACGTGTATTAGTGTGTATTAGTAATGTGAGTACTGTTTATACCGCACGTGTATTAGTGTGTATTAGTAATGTGAGTACTGTTTATACCGCACGTTTATCAGTGTGTATTAGTAATGTGAGTACTGTTTATACCGCACGTGTATTAGTGTGTATTAGTAATGTGTGTACTGTTTATACCGCACATGTATCAGTGTGTATTAGTAATGTGAGTACTGTTTATACTGCACGTGTATCAGTGTGTATTAGTAATGTGTGTACTGTTTATACCGCACGTGTATCAGTGTGTATTAGTAATGTGAGTACTGTTTATACTGCACGTGTATTAGTGTGTATTAGTAATGTGAGTACTGTTTATACTGCACGTGTATTAGTGTGTATTAGTAATGTGAGTACTGTTTATACCGCACGTGTATTAGTGTGTATTAGTAATGTGAGTACTGTTTATGCCGCACGTGTATTAGTAATGTGAGTACTGTTTTTATACCACGTGTATTAGTAATGTGAGTACTGTTTATACCCCACGTGTATCAGTGTGTATTAGTAATGTGAGTACTGTTTATACCCCACGTGTATCAGTGTGTATTAGTAATGTGTGTACTGTTTATACCGCACGTGTATCAGTGTGTATTAGCAATGTGTGTACTGTTTATACTGCATGTGTATCAGTGTGTATTAGTAATGTGAGTACTGTTTATACCGCACGTGTATCAGTGTGTATTAGTAATGTGTGTACTGTTTATACTGCATGTGTATCAGTGTGTATTAGTAATGTGAGTACTGTTTATACCGCACGTGTATTAGTGTGTATTAGTAATGTGAGTACTGTTTATACTGCATGTGTATCAGTGTGTATTAGTAATGTGAGTACTGTTTATACCGCACGTGTATTAGTGTGTATTAGTAATGTGAGTACTGTTTATACCGCACGTGTATCAGTGTGTATTAGTAATGTGTGTACTGTTTATGCCGCACGTGTATTAGTAATGTGAGTACTGTTTTTATACCACGTGTATTAGTAATGTGAGTACTGTTTATACCGCATGTGTATCAGTGTGTATTAGTAATGTGAGTACTGTTTATACCGCACGTGTATCAGTGTGTATTAGTAATGTGAGTACTGTTTATACCGCACGTGTATTAGTGTGTATTAGTAATGCGAGTACTGTTTAAACCGCACGTGTATCAGTGTGTATTAGTAATGTGTGTACTGTTTATACTGCATGTGTATCAGTGTGTATTAGTAATGTGAGTACTGTTTATACCGCACGTGTATCAGTGTGTATTAGTAATGTGTGTACTGTTTATACTGCATGTGTATCAGTGTGTATTAGTAATGTGAGTACTGTTTATACCGCACGTGTATTAGTGTGTATTAGTAATGTGAGTACTGTTTATACCGCACGTGTATTAGTAATGTGAATACTGTTTATACCGCACGTGTATCAGTGTGTATTAGTAATGTGAGTACTGTTTATTAATACACACTGATACACGTGTGGTATAATGTGTGTACTGTTTATACCGCACGTGTATCTGTGTGTATTAGTAATGTGTGTACTGTTTATACCGCACGTGTATCAGTGTGTATTAGTAATGTGTGTACCACGTGTATCAGTGTGTATTAGTAATGTGTGTACCATGTGTATCAGTGTGTATTAGTAATGTGTGTACCACGTGTATCAGTGTGTATTAGTAATGTGTGTACCACGTGTATCAGTGTGTATTAGTAATGTGTGTACTGTTTATACTGCATGTGTATCAGTGTGTATTAGTAATGTGTGTACTGTTTATACCGCAAGTGTATCAGTGTGTATTAGTAATGTGAGTACTGTTTATACCGCACGTGTATCAGTGTGTATTAGTAATGTGAGTACTGTTTATACTGCATGTGTATCAGTGTGTATTAGTAATGTGAGTACTGTTTATACTGCACGTGTATCAGTGTGTATTAGTAATGTGAGTACTGTTTATACCGCACGTGTATCAGTGTGTATTAGTAATGTGAGTACTGTTTATACTGCACGTGTATTAGTGTGTATTAGTAATGTGAGTACTGTTTATACCGCACGTGTATTAGTGTGTATTAGTAATGTGTGTACTGTTTATACCGCACGTTTATCAGTGTGTATTAGTAATGTGAGTACTGTTTATACCGCACGTGTATTAGTGTGTATTAGTAATGTGTGTACTGTTTATACCGCACATGCATCAGTGTGTATTAGTAATGTGAGTACTGTTTATACTGCACGTGTATCAGTGTGTATTAGTAATGTGTGTACTGTTTATACCGCACGTGTATCAGTGTGTATTAGTAATGTGAGTACTGTTTATACTGCACGTGTATTAGTGTGTATTAGTAATGTGAGTACTGTTTATACTGCACGTGTATTAGTGTGTATTAGTAATGTGAGTACTGTTTATACCGCACGTGTATTAGTGTGTATTAGTAATGTGAGTACTGTTTATGCCGCACGTGTATTAGTAATGTGAGTACTGTTTTTATACCACGTGTATTAGTAATGTGAGTACTGTTTATACCGCATGTGTATCAGTGTGTATTAGTAATGTGAGTACTGTTTATACCGCACGTGTATCAGTGTGTATTAGTAATGTGAGTACTGTTTATACCGCGTGTGAATTAGTAATGTGAGTACTGTTTATACCGCACATGTATTAGTAATGTGAGTACTGTTTATACCGCACGTGTATCAGTGTGTATTAGTAATGTGAGTACTGTTTATACCGCACGTGTATCAGTGTGTATTAGTAATGTGAGTACTGTTTATACCCCACGTGTATCAGTGTGTATTAGTAATGTGTGTACTGTTTATACCGCACGTGTATCAGTGTGTATTAGTAATGTGAGTACTGTTTATACTGCACGTGTATTAGTGTGTATTAGTAATGTGAGTACTGTTTATACCGCACGTGTATTAGTGTGTATTAGTAATGTGAGTACTGTTTATACCGCACGTGTATTAGTGTGTATTAGTAATGTGAGTACTGTTTATGCCGCACGTGTATTAGTAATGTGAGTATTGTTTTTATACCACGTGTATTAGTAATGTGAGTACTGTTTATACCGCATGTGTATCAGTGTGTATTAGTAATGTGAGTACTGTTTATACCGCACGTGTATCAGTGTGTATTAGTAATGTGAGTACTGTTTATACCGCACGTGTATTAGTGTGTATTAGTAATGCGAGTACTGTTTATACCGCACGTATATCAGTGTGTATTAGTAATGTGTGTACTGTTTATACCGCACGTGTATTAGTAATGTGAATACTGTTTATAACGCACGTGTATTAGTAATGTGAGTACTGTTTATTAATACACACTGATACACGTGTGGTATAATGTGTGTACTGTTTATACCGCACGTGTATTAGTAATGTGTGTACTGTTTATACCGCACGTGTATTAGTAATGTGAGTTCTGTTTATTAATACACACTGATACACGTGTGGTATAATGTGTGTACTGTTTATACCGCACGTGTATCAGTGTGTATTAGTAATGTGTGTACCATGTGTATCAGTGTGTATTAGTAATGTGTGTACCATGTGTATCAGTGTCTATTAGTAATGTGAGTACTGTTTATACTGCACGTGTATCAGTGTGTATTAGTAATATGAGTACTGTTTATACCGCATGTGTATCAGTGTGTATTAGTAATGTGAGTACTGTTTATACCGCACGTGTATCAGTGTGTATTAGTAATGTGAGTACTGTTTATACCGCACGTGTATTAGTGTGTATTAGTAATGTGAGTACTGTTTATACCGCACATGTATTAGTAATGTGTGTACTGTTTATACCGCACGTGTATCAGTGTGTATTAGTAATGTGAGTACTGTTTATACCCCACGTGTATCAGTGTGTATTAGTAATGTGAGTACTGTTTATACCCCACGTGTATCAGTGTGTATTAGTAATGTGTGTACTGTTTATACCCCACGTGTATCAGTGTGTATTAGTAATGTGAGTACTGTTTATACCGCACGTGTATCAGTGTGTATTAGTAATTTGAGTACTGTTTATACCCCACGTGTATCAGTGTGTATTAGTAATGTGTGTACTGTTTATACCCCACGTGTATCAGTGTGTATTAGTAATGTGAGTACTGTTTATACCGCACGTGTATCAGTGTGTATTAGTAATGTGTGTACTGTTTATACCGCACGTGTATCAGTGTGTATTAGTAATGTGAGTACTGTTTATACCCCACGTGTATCAGTGTGTATTAGTAATGTGTGTACTGTTTATACCGCACGTGTATCAGTGTGTATTAGTAATGTGTGTACTGTTTATACCGCACGTGTATCAGTGTGTATTAGTAATGTGAGTACTGTTTATACCCCACGTGTATCAGTGTGTATTAGTAATGTGAGTACTGTTTATACCGCACGTGTATCAGTCTGTATTAGTAATGTGTGTACTGTTTATACCGCACGTGTATCAGTGTGTATTAGTAATGTGTGTACCATGTGTATCAGTGTGTATTAGTAATGTGTGTACCATGTGTATCAGTGTGTATTAGTACTGTGTGTACCATGTGTATCAGTGTGTATTAGTAATGTGTGTAGTGTTTATACCGCACATGTATCAGTGTGTATTAGTAATGTGTGGACTGTTTATACCGCACGTGTATCAGTGTGTATTAGTAATGTGAGTACTGTTTATACCGCACGTGTATCAGTGTGTATTAGTAATGTGAGTACTGTTTATACCGCACGTGTATCAGTGTGTATTAGTAATGTGAGTACTGTTTATACCGCACGTTTATCAGTGTGTATTAGTAATGTGAGTACTGTTTATACCGCACGTGTATCAGTGTGTATTAGTAGTGTGTGTACTGTTTATACCCCACGTGTATCAGTGTGTATTAGTAATGCGAGTACTGTTTATACCGCACGTGTATCAGTGTGTATTAGTAATGTGAGTACTGTTTATTAATACACACTGATACACGTGTGGTATAATGTGTGTACTGTTTATACCGCACGTGTATCAGTGTGTATTAGTAATGTGTGTACCATGTGTATCAGTGTGTATTAGTAATGTGTGTACCATGTGTATCAGTGTGTATTAGTAATGTGTGTACCATGTGTATCAGTGTGTATTAGTAATGTGTGTACTGTTTATACCGCACGTGTATCAGTGTGTATTAGTAATGTGAGTACTGTTTATACTGCTTGTGTATCAGTGTGTATTAGTAATGTGTGTACTGTTTATACCGCACGTGTATCAGTGTGTATTAGTAATGTGAATACTGTTTATACCGCACGTGTATCAGTGTGTATTAGTAATGTGTGTACTGTTTATACCGCACGTGTATCAGTGTGTATTAGTAATGTGAGTACTGTTTATACTGCACGTGTATTAGTGTGTATTAGTAATGTGTGTACTGTTTATACCGCACGTGTATCAGTGTGTATTAGTAATGTGTGTACTGTTTATACTGCATGTGTATCAGTGTGTATTAGTAATGTGAGTACTGTTTATACCGCACGTGTATTAGTGTGTATTAGTAATGTGATAACTTTTTATACTGCATGTGTATCAGTGTGTATTAGTAATGTGAGTACTGTTTATACCGCACGTGTATTAGTGTGTATTAGTAATGTGAGTACTGTTTATACCGCACGTGTATCAGTGTGTATTAGTAATGTGTGTACTGTTTATGCCGCACGTGTATTAGTAATGTGAGTACTGTTTTTATACCACGTGTATTAGTAATGTGAGTACTGTTTATACCGCATGTGTATCAGTGTGTATTAGTAATGTGAGTACTGTTTATACCGCACGTGTATCAGTGTGTATTAGTAATGTGAGTACTGTTTATACCGCACGTGTATTAGTGTGTATTAGTAATGCGAGTACTGTTTATACCGCACGTGTATCAGTGTGTATTAGTAATGTGTGTACTGTTTATACTGCATGTGTATCAGTGTGTATTAGTAATGTGAGTACTGTTTATACCGCACGTGTATCAGTGTGTATTAGTAATGTGTGTACTGTTTATACTGCATGTGTATCAGTGTGTATTAGTAATGTGAGTACTGTTTATACCGCACGTGTATTAGTGTGTATTAGTAATGTGAGTACTGTTTATACCGCACGTGTATTAGTAATGTGAATACTGTTTATACCGCACGTGTATCAGTGTGTATTAGTAATGTGAGTACTGTTTATTAATACACACTGATACACGTGTGGTATAATGTGTGTACTGTTTATACCGCACGTGTATCAGTGTGTATTAGTAATGTGTGTACCACGTGTATCAGTGTGTATTAGTAATGTGTGTGCCATGTGTATCAGTGTGTATTAGTAATGTGTGTACCACGTGTATCAGTGTGTATTAGTAATTTGTGTACCACGTGTATCAGTGTGTATTAGTAATGTGTGTACTGTTTATACTGCATGTGTATCAGTGTGTATTAGTAATGTGTGTACTGTTTATACCGCACGTGTATCAGTGTGTATTAGTAATGTGAGTACTGTTTATACCGCACGTGTATCAGTGTGTATTAGTAATGTGAGTACTGTTTATACTGCATGTGTATCAGTGTGTATTAGTAATGTGTGTACCATGTGTATCAGTGTGTATTAGTAATGTGTGTACCATGTGTATCAGTGTGTATTAGTAATGTGTGTACCATGTGTATCAGTGTGTATTAGTAATGTGAGTACTGTTTATACTGCACGTGTATCAGTGTGTATTAGTAATGTGAGTACTGTTTATACTGCATGTGTATCAGTGTGTATTAGTAATGTGAGTACTGTTTATACCGCACGTGTATCAGTGTGTATTAGTAATGTGAGTACTGTTTATACTGCACGTGTATTAGTGTGTATTAGTAATGTGAGTACTGTTTATACCGCACGTGTATTAGTGTGTATTAGTAATGTGAGTACTGTTTATACCGCACGTTTATCAGTGTGTATTAGTAATGTGAGTACTGTTTATACCGCACGTGTATTAGTGTGTATTAGTAATGTGTGTACTGTTTATACCGCACATGTATCAGTGTGTATTAGTAATGTGAGTACTGTTTATACTGCACGTGTATCAGTGTGTATTAGTAATGTGTGTACTGTTTATACCGCACGTGTATCAGTGTGTATTAGTAATGTGAGTACTGTTTATACTGCACGTGTATTAGTGTGTATTAGTAATGTGAGTACTGTTTATACTGCACGTGTATTAGTGTGTATTAGTAATGTGAGTACTGTTTATACTGCACGTGTATTAGTGTGTATTAGTAATGTGAGTACTGTTTATACTGCACGTGTATTAGTGTGTATTAGTAGTGTGTGTACTGTTTATACCCCACGTGTATCAGTGTGTATTAGTAATGCGAGTACTGTTTATACCGCACGTGTATCAGTGTGTATTAGTAATGTGAGTACTGTTTATTAATACACACTGATACACGTGTGGTATAATGTGTGTACTGTTTATACCGCACGTGTATCAGTGTGTATTAGTAATGTGTGTACCATGTGTATCAGTGTGTATTAGTAATGTGTGTACCATGTGTATCAGTGTGTATTAGTAATGTGTGTACCATGTGTATCAGTGTGTATTAGTAATGTGTGTACTGTTTATACCGCACGTGTATCAGTGTGTATTAGTAATGTGAGTACTGTTTATACTGCTTGTGTATCAGTGTGTATTAGTAATGTGTGTACTGTTTATACCGCACGTGTATCAGTGTGTATTAGTAATGTGAATACTGTTTATACCGCACGTGTATCAGTGTGTATTAGTAATGTGTGTACTGTTTATACCGCACGTGTATCAGTGTGTATTAGTAATGTGAGTACTGTTTATACTGCACGTGTATTAGTGTGTATTAGTAATGTGTGTACTGTTTATACCGCACGTGTATCAGTGTGTATTAGTAATGTGTGTACTGTTTATACTGCATGTGTATCAGTGTGTATTAGTAATGTGAGTACTGTTTATACCGCACGTGTATTAGTGTGTATTAGTAATGTGAGTACTGTTTATACCGCACGTGTATCAGTGTGTATTAGTAATGTGTGTACTGTTTATGCCGCACGTGTATTAGTAATGTGAGTACTGTTTTTATACCACGTGTATTAGTAATGTGAGTACTGTTTATACCGCATGTGTATCAGTGTGTATTAGTAATGTGAGTACTGTTTATACCGCACGTGTATCAGTGTGTATTAGTAATGTGAGTACTGTTTATACCGCACGTGTATTAGTGTGTATTAGTAATGCGAGTACTGTTTATACCGCACGTGTATCAGTGTGTATTAGTAATGTGTGTACTGTTTATACTGCATGTGTATCAGTGTGTATTAGTAATGTGAGTACTGTTTATACCGCACGTGTATCAGTGTGTATTAGTAATGTGTGTACTGTTTATACTGCATGTGTATCAGTGTGTATTAGTAATGTGAGTACTGTTTATACCGCACGTGTATTAGTGTGTATTAGTAATGTGAGTACTGTTTATACCGCACGTGTATTAGTAATGTGAATACTGTTTATACCGCACGTGTATCAGTGTGTATTAGTAATGTGAGTACTGTTTATTAATACACACTGATACACGTGTGGTATAATGTGTGTACTGTTTATACCGCACGTGTATCAGTGTGTATTAGTAATGTGTGTACCATGTGTATCAGTGTGTATTAGTAATGTGTGTACCATGTGTATCAGTGTGTATTAGTAATGTGTGTACCATGTGTATCAGTGTGTATTAGTAATGTGTGTACTGTTTATACCGCACGTGTATCAGTGTGTATTAGTAATGTGAGTACTGTTTATACTGCTTGTGTATCAGTGTGTATTAGTAATGTGTGTACTGTTTATACCGCACGTGTATCAGTGTGTATTAGTAATGTGAATACTGTTTATACCGCACGTGTATCAGTGTGTATTAGTAATGTGAGTACTGTTTATTAATACACACTGATACACGTGTGGTATAATGTGTGTACTGTTTATACCGCACGTGTATCAGTGTGTATTAGTAATGTGTGTACCATGTGTATCAGTGTGTATTAGTAATGTGTGTACCATGTGTATCAGTGTGTATTAGTAATGTGTGTACCATGTGTATCAGTGTGTATTAGTAATGTGTGTACTGTTTATACCGCACGTGTATCAGTGTGTATTAGTAATGTGAGTACTGTTTATACTGCTTGTGTATCAGTGTGTATTAGTAATGTGTGTACTGTTTATACCGCACGTGTATCAGTGTGTATTAGTAATGTGAATACTGTTTATACCGCACGTGTATCAGTGTGTATTAGTAATGTGTGTACTGTTTATACCGCACGTGTATCAGTGTGTATTAGTAATGTGAGTACTGTTTATACTGCACGTGTATTAGTGTGTATTAGTAATGTGTGTACTGTTTATACCGCACGTGTATCAGTGTGTATTAGTAATGTGTGTACTGTTTATACTGCATGTGTATCAGTGTGTATTAGTAATGTGAGTACTGTTTATACCGCACGTGTATTAGTGTGTATTAGTAATGTGATAACTTTTTATACTGCATGTGTATCAGTGTGTATTAGTAATGTGAGTACTGTTTATACCGCACGTGTATTAGTGTGTATTAGTAATGTGAGTACTGTTTATACCGCACGTGTATCAGTGTGTATTAGTAATGTGTGTACTGTTTATGCCGCACGTGTATTAGTAATGTGAGTACTGTTTTTATACCACGTGTATTAGTAATGTGAGTACTGTTTATACCGCATGTGTATCAGTGTGTATTAGTAATGTGAGTACTGTTTATACCGCACGTGTATCAGTGTGTATTAGTAATGTGAGTACTGTTTATACCGCACGTGTATTAGTGTGTATTAGTAATGCGAGTACTGTTTATACCGCACGTGTATCAGTGTGTATTAGTAATGTGTGTACTGTTTATACTGCATGTGTATCAGTGTGTATTAGTAATGTGAGTACTGTTTATACCGCACGTGTATCAGTGTGTATTAGTAATGTGTGTACTGTTTATACTGCATGTGTATCAGTGTGTATTAGTAATGTGAGTACTGTTTATACCGCACGTGTATTAGTGTGTATTAGTAATGTGAGTACTGTTTATACCGCACGTGTATTAGTAATGTGAATACTGTTTATACCGCACGTGTATCAGTGTGTATTAGTAATGTGAGTACTGTTTATTAATACACACTGATACACGTGTGGTATAATGTGTGTACTGTTTATACCGCACGTGTATCAGTGTGTATTAGTAATGTGTGTACCATGTGTATCAGTGTGTATTAGTAATGTGTGTACCATGTGTATCAGTGTGTATTAGTAATGTGTGTACCATGTGTATCAGTGTGTATTAGTAATGTGTGTACTGTTTATACCGCACGTGTATCAGTGTGTATTAGTAATGTGAGTACTGTTTATACTGCTTGTGTATCAGTGTGTATTAGTAATGTGTGTACTGTTTATACCGCACGTGTATCAGTGTGTATTAGTAATGTGAATACTGTTTATACCGCACGTGTATCAGTGTGTATTAGTAATGTGTGTACTGTTTATACCGCACGTGTATCAGTGTGTATTAGTAATGTGAGTACTGTTTATACTGCACGTGTATTAGTGTGTATTAGTAATGTGTGTACTGTTTATACCGCACGTGTATCAGTGTGTATTAGTAATGTGTGTACTGTTTATACTGCATGTGTATCAGTGTGTATTAGTAATGTGAGTACTGTTTATACCGCACGTGTATTAGTGTGTATTAGTAATGTGATAACTTTTTATACTGCATGTGTATCAGTGTGTATTAGTAATGTGAGTACTGTTTATACCGCACGTGTATTAGTGTGTATTAGTAATGTGAGTACTGTTTATACCGCACGTGTATCAGTGTGTATTAGTAATGTGTGTACTGTTTATGCCGCACGTGTATTAGTAATGTGAGTACTGTTTTTATACCACGTGTATTAGTAATGTGAGTACTGTTTATACCGCATGTGTATCAGTGTGTATTAGTAATGTGAGTACTGTTTATACCGCACGTGTATCAGTGTGTATTAGTAATGTGAGTACTGTTTATACCGCACGTGTATTAGTGTGTATTAGTAATGCGAGTACTGTTTATACCGCACGTGTATCAGTGTGTATTAGTAATGTGTGTACTGTTTATACTGCATGTGTATCAGTGTGTATTAGTAATGTGAGTACTGTTTATACCGCACGTGTATCAGTGTGTATTAGTAATGTGTGTACTGTTTATACTGCATGTGTATCAGTGTGTATTAGTAATGTGAGTACTGTTTATACCGCACGTGTATTAGTGTGTATTAGTAATGTGAGTACTGTTTATACCGCACGTGTATTAGTAATGTGAATACTGTTTATACCGCACGTGTATCAGTGTGTATTAGTAATGTGAGTACTGTTTATTAATACACACTGATACACGTGTGGTATAATGTGTGTACTGTTTATACCGCACGTGTATCAGTGTGTATTAGTAATGTGTGTACCACGTGTATCAGTGTGTATTAGTAATGTGTGTACCATGTGTATCAGTGTGTATTAGTAATGTGTGTACCACGTGTATCAGTGTGTATTAGTAATGTGTGTACCACGTGTATCAGTGTGTATTAGTAATGTGTGTACTGTTTATACTGCATGTGTATCAGTGTGTATTAGTAATGTGTGTACTGTTTATACCGCACGTGTATCAGTGTGTATTAGTAATGTGAGTACTGTTTATACCGCACGTGTATCAGTGTGTATTAGTAATGTGAGTACTGTTTATACTGCATGTGTATCAGTGTGTATTAGTAATGTGTGTACCATGTGTATCAGTGTGTATTAGTAATGTGTGTACCATGTGTATCAGTGTGTATTAGTAATGTGTGTACCATGTGTATCAGTGTGTATTAGTAATGTGAGTACTGTTTATACTGCACGTGTATCAGTGTGTATTAGTAATGTGAGTACTGTTTATACTGCATGTGTATCAGTGTGTATTAGTAATGTGAGTACTGTTTATACCGCACGTGTATCAGTGTGTATTAGTAATGTGAGTACTGTTTATACTGCACGTGTATTAGTGTGTATTAGTAATGTGAGTACTGTTTATACCGCACGTGTATTAGTGTGTATTAGTAATGTGAGTACTGTTTATACCGCACGTTTATCAGTGTGTATTAGTAATGTGAGTACTGTTTATACCGCACGTGTATTAGTGTGTATTAGTAATGTGTGTACTGTTTATACCGCACATGTATCAGTGTGTATTAGTAATGTGAGTACTGTTTATACTGCACGTGTATCAGTGTGTATTAGTAATGTGTGTACTGTTTATACCGCACGTGTATCAGTGTGTATTAGTAATGTGAGTACTGTTTATACTGCACGTGTATTAGTGTGTATTAGTAATGTGAGTACTGTTTATACTGCACGTGTATTAGTGTGTATTAGTAATGTGAGTACTGTTTATACCGCACGTGTATTAGTGTGTATTAGTAATGTGAGTACTGTTTATGCCGCACGTGTATTAGTAATGTGAGTACTGTTTTTATACCACGTGTATTAGTAATGTGAGTACTGTTTATACCGCATGTGTATCAGTGTGTATTAGTAATGTGAGTACTGTTTATACCGCACGTGTATCAGTGTGTATTAGTAATGTGAGTACTGTTTATACCGCACGTGTATTAGTGTGTATTAGTAATGTGAGTACTGTTTATACCGCACATGTATTAGTAATGTGAGTACTGTTTATACCGCACGTGTATCAGTGTGTATTAGTAATGTGAGTACTGTTTATACCCCACGTGTATCAGTGTGTATTAGTAATGTGTGTACTGTTTATACCGCACGTGTATCAGTGTGTATTAGTAATGTGAGTACTGTTTATACTGCACGTGTATTAGTGTGTATTAGTAATGTGAGTACTGTTTATACCGCACGTGTATTAGTGTGTATTAGTAATGTGAGTACTGTTTATACCGCACGTGTATTAGTGAGTATTAGTAATGTGAGTACTGTTTATACCGCACATGTATTAGTAATGTGAGTACTGTTTATACCGCACGTGTATCAGTGTGTATTAGTAATGTGAGTACTGTTTATACCGCACGTGTATCAGTGTGTATTAGTAATGTGAGTACTGTTTATACCCCACGTGTATCAGTGTGTATTAGTAATGTGTGTACTGTTTATACCGCACGTGTATCAGTGTGTATTAGTAATGTGAGTACTGTTTATACTGCACGTGTATTAGTGTGTATTAGTAATGTGAGTACTGTTTATACCGCACGTGTATTAGTGTGTATTAGTAATGTGAGTACTGTTTATACCGCACGTGTATTAGTATGTATTAGTAATGTGAGTACTGTTTATGCCGCACGTGTATTAGTAATGTGAGTATTGTTTTTATACCACGTGTATTAGTAATGTGAGTACTGTTTATACCGCATGTGTATCAGTGTGTATTAGTAATGTGAGTACTGTTTATACCGCACGTGTATCAGTGTGTATTAGTAATGTGAGTACTGTTTATACCGCACGTGTATTAGTGTGTATTAGTAATGCGAGTACTGTTTATACCGCACGTGTATCAGTGTGTATTAGTAATGTGTGTACTGTTTATACCGCACGTGTATTAGTAATGTGAATACTGTTTATAACGCACGTGTATTAGTAATGTGAGTACTGTTTATTAATACACACTGATACACGTGTGGTATAATGTGTGTACTGTTTATACCGCACGTGTATTAGTAATGTGTGTACTGTTTATACCGCACGTGTATTAGTAATGTGAGTACTGTTTATTAATACACACTGATACACGTGTGGTATAATGTGTGTACTGTTTATACCGCACGTGTATCAGTGTGTATTAGTAATGTGTGTACCATGTGTATCAGTGTGTATTAGTAATGTGTGTACCATGTGTATCAGTGTGTATTAGTAATGTGAGTACTGTTTATACTGCACGTGTATCAGTGTGTATTAGTAATATGAGTACTGTTTATACCGCATGTGTATCAGTGTGTATTAGTAATGTGAGTACTGTTTATACCGCACGTGTATCAGTGTGTATTAGTAATGTGAGTACTGTTTATACCGCACGTGTATTAGTGTGTATTAGTAATGTGAGTACTGTTTATACCGCACATGTATTAGTAATGTGTGTACTGTTTATACCGCACGTGTATCAGTGTGTATTAGTAATGTGAGTACTGTTTATACCCCACGTGTATCAGTGTGTATTAGTAATGTGAGTACTGTTTATACCCCACGTGTATCAGTGTGTATTAGTAATGTGTGTACTGTTTATACCGCACGTGTATCAGTGTGTATTAGTAATGTGAGTACTGTTTATACCGCACGTGTATCAGTGTGTATTAGTAATGTGAGTACTGTTTATACTGCATGTGTATCAGTGTGTATTAGTAATGTGAGTACTGTTTATACCGCACGTGTATCAGCGTGTATTAGTAATGTGAGTACTGTTTATACTGCACGTGTATTAGTGTGTATTAGTAATGTGAGTACTGTTTATACCGCACGTGTATTAGTGTGTATTAGTAATGTGAGTACTGTTTATACCGCACGTTTATCAGTGTGTATTAGTAATGTGAGTACTGTTTATACCGCACGTGTATTAGTGTGTATTAGTAATGTGTGTACTGTTTATACCGCACATGTATCAGTGTGTATTAGTAATGTGAGTACTGTTTATACTGCACGTGTATCAGTGTGTATTAGTAATGTGTGTACTGTTTATACCGCACGTGTATCAGTGTGTATTAGTAATGTGAGTACTGTTTATACTGCACGTGTATTAGTGTGTATTAGTAATGTGAGTACTGTTTATACTGCACGTGTATTAGTGTGTATTAGTAATGTGAGTACTGTTTATACCGCACGTGTATTAGTGTGTATTAGTAATGTGAGTACTGTTTATGCCGCACGTGTATTAGTAATGTGAGTACTGTTTTTATACCACGTGTATTAGTAATGTGAGTACTGTTTATACCCCACGTGTATCAGTGTGTATTAGTAATGTGAGTACTGTTTATACCCCACGTGTATCAGTGTGTATTAGTAATGTGTGTACTGTTTATACCGCACGTGTATCAGTGTGTATTAGCAATGTGTGTACTGTTTATAATGCATGTGTATCAGTGTGTATTAGTAATGTGAGTACTGTTTATACCGCACGTGTATCAGTGTGTATTAGTAATGTGTGTACTGTTTATACTGCATGTGTATCAGTGTGTATTAGTAATGTGAGTACTGTTTATACCGCACGTGTATTAGTGTGTATTAGTAATGTGAGTACTGTTTATACTGCATGTGTATCAGTGTGTATTAGTAATGTGAGTACTGTTTATACCGCACGTGTATTAGTGTGTATTAGTAATGTGAGTACTGTTTATACCGCACGTGTATCAGTGTGTATTAGTAATGTGTGTACTGTTTATGCCGCACGTGTATTAGTAATGTGAGTACTGTTTTTATACCACGTGTATTAGTAATGTGAGTACTGTTTATACCGCATGTGTATCAGTGTGTATTAGTAATGTGAGTACTGTTTATACCGCACGTGTATCAGTGTGTATTAGTAATGTGAGTACTGTTTATACCGCACGTGTATTAGTGTGTATTAGTAATGCGAGTACTGTTTAAACCGCACGTGTATCAGTGTGTATTAGTAATGTGTGTACTGTTTATACTGCATGTGTATCAGTGTGTATTAGTAATGTGAGTACTGTTTATACCGCACGTGTATCAGTGTGTATTAGTAATGTGTGTACTGTTTATACTGCATGTGTATCAGTGTGTATTAGTAATGTGAGTACTGTTTATACCGCACGTGTATTAGTGTGTATTAGTAATGTGAGTACTGTTTATACCGAACGTGTATTAGTAATGTGAATACTGTTTATACCGCACGTGTATCAGTGTGTATTAGTAATGTGAGTACTGTTTATTAATACACACTGATACACGTGTGGTATAATGTGTGTACTGTTTATACCGCACGTGTATCTGTGTGTATTAGTAATGTGTGTACTGTTTATACTGCACGTGTATCAGTGTGTATTAGTAATGTGTGTACCACGTGTATCAGTGTGTATTAGTAATGTGTGTACCATGTGTATCAGTGTGTATTAGTAATGTGTGTACCACGTGTATCAGTGTGTATTAGTAATGTGTGTACCACGTGTATCAGTGTGTATTAGTAATGTGTGTACTGTTTATACTGCATGTGTATCAGTGTGTATTAGTAATGTGTGTACTGTTTATACCGCACGTGTATCAGTGTGTATTAGTAATGTGAGTACTGTTTATACCGCACGTGTATCAGTGTGTATTAGTAATGTGAGTACTGTTTATACTGCATGTGTATCAGTGTGTATTAGTAATGTGAGTACTGTTTATACCGCACGTGTATCAGTGTGTATTAGTAATGTGAGTACTGTTTATACCGCACGTGTATCAGTGTGTATTAGTAATGTGAGTACTGTTTATACTGCACGTGTATTAGTGTGTATTAGTAATGTGAGTACTGTTTATACCGCACGTGTATTAGTGTGTATTAGTAATGTGTGTACTGTTTATACCGCACGTTTATCAGTGTGTATTAGTAATGTGAGTACTGTTTATACCGCACGTGTATTAGTGTGTATTAGTAATGTGTGTACTGTTTATACCGCACATGTATCAGTGTGTATTAGTAATGTGAGTACTGTTTATACTGCACGTGTATCAGTGTGTATTAGTAATGTGTGTACTGTTTATACCGCACGTGTATCAGTGTGTATTAGTAATGTGAGTACTGTTTATACTGCACGTGTATTAGTGTGTATTAGTAATGTGAGTACTGTTTATACTGCACGTGTATTAGTGTGTATTAGTAATGTGAGTACTGTTTATACCGCACGTGTATTAGTGTGTATTAGTAATGTGAGTACTGTTTATGCCGCACGTGTATTAGTAATGTGAGTACTGTTTTTATACCACGTGTATTAGTAATGTGAGTACTGTTTATACCGCATGTGTATCAGTGTGTATTAGTAATGTGAGTACTGTTTATACCGCACGTGTATCAGTGTGTATTAGTAATGTGAGTACTGTTTATACCGCACATGTATTAGTGTGTATTAGTAATGTGAGTACTGTTTATACCGCACATGTATTAGTAATGTGAGTACTGTTTATACCGCACGTGTATCAGTGTGTATTAGTAATGTGAGTACTGTTTATACCGCACGTGTATCAGTGTGTATTAGTAATGTGAGTACTGTTTATACCCCACGTGTATCAGTGTGTATTAGTAATGTGAGTACTGTTTATACTGCACGTGTATTAGTGTGTATTAGTAATGTGAGTACTGTTTATACCGCACGTGTATTAGTGTGTATTAGTAATGTGAGTACTGTTTATACCGCACGTGTATTAGTGTGTATTAGTAATGTGAGTACTGTTTATGCCGCACGTGTATTAGTAATGTGAGTACTGATTTTATACCACGTGTATTAGTAATGTGAGTACTGTTTATACCGCATGTGTATCAGTGTGTATTAGTAATGTGAGTACTGTTTATACCGCACGTGTATCAGTGTGTATTAGTAATGCGAGTACTGTTTATACCGCACGTGTATCAGTGTGTATTAGTAATGTGTGTACTGTTTATACCGCACGTGTATTAGTAATGTGAGTACTGTTTATTAATACACACTGATACACGTGTGGTATAATGTGTGTACTGTTTATACCGCACGTGTATCAGTGTGTATTAGTAATGTGTGTACCATGTGTATCAGTGTGTATTAGTAATGTGTGTACCATGTGTATCAGTGTGTATTAGTAATGTGAGTACTGTTTATACTGCACGTGTATCAGTGTGTATTAGTAATATGAGTACTGTTTATACCGCATGTGTATCAGTGTGTATTAGTAATGTGAGTACTGTTTATACCGCACGTGTATCAGTGTGTATTAGTAATGTGAGTACTGTTTATACCGCACGTGTATTAGTGTGTATTAGTAATGTGAGTACTGTTTATACCGCACATGTATTAGTAATGTGTGTACTGTTTATACCGCACGTTTATCAGTGTGTATTAGTAATGTGAGTACTGTTTATACCGCACGTGTATTAGTGTGTATTAGTAATGTGTGTACTGTTTATACCGCACATGTATCAGTGTGTATTAGTAATGTGAGTACTGTTTATACTGCACGTGTATCAGTGTGTATTAGTAATGTGTGTACTGTTTATACCGCACGTGTATCAGTGTGTATTAGTAATGTGAGTACTGTTTATACTGCACGTGTATTAGTGTGTATTAGTAATGTGAGTACTGTTTATACTGCACGTGTATTAGTGTGTATTAGTAATGTGAGTACTGTTTATACCGCACGTGTATTAGTGTGTATTAGTAATGTGAGTACTGTTTATGCCGCACGTGTATTAGTAATGTGAGTACTGTTTTTATACCACGTGTATTAGTAATGTGAGTACTGTTTATACCGCATGTGTATCAGTGTGTATTAGTAATGTGAGTACTGTTTATACCGCACGTGTATCAGTGTGTATTAGTAATGTGAGTACTGTTTATACCGCACATGTATTAGTGTGTATTAGTAATGTGAGTACTGTTTATACCGCACATGTATTAGTAATGTGAGTACTGTTTATACCGCACGTGTATCAGTGTGTATTAGTAATGTGAGTACTGTTTATACCGCACGTGTATCAGTGTGTATTAGTAATGTGAGTACTGTTTATACCCCACGTGTATCAGTGTGTATTAGTAATGTGAGTACTGTTTATACTGCACGTGTATTAGTGTGTATTAGTAATGTGAGTACTGTTTATACCGCACGTGTATTAGTGTGTATTAGTAATGTGAGTACTGTTTATACCGCACGTGTATTAGTGTGTATTAGTAATGTGAGTACTGTTTATGCCGCACGTGTATTAGTAATGTGAGTACTGATTTTATACCACGTGTATTAGTAATGTGAGTACTGTTTATACCGCATGTGTATCAGTGTGTATTAGTAATGTGAGTACTGTTTATACCGCACGTGTATCAGTGTGTATTAGTAATGCGAGTACTGTTTATACCGCACGTGTATCAGTGTGTATTAGTAATGTGTGTACTGTTTATACCGCACGTGTATTAGTAATGTGAGTACTGTTTATTAATACACACTGATACACGTGTGGTATAATGTGTGTACTGTTTATACCGCACGTGTATCAGTGTGTATTAGTAATGTGTGTACCATGTGTATCAGTGTGTATTAGTAATGTGTGTACCATGTGTATCAGTGTGTATTAGTAATGTGAGTACTGTTTATACTGCACGTGTATCAGTGTGTATTAGTAATATGAGTACTGTTTATACCGCATGTGTATCAGTGTGTATTAGTAATGTGAGTACTGTTTATACCGCACGTGTATCAGTGTGTATTAGTAATGTGAGTACTGTTTATACCGCACGTGTATTAGTGTGTATTAGTAATGTGAGTACTGTTTATACCGCACATGTATTAGTAATGTGTGTACTGTTTATACCGCACGTGTATCAGTGTGTATTAGTAATGTGAGTACTGTGTATACCCCACGTGTATCAGTGTGTATTAGTAATGTGAGTACTGTTTATACCCCACGTGTATCAGTGTGTATTAGTAATGTGAGTACTGTTTATACCCCACGTGTATCAGTGTGTATTAGTAATGTGTGTACTGTTTATACCCCACGTGTATCAGTGTGTATTAGTAATGTGAGTACTGTTTATACCGCACGTGTATCAGTGTGTATTAGTAATGTGTGTACTGTTTATACCGCACGTGTATCAGTGTGTATTAGTAATGTGAGTACTGTTTATACCCCACGTGTATCAGTGTGTATTAGTAATGTGTGTACTGTTTATACCGCACGTGTATCAGTGTGTATTAGTAATGTGTGTACTGTTTATACCGCACGTGTATCAGTGTGTATTAGTAATGTGAGTACTGTTTATACCCCACGTGTATCAGTGTGTATTAGTAATGTGAGTACTGTTTATACCGCACGTGTATCAGTCTGTATTAGTAATGTGTGTACTGTTTATACCGCACGTGTATCAGTGTGTATTAGTAATGTGAGTACTGTTTATACCGCACGTGTATCAGTGTGTATTAGTAATGTGTGTACTGTTTATACCGCACGTGTATTTGTGTGTATTAGTAATGTGAGTACTGTTTATACCGCACGTGTATCAGTGTGTATTAGTAATGTGTGTACTGTTTATACTGCATGTGTATCAGTGTGTATTAGTAATGTGAGTACTGTTTATACCGCACGTGTATTAGTGTGTTTTAGTAATGTGATAACTTTTTATACTGCATGTGTATCAGTGTGTATTAGTAATGTGAGTACTGTTTATACCGCACGTGTATTAGTGTGTATTAGTAATGTGAGTACTGTTTATACCGCACGTGTATCAGTGTGTATTAGTAATGTGTGTACTGTTTATGCCGCACGTGTATTAGTAATGTGAGTACTGTTTTTATACCACGTGTATTAGTAATGTGAGTACTGTTTATACCGCATGTGTATCAGTGTGTATTAGTAATGTGAGTACTGTTTATACCGCACGTGTATCAGTGTGTATTAGTAATGTGAGTACTGTTTATACCGCACGTGTATTAGTGTGTATTAGTAATGCGAGTACTGTTTAAACCGCACGTGTATCAGTGTGTATTAGTAATGTGTGTACTGTTTATACTGCATGTGTATCAGTGTGTATTAGTAATGTGAGTACTGTTTATACCGCACGTGTATCAGTGTGTATTAGTAATGTGTGTACTGTTTATACTGCATGTGTATCAGTGTGTATTAGTAATGTGAGTACTGTTTATACCGCACGTGTATTAGTGTGTATTAGTAATGTGAGTACTGTTTATACCGAACGTGTATTAGTAATGTGAATACTGTTTATACCGCACGTGTATCAGTGTGTATTAGTAATGTGAGTACTGTTTATTAATACACACTGATACACGTGTGGTATAATGTGTGTACTGTTTATACCGCACGTGTATCTGTGTGTATTAGTAATGTGTGTACTGTTTATACCGCACGTGTATCAGTGTGTATTAGTAATGTGTGTACCACGTGTATCAGTGTGTATTAGTAATGTGTGTACCATGTGTATCAGTGTGTATTAGTAATGTGTGTACCACGTGTATCAGTGTGTATTAGTAATGTGTGTACCACGTGTATCAGTGTGTATTAGTAATGTGTGTACTGTTTATACTGCATGTGTATCAGTGTGTATTAGTAATGTGTGTACTGTTTATACCGCACGTGTATCAGTGTGTATTAGTAATGTGAGTACTGTTTATACCGCACGTGTATCAGTGTGTATTAGTAATGTGAGTACTGTTTATACTGCATGTGTATCAGTGTGTATTAGTAATGTGAGTACTGTTTATACTGCACGTGTATCAGTGTGTATTAGTAATGTGAGTACTGTTTATACCGCACGTGTATCAGTGTGTATTAGTAATGTGAGTACTGTTTATACTGCACGTGTATTAGTGTGTATTAGTAATGTGAGTACTGTTTATACAAAGTGAGGGTGAAGGAAAACGGCGCTAACTCTATTAGTGTGCACTGGTGTTTATACAGTGGGTTAATAATAAAATCAAATACTTATACAACTTTGTGGCGTGATTCAATAACGTGTGAAACAATAAATAAGTTCAAACCCCCTGCTCAAAACCCAGCTGGTGGGGACTGGTTTCACTAGTCCCACAATTCTTCACTCTCCAACTGCAATCCAGGGGGAGCATAAAGGGAAATAGAACAAAAAACAAAAAAACAATCTAAGTGCAGACAGTTTTTTGAAGGGGTGTATACATTTGTGTTGTCTCGGCTCTTATGTGTTGCCTACTTACAAGATGTAAGTCAAAAACGAGCGGTTTTGACACACAATGGTCTCTGCTAGGAAGATTTCTTAACCAGGTGTAGGGATCTCCAACTCTCAGCTCAGCAACAGTGTATATGTAAAAGAAATAGTACCATAGTGCAGACCAGTAACAATAAAAAACTCGACTTTATAGGGTAAAAATAAACACTTACAATAAAAACAATTGGTTAAGGCATGTATCACATTGATAGTGATTGAGGAGAGAAAATGGTTAGCTCCAGGCTCACCCGCCTCCTCCGGTGTGACTGTGTATGGACCACCGCTCTTAGTGACCTTTCACCTCCGCTGGTGTTCGCTGTCTCGCTGGTCTCGTCCCATCAGAAATGCCCTCTTCAGTGGGCTAATCTGCTACCTTAGCTGGGTGCATGCAGGTGCTGCAGAGGACTCAGACTCCAGCTCTCTCACCGATCGATGGTCCCGCCTTGCTTCCTCCGATACGTCACTTCCGCTTGGTCTATTGCGTCACATCCGGTCGCGGCTGTAAGAGTGTCAGCTCCCAGATCCTCCTGAGGAAGCCACACACCTGGCGAAACGCGTAGAGTGCTAGCTACCCTGTGAGAAGAGAGGAGAGATCTGGGAGCTGACACTCTTACAGCCGCGACCGGATGTGACGCAATAGACCAAGCGGAAGTGACGTATCGGAGGAAGCAAGGCGGGACCATCGATCGGTGAGAGAGCTGGAGTCTGAGTCCTCTGCAGCACCTGCATGCACCCAGCTAAGGTAGCAGATTAGCCCACTGAAGAGGGCATTTCTGATGGGACGAGACCAGCGAGACAGCGAACACCAGCGGAGGTGAAAGGTCACTAAGAGCGGTGGTCCATACACAGTCACACCGGAGGAGGCGGGTGAGCCTGGAGCTAACCATTTTCTCTCCTCAATCACTATCAATGTGATACATGCCTTAACCAATTGTTTTTATTGTAAGTGTTTATTTTTACCCTATAAAGTCGAGTTTTTTATTGTTACTGGTCTGCACTATGGTACTATTTCTTTTACATATACACTGTTGCTGAGCTGAGAGTTGGAGATCCCTACACCTGGTTAAGAAATCTTCCTAGCAGAGACCATTGTGTGTCAAAACCGCTCGTTTTTGACTTACATCTTGTAAGTAGGCAACACATAAGAGCCGAGACAACACAAATGTATACACCCCTTCAAAAAACTGTCTGCACTTAGATTGTTTTTTTGTTTTTTGTTCTATTTCCCTTTATGCTCCCCCTGGATTGCAGTTGGAGAGTACTGTTTATACCGCACGTGTATTAGTGTGTATTAGTAATGTGTGTACTGTTTATACCGCACGTTTATCAGTGTGTATTAGTAATGTGAGTACTGTTTATACCGCACGTGTATTAGTGTGTATTAGTAATGTGTGTACTGTTTATACCGCACATGTATCAGTGTGTATTAGTAATGTGAGTACTGTTTATACTGCACGTGTATCAGTGTGTATTAGTAATGTGTGTACTGTTTATACCGCACGTGTATCAGTGTGTATTAGTAATGTGAGTACTGTTTATACTGCACGTGTATTAGTGTGTATTAGTAATGTGAGTACTGTTTATACTGCACGTGTATTAGTGTGTATTAGTAATGTGAGTACTGTTTATACCGCACGTGTATTAGTGTGTATTAGTAATGTGAGTACTGTTTATGCCGCACGTGTATTAGTAATGTGAGTACTGTTTTTATACCACGTGTATTAGTAATGTGAGTACTGTTTATACCGCATGTGTATCAGTGTGTATTAGTAATGTGAGTACTGTTTATACCGCACGTGTATCAGTGTGTATTAGTAATGTGAGTACTGTTTATACCGCACGTGTATTAGTGTGTATTAGTAATGTGTGTACTGTTTATACCGCACGTGTATTAGTGTGTATTAGTAATGTGAGTACTGTTTATGCCGCACGTGTATTAGTAATGTGAGTACTGTTTTTATACCACGTGTATTAGTAATGTGAGTACTGTTTATACCGCATGTGTATCAGTGTGTATTAGTAATGTGAGTACTGTTTATACCGCACGTGTATCAGTGTGTATTAGTAATGTGAGTACTGTTTATACTGCACGTGTATTAGTGTGTATTAGTAATGTGAGTACTGTTTATACTGCACGTGTATTAGTGTGTATTAGTAATGTGAGTACTGTTTATACCGCACGTGTATTAGTGTGTATTAGTAATGTGAGTACTGTTTATGCCGCACGTGTATTAGTAATGTGAGTACTGATTTTATACCACGTGTATTAGTAATGTGAGTACTGTTTATACCGCATGTGTATCAGTGTGTATTAGTAATGTGAGTACTGTTTATACCGCACGTGTATCAGTGTGTATTAGTAATGCGAGTACTGTTTATACCGCACGTGTATCAGTGTGTATTAGTAATGTGTGTACTGTTTATACCGCACGTGTATTAGTAATGTGAGTACTGTTTATTAATACACACTGATACACGTGTGGTATAATGTGTGTACTGTTTATACCGCACGTGTATCAGTGTGTATTAGTAATGTGTGTACCATGTGTATCAGTGTGTATTAGTAATGTGTGTACCATGTGTATCAGTGTGTATTAGTAATGTGAGTACTGTTTATACTGCACGTGTATCAGTGTGTATTAGTAATATGAGTACTGTTTATACCGCATGTGTATCAGTGTGTATTAGTAATGTGAGTACTGTTTATACCGCACGTGTATCAGTGTGTATTAGTAATGTGAGTACTGTTTATACCGCACGTGTATTAGTGTGTATTAGTAATGTGAGTACTGTTTATACCGCACATGTATTAGTAATGTGTGTACTGTTTATACCGCACGTGTATCAGTGTGTATTAGTAATGTGAGTACTGTTTATACCGCACGTGTATCAGTGTGTATTAGTAATGTGTGTACTGTTTATACCGCACGTGTATCAGTGTGTATTAGTAATGTGAGTACTGTTTATACCCCACGTGTATCAGTGTGTATTAGTAATGTGTGTACTGTTTATACCGCACGTGTATCAGTGTGTATTAGTAATGTGTGTACTGTTTATACCGCACGTGTATCAGTGTGTATTAGTAATGTGAGTACTGTTTATACCCCACGTGTATCAGTGTGTATTAGTAATGTGAGTACTGTTTATACCGCACGTGTATCAGTCTGTATTTGTAATGTGTGTACTGTTTATACCGCACGTGTATCAGTGTGTATTAGTAATGTGTGTACCATGTGTATCAGTGTGTATTAGTAATGTGTGTACCATGTGTATCAGTGTGTATTAGTACTGTGTGTACCATGTGTATCAGTGTGTATTAGTAATGTGTGTAGTGTTTATACCGCACATGTATCAGTGTGTATTAGTAATGTGTGGACTGTTTATACCGCACGTGTATCAGTGTGTATTAGTAATGTGAGTACTGTTTATACCGCACGTGTATCAGTGTGTATTAGTAATGTGAGTACTGTTTATACCGCACGTGTATCAGTGTGTATTAGTAATGTGAGTACTGTTTATACCGCACGTTTATCAGTGTGTATTAGTAATGTGAGTACTGTTTATACCGCACGTGTATCAGTGTGTATTAGTAGTGTGTGTACTGTTTATACCCCACGTGTATCAGTGTGTATTAGTAATGCGAGTACTGTTTATACCGCACGTGTATCAGTGTGTATTAGTAATGTGAGTACTGTTTATTAATACACACTGATACACGTGTGGTATAATGTGTGTACTGTTTATACCGCACGTGTATCAGTGTGTATTAGTAATGTGTGTACCATGTGTATCAGTGTGTATTAGTAATGTGTGTACCATGTGTATCAGTGTGTATTAGTAATGTGTGTACCATGTGTATCAGTGTGTATTAGTAATGTGTGTACTGTTTATACCGCACGTGTATCAGTGTGTATTAGTAATGTGAGTACTGTTTATACTGCTTGTGTATCAGTGTGTATTAGTAATGTGTGTACTGTTTATACCGCACGTGTATCAGTGTGTATTAGTAATGTGAATACTGTTTATACCGCACGTGTATCAGTGTGTATTAGTAATGTGTGTACTGTTTATACCGCACGTGTATCAGTGTGTATTAGTAATGTGAGTACTGTTTATACTGCACGTGTATTAGTGTGTATTAGTAATGTGTGTACTGTTTATACCGCACGTGTATCAGTGTGTATTAGTAATGTGTGTACTGTTTATACTGCACGTGTATCAGTGTGTATTAGTAATGTGTGTACCACGTGTATCAGTGTGTATTAGTAATGTGTGTACCACGTGTATCAGTGTGTATTAGTAATGTGTGTACTGTTTATACTGCATGTGTATCAGTGTGTATTAGTAATGTGAGTACTGTTTATACCGCACGTGTATCAGTGTGTATTAGTAATGTGTGTACTGTTTATACTGCATGTGTATCAGTGTGTATTAGTAATGTGAGTACTGTTTATACCGCACGTGTATTAGTGTGTATTAGTAATGTGAGTACTGTTTATACCGCACGTGTATTAGTAATGTGAATACTGTTTATACCGCACGTGTATCAGTGTGTATTAGTAATGTGAGTACTGTTTATTAATACACACTGATACACGTGTGGTATAATGTGTGTACTGTTTATACCGCACGTGTATCTGTGTGTATTAGTAATGTGTGTACTGTTTATACCGCACGTGTATCAGTGTGTATTAGTAATGTGTGTACCACGTGTATCAGTGTGTATTAGTAATGTGTGTACCATGTGTATCAGTGTGTATTAGTAATGTGTGTACCACGTGTATCAGTGTGTATTAGTAATATGTGTACCACGTGTATCAGTGTGTATTAGTAATGTGAGTACTGTTTATACCCCACGTGTATCAGTGTGTATTAGTAATGTGTGTACTGTTTATACCGCACGTGTATCAGTGTGTATTAGTAATGTGAGTACTGTTTATACCGCACGTGTATCAGTGTGTATTAGTAATGTGAGTACTGTTTATACTGCATGTGTATCAGTGTGTATTAGTAATGTGAGTACTGTTTATACCGCACGTGTATCAGTGTGTATTAGTAATGTGAGTACTGTTTATACTGCACGTGTATTACTGTGTATTAGTAATGTGAGTACTGTTTATACCGCACGTGTATTAGTGTGTATTAGTAATGTGTGTACTGTTTATACCGCACGTTTATCAGTGTGTATTAGTAATGTGAGTACTGTTTATACCGCACGTGTATTAGTGTGTATTAGTAATGTGTGTACTGTTTATACCGCACATGTATCAGTGTGTATTAGTAATGTGAGTACTGTTTATACTGCACGTGTATCAGTGTGTATTAGTAATGTGTGTACTGTTTATACCGCACGTGTA
Organism: Ascaphus truei; assembly: GCF_040206685.1. NCBI lineage: Eukaryota > Metazoa > Chordata > Amphibia > Anura > Ascaphidae > Ascaphus > Ascaphus truei. The sequence goes on from NC_134495.1 coordinate 47,099,009, forward strand.
TCAGTGTGTATTAGTAATGTGAGTACTGTTTATACTGCACATGTATTAGTGTGTATTAGTAATGTGAGTACTGTTTATACTGCACGTGTATTAGTGTGTATTAGTAATGTGAGTACTGTTTATACCGCACGTGTATTAGTGTGTATTAGTAATGTGAGTACTGTTTATGCCGCACGTGTATTAGTAATGTGAGTACTGTTTTTATACCACGTGTATTAGTAATGTGAGTACTGTTTACACCGCATGTGTATCAGTGTGTATTAGTAATGTGAGTACTGTTTATACCGCACGTGTATCAGTGTGTATTAGTAATGTGAGTACTGTTTATACCGCACGTTTATTAGTGTGTATTAGTAATGTGAGTACTGTTTATACCGCACATGTATTAGTAATGTGAGTACTGTTTATACCGCACGTGTATCAGTGTGTATTAGTAATGTGAGTACTGTTTATTAATACACACTGATACACGTGTGGTATAATGTGTGTACTGTTTATACCGCACGTGTATCTGTGTGTATTAGTAATGTGTGTACTGTTTATACCGCACGTGTATCAGTGTGTATTAGTAATGTGTGTACCACGTGTATCAGTGTGTATTAGTAATGTGTGTACCATGTGTATCAGTGTGTATTAGTAATGTGTGTACCACGTGTATCAGTGTGTATTAGTAATGTGTGTACCACGTGTATCAGTGTGTATTAGTAATGTGTGTACTGTTTATACTGCATGTGTATCAGTGTGTATTAGTAATGTGTGTACTGTTTATACCGCACGTGTATCAGTGTGTATTAGTAATGTGAGTACTGTTTATACCGCACGTGTATCAGTGTGTATTAGTAATGTGAGTACTGTTTATACTGCATGTGTATCAGTGTGTATTAGTAATGTGAGTACTGTTTATACCGCACGTGTATCAGTGTGTATTAGTAATGTGAGTACTGTTTATACTGCACGTGTATTACTGTGTATTAGTAATGTGAGTACTGTTTATACCGCACGTGTATTAGTGTGTATTAGTAATGTGTGTACTGTTTATACCGCACATTTATCAGTGTGTATTAGTAATGTGAGTACTGTTTATACCGCACGTGTATTAGTGTGTATTAGTAATGTGTGTACTGTTTATACCGCACATGCATCAGTGTGTATTAGTAATGTGAGTACTGTTTATACTGCACGTGTATCAGTGTGTATTAGTAATGTGTGTACTGTTTATACCGCACGTGTATCAGTGTGTATTAGTAATGTGAGTACTGTTTATACTGCACGTGTATTAGTGTGTATTAGTAATGTGAGTACTGTTTATACTGCACGTGTATTAGTGTGTATTAGTAATGTGAGTACTGTTTATACCGCACGTGTATTAGTGTGTATTAGTAATGTGAGTACTGTTTATGCCGCACGTGTATTAGTAATGTGAGTACTGTTTTTATACCACGTGTATTAGTAATGTGAGTACTGTTTATACCGCATGTGTATCAGTGTGTATTAGTAATGTGAGTACTGTTTATACCGCACGTGTATCAGTGTGTATTAGTAATGTGAGTACTGTTTATACCGCGTGTGTATTAGTAATGTGAGTACTGTTTATACCGCACATGTATTAGTAATGTGAGTACTGTTTATACCGCACGTGTATCAGTGTGTATTAGTAATGTGAGTACTGTTTATACCGCACGTGTATCAGTGTGTATTAGTAATGTGAGTACTGTTTATACCCCACGTGTATCAGTGTGTATTAGTAATGTGTGTACTGTTTATACCGCACGTGTATCAGTGTGTATTAGTAATGTGAGTACTGTTTATACTGCACGTGTATTAGTGTGTATTAGTAATGTGAGTACTGTTTATACCGCACGTGTATTAGTGTGTATTAGTAATGTGAGTACTGTTTATACCGCACGTGTATTAGTGTGTATTAGTAATGTGAGTACTGTTTATGCCGCACGTGTATTAGTAATGTGAGTATTGTTTTTATACCACGTGTATTAGTAATGTGAGTACTGTTTATACCGCATGTGTATCAGTGTGTATTAGTAATGTGAGTACTGTTTATACCGCACGTGTATCAGTGTGTATTAGTAATGTGAGTACTGTTTATACCGCACGTGTATTAGTGTGTATTAGTAATGCGAGTACTGTTTATACCGCACGTATATCAGTGTGTATTAGTAATGTGTGTACTGTTTATACCGCACGTGTATTAGTAATGTGAATACTGTTTATAACGCACGTGTATTAGTAATGTGAGTACTGTTTATTAATACACACTGATACACGTGTGGTATAATGTGTGTACTGTTTATACCGCACGTGTATTAGTAATGTGTGTACTGTTTATACCGCACGTGTATTAGTAATGTGAGTTCTGTTTATTAATACACACTGATACACGTGTGGTATAATGTGTGTACTGTTTATACCGCACGTGTATCAGTGTGTATTAGTAATGTGTGTACCATGTGTATCAGTGTGTATTAGTAATGTGTGTACCATGTGTATCAGTGTGTATTAGTAATGTGAGTACTGTTTATACTGCACGTGTATCAGTGTGTATTAGTAATATGAGTACTGTTTATACCGCATGTGTATCAGTGTGTATTAGTAATGTGAGTACTGTTTATACCGCACGTGTATCAGTGTGTATTAGTAATGTGAGTACTGTTTATACCGCACGTGTATTAGTGTGTATTAGTAATGTGAGTACTGTTTATACCGCACATGTATTAGTAATGTGTGTACTGTTTATACCGCACGTGTATCAGTGTGTATTAGTAATGTGAGTACTGTTTATACCCCACGTGTATCAGTGTGTATTAGTAATGTGAGTACTGTTTATACCCCACGTGTATCAGTGTGTATTAGTAATGTGTGTACTGTTTATACCCCACGTGTATCAGTGTGTATTAGTAATGTGAGTACTGTTTATACCGCACGTGTATCAGTGTGTATTAGTAATGTGAGTACTGTTTATACCCCACGTGTATCAGTGTGTATTAGTAATGTGTGTACTGTTTATACCCCACGTGTATCAGTGTGTATTAGTAATGTGAGTACTGTTTATACCGCACGTGTATCAGTGTGTATTAGTAATGTGTGTACTGTTTATACCGCACGTGTATCAGTGTGTATTAGTAATGTGAGTACTGTTTATACCCCACGTGTATCAGTGTGTATTAGTAATGTGTGTACTGTTTATACCGCACGTGTATCAGTGTGTATTAGTAATGTGTGTACTGTTTATACCGCACGTGTATCAGTGTGTATTAGTAATGTGAGTACTGTTTATACCCCACGTGTATCAGTGTGTATTAGTAATGTGAGTACTGTTTATACCGCACGTGTATCAGTCTGTATTAGTAATGTGTGTACTGTTTATACCGCACGTGTATCAGTGTGTATTAGTAATGTGTGTACCATGTGTATCAGTGTGTATTAGTAATGTGTGTACCATGTGTATCAGTGTGTATTAGTACTGTGTGTACCATGTGTATCAGTGTGTATTAGTAATGTGAGTACTGTTTATACCGCACGTGTATCAGTCTGTATTAGTAATGTGTGTACTGTTTATACCGCACGTGTATCAGTGTGTATTAGTAATGTGTGTACCATGTGTATCAGTGTGTATTAGTAATGTGTGTACCATGTGTATCAGTGTGTATTAGTACTGTGTGTACCATGTGTATCAGTGTGTATTAGTAATGTGTGTAGTGTTTATACCGCACATGTATCAGTGTGTATTAGTAATGTGTGGACTGTTTATACCGCACGTGTATCAGTGTGTATTAGTAATGTGAGTACTGTTTATACCGCACGTGTATCAGTGTGTATTAGTAATGTGAGTACTGTTTATACCGCACGTGTATCAGTGTGTATTAGTAATGTGAGTACTGTTTATACCGCACGTTTATCAGTGTGTATTAGTAATGTGAGTACTGTTTATACCGCACGTGTATCAGTGTGTATTAGTAGTGTGTGTACTGTTTATACCCCACGTGTATCAGTGTGTATTAGTAATGCGAGTACTGTTTATACCGCACGTGTATCAGTGTGTATTAGTAATGTGAGTACTGTTTATTAATACACACTGATACACGTGTGGTATAATGTGTGTACTGTTTATACCGCACGTGTATCAGTGTGTATTAGTAATGTGTGTACCATGTGTATCAGTGTGTATTAGTAATGTGTGTACCATGTGTATCAGTGTGTATTAGTAATGTGTGTACCATGTGTATCAGTGTGTATTAGTAATGTGTGTACTGTTTATACCGCACGTGTATCAGTGTGTATTAGTAATGTGAGTACTGTTTATACTGCTTGTGTATCAGTGTGTATTAGTAATGTGTGTACTGTTTATACCGCACGTGTATCAGTGTGTATTAGTAATGTGAATACTGTTTATACCGCACGTGTATCAGTGTGTATTAGTAATGTGTGTACTGTTTATACCGCACGTGTATCAGTGTGTATTAGTAATGTGAGTACTGTTTATACTGCACGTGTATTAGTGTGTATTAGTAATGTGTGTACTGTTTATACCGCACGTGTATCAGTGTGTATTAGTAATGTGTGTACTGTTTATACTGCATGTGTATCAGTGTGTATTAGTAATGTGAGTACTGTTTATACCGCACGTGTATTAGTGTGTATTAGTAATGTGATAACTTTTTATACTGCATGTGTATCAGTGTGTATTAGTAATGTGAGTACTGTTTATACCGCACGTGTATTAGTGTGTATTAGTAATGTGAGTACTGTTTATACCGCACGTGTATCAGTGTGTATTAGTAATGTGTGTACTGTTTATGCCGCACGTGTATTAGTAATGTGAGTACTGTTTTTATACCACGTGTATTAGTAATGTGAGTACTGTTTATACCGCATGTGTATCAGTGTGTATTAGTAATGTGAGTACTGTTTATACCGCACGTGTATCAGTGTGTATTAGTAATGTGAGTACTGTTTATACCGCACGTGTATTAGTGTGTATTAGTAATGCGAGTACTGTTTATACCGCACGTGTATCAGTGTGTATTAGTAATGTGTGTACTGTTTATACTGCATGTGTATCAGTGTGTATTAGTAATGTGAGTACTGTTTATACCGCACGTGTATCAGTGTGTATTAGTAATGTGTGTACTGTTTATACTGCATGTGTATCAGTGTGTATTAGTAATGTGAGTACTGTTTATACCGCACGTGTATTAGTGTGTATTAGTAATGTGAGTACTGTTTATACCGCACTTGTATTAGTAATGTGAATACTGTTTATACCGCACGTGTATCAGTGTGTATTAGTAATGTGAGTACTGTTTATTAATACACACTGATACACGTGTGGTATAATGTGTGTACTGTTTATACCGCACGTGTATCAGTGTGTATTAGTAATGTGTGTACCACGTGTATCAGTGTGTATTAGTAATGTGTGTACCATGTGTATCAGTGTGTATTAGTAATGTGTGTACCACGTGTATTAGTGTGTATTAGTAATGTGTGTACCACGTGTATCAGTGTGTATTAGTAATGTGTGTACTGTTTATACTGCATGTGTATCAGTGTGTATTAGTAATGTGTGTACTGTTTATACCGCACGTGTATCAGTGTGTATTAGTAATGTGAGTACTGTTTATACCGCACGTGTATCAGTGTGTATTAGTAATGTGAGTACTGTTTATACTGCATGTGTATCAGTGTGTATTAGTAATGTGAGTACTGTTTATACCGCACGTGTATCAGCGTGTATTAGAAATGTGAGTACTGTTTATACTGCACGTGTATTAGTGTGTATTAGTAATGTGAGTACTGTTTATACCGCACGTGTATTAGTGTGTATTAGTAATGTGAGTACTGTTTATACCGCACGTTTATCAGTGTGTATTAGTAATGTGAGTACTGTTTATACCGCACGTGTATTAGTGTGTATTAGTAATGTGTGTACTGTTTATACCGCACATGTATCAGTGTGTATTAGTAATGTGAGTACTGTTTATACTGCACGTGTATCAGTGTGTATTAGTAATGTGTGTACTGTTTATACCACACGTGTATCAGTGTGTATTAGTAATGTGAGTACTGTTTATACTGCACGTGTATTAGTGTGTATTAGTAATGTGAGTACTGTTTATACTGCACGTGTATTAGTGTGTATTAGTAATGTGAGTACTGTTTATACCGCACGTGTATTAGTGTGTATTAGTAATGTGAGTACTGTTTATGCCGCACGTGTATTAGTAATGTGAGTACTGTTTTTATACCACGTGTATTAGTAATGTGAGTACTGTTTATACCGCATGTGTATCAGTGTGTATTAGTAATGTGAGTACTGTTTATACCGCACGTGTATCAGTGTGTATTAGTAATGTGAGTACTGTTTATACCGCACGTGTATTAGTGTGTATTAGTAATGTGAGTACTGTTTATACCGCACATGTATTAGTAATGTGAGTACTGTTTATACCGCACGTGTATCAGTGTGTATTAGTAATGTGAGTACTGTTTATACCCCACGTGTATCAGTGTGTATTAGTAATGTGTGTACTGTTTATACCGCACGTGTATCAGTGTGTATTAGTAATGTGAGTACTGTTTATACTGCACGTGTATTAGTGTGTATTAGTAATGTGAGTACTGTTTATACCGCACGTGTATTAGTGTGTATTAGTAATGTGAGTACTGTTTATACCGCACGTGTATTAGTGTGTATTAGTAATGTGAGTACTGTTTATACCGCACATGTATTAGTAATGTGAGTACTGTTTCTACCGCACGTGTATCAGTGTGTATTAGTAATGTGAGTACTGTTTATACCGCACGTGTATCAGTGTGTATTAGTAATGTGAGTACTGTTTATACCCCACGTGTATCAGTGTGTATTAGTAATGTGTATACTGTTTATACCGCACGTGTATCAGTGTGTATTAGTAATGTGAGTACTGTTTATACTGCACGTGTATTAGTGTGTATTAGTAATGTGAGTACTGTTTATACCGCACGTGTATTAGTGTGTATTAGTAATGTGAGTACTGTTTATACCGCACGTGTATTAGTATGTATTAGTAATGTGAGTACTGTTTATGCCGCACGTGTATTAGTAATGTGAGTATTGTTTTTATACCACGTGTATTAGTAATGTGAGTACTGTTTATACCGCATGTGTATCAGTGTGTATTAGTAATGTGAGTACTGTTTATACCGCACGTGTATCAGTGTGTATTAGTAATGTGAGTACTGTTTATACCGCACGTGTATTAGTGTGTATTAGTAATGCGAGTACTGTTTATACCGCACGTGTATCAGTGTGTATTAGTAATGTGTGTACTGTTTATACCGCACGTGTATTAGTAATGTGAATACTGTTTATAACGCACGTGTATTAGTAATGTGAGTACTGTTTATTAATACACACTGATACACGTGTGGTATAATGTGTGTACTGTTTATACCGCACGTGTATTAGTAATGTGTGTACTGTTTATACCGCACGTGTATTAGTAATGTGAGTACTGTTTATTAATACACACTGATACACGTGTGGTATAATGTGTGTACTGTTTATACCGCACGTGTATCAGTGTGTATTAGTAATGTGTGTACCATGTGTATCAGTGTGTATTAGTAATGTGTGTACCATGTGTATCAGTGTGTATTAGTAATGTGAGTACTGTTTATACTGCACGTGTATCAGTGTGTATTAGTAATATGAGTACTGTTTATACCGCATGTGTATCAGTGTGTATTAGTAATGTGAGTACTGTTTATACCGCACGTGTATCAGTGTGTATTAGTAATGTGAGTACTGTTTATACCGCACGTGTATTAGTGTGTATTAGTAATGTGAGTACTGTTTATACCGCACATGTATTAGTAATGTGTGTACTGTTTATACCGCACGTGTATCAGTGTGTATTAGTAATGTGAGTACTGTTTATACCCCACGTGTATCAGTGTGTATTAGTAATGTGAGTACTGTTTATACCGCACGTGTATCAGTGTGTATTAGTAATGTGTGTACCATGTGTATCAGTGTGTATTAGTAATGTGTGTACCATGTGTATCAGTGTGTATTAGTAATGTGTGTACTGTTTATACCGCACGTGTATCAGTGTGTATTAGTAATGTGAGTACTGTTTATACTGCTTGTGTATCAGTGTGTATTAGTAATGTGTGTACTGTTTATACCGCACGTGTATCAGTGTGTATTAGTAATGTGAATACTGTTTATACCGCACGTGTATCAGTGTGTATTAGTAATGTGTGTACTGTTTATACCGCACGTGTATCAGTGTGTATTAGTAATGTGAGTACTGTTTATACTGCACGTGTATTAGTGTGTATTAGTAATGTGTGTACTGTTTATACCGCACGTGTATCAGTGTGTATTAGTAATGTGTGTACTGTTTATACTGCATGTGTATCAGTGTGTATTAGTAATGTGAGTACTGTTTATACCGCACGTGTATTAGTGTGTATTAGTAATGTGATAACTTTTTATACTGCATGTGTATCAGTGTGTATTAGTAATGTGAGTACTGTTTATACCGCACGTGTATTAGTGTGTATTAGTAATGTGAGTACTGTTTATACCGCACGTGTATCAGTGTGTATTAGTAATGTGTGTACTGTTTATGCCGCACGTGTATTAGTAATGTGAGTACTGTTTTTATACCACGTGTATTAGTAATGTGAGTACTGTTTATACCGCATGTGTATCAGTGTGTATTAGTAATGTGAGTACTGTTTATACCGCACGTGTATCAGTGTGTATTAGTAATGTGAGTACTGTTTATACCGCACGTGTATTAGTGTGTATTAGTAATGCGAGTACTGTTTATACCGCACGTGTATCAGTGTGTATTAGTAATGTGTGTACTGTTTATACTGCATGTGTATCAGTGTGTATTAGTAATGTGAGTACTGTTTATACCGCACGTGTATCAGTGTGTATTAGTAATGTGTGTACTGTTTATACTGCATGTGTATCAGTGTGTATTAGTAATGTGAGTACTGTTTATACCGCACGTGTATTAGTGTGTATTAGTAATGTGAGTACTGTTTATACCGCACTTGTATTAGTAATGTGAATACTGTTTATACCGCACGTGTATCAGTGTGTATTAGTAATGTGAGTACTGTTTATTAATACACACTGATACACGTGTGGTATAATGTGTGTACTGTTTATACCGCACGTGTATCAGTGTGTATTAGTAATGTGTGTACCACGTGTATCAGTGTGTATTAGTAATGTGTGTACCATGTGTATCAGTGTGTATTAGTAATGTGTGTACCACGTGTATCAGTGTGTATTAGTAATGTGTGTACCACGTGTATCAGTGTGTATTAGTAATGTGTGTACTGTTTATACTGCATGTGTATCAGTGTGTATTAGTAATGTGTGTACTGTTTATACCGCACGTGTATCAGTGTGTATTAGTAATGTGAGTACTGTTTATACCGCACGTGTATCAGTGTGTATTAGTAATGTGAGTACTGTTTATACTGCATGTGTATCAGTGTGTATTAGTAATGTGAGTACTGTTTATACCGCACGTGTATCAGCGTGTATTAGAAATGTGAGTACTGTTTATACTGCACGTGTATTAGTGTGTATTAGTAATGTGAGTACTGTTTATACCGCACGTGTATTAGTGTGTATTAGTAATGTGAGTACTGTTTATACCGCACGTTTATCAGTGTGTATTAGTAATGTGAGTACTGTTTATACCGCACGTGTATTAGTGTGTATTAGTAATGTGTGTACTGTTTATACCGCACATGTATCAGTGTGTATTAGTAATGTGAGTACTGTTTATACTGCACGTGTATCAGTGTGTATTAGTAATGTGTGTACTGTTTATACCACACGTGTATCAGTGTGTATTAGTAATGTGAGTACTGTTTATACTGCACGTGTATTAGTGTGTATTAGTAATGTGAGTACTGTTTATACTGCACGTGTATTAGTGTGTATTAGTAATGTGAGTACTGTTTATACCGCACGTGTATTAGTGTGTATTAGTAATGTGAGTACTGTTTATGCCGCACGTGTATTAGTAATGTGAGTACTGTTTTTATACCACGTGTATTAGTAATGTGAGTACTGTTTATACCGCATGTGTATCAGTGTGTATTAGTAATGTGAGTACTGTTTATACCGCACGTGTATCAGTGTGTATTAGTAATGTGAGTACTGTTTATACCGCACGTGTATTAGTGTGTATTAGTAATGTGAGTACTGTTTATACCGCACATGTATTAGTAATGTGAGTACTGTTTATACCGCACGTGTATCAGTGTGTATTAGTAATGTGAGTACTGTTTATACCCCACGTGTATCAGTGTGTATTAGTAATGTGTGTACTGTTTATACCGCACGTGTATCAGTGTGTATTAGTAATGTGAGTACTGTTTATACTGCACGTGTATTAGTGTGTATTAGTAATGTGAGTACTGTTTATACCGCACGTGTATTAGTGTGTATTAGTAATGTGAGTACTGTTTATACCGCACGTGTATTAGTGTGTATTAGTAATGTGAGTACTGTTTATACCGCACATGTATTAGTAATGTGAGTACTGTTTCTACCGCACGTGTATCAGTGTGTATTAGTAATGTGAGTACTGTTTATACCGCACGTGTATCAGTGTGTATTAGTAATGTGAGTACTGTTTATACCCCACGTGTATCAGTGTGTATTAGTAATGTGTATACTGTTTATACCGCACGTGTATCAGTGTGTATTAGTAATGTGAGTACTGTTTATACTGCACGTGTATTAGTGTGTATTAGTAATGTGAGTACTGTTTATACCGCACGTGTATTAGTGTGTATTAGTAATGTGAGTACTGTTTATACCGCACGTGTATTAGTATGTATTAGTAATGTGAGTACTGTTTATGCCGCACGTGTATTAGTAATGTGAGTATTGTTTTTATACCACGTGTATTAGTAATGTGAGTACTGTTTATACCGCATGTGTATCAGTGTGTATTAGTAATGTGAGTACTGTTTATACCGCACGTGTATCAGTGTGTATTAGTAATGTGAGTACTGTTTATACCGCACGTGTATTAGTGTGTATTAGTAATGCGAGTACTGTTTATACCGCACGTGTATCAGTGTGTATTAGTAATGTGTGTACTGTTTATACCGCACGTGTATTAGTAATGTGAATACTGTTTATAACGCACGTGTATTAGTAATGTGAGTACTGTTTATTAATACACACTGATACACGTGTGGTATAATGTGTGTACTGTTTATACCGCACGTGTATTAGTAATGTGTGTACTGTTTATACCGCACGTGTATTAGTAATGTGAGTACTGTTTATTAATACACACTGATACACGTGTGGTATAATGTGTGTACTGTTTATACCGCACGTGTATCAGTGTGTATTAGTAATGTGTGTACCATGTGTATCAGTGTGTATTAGTAATGTGTGTACCATGTGTATCAGTGTGTATTAGTAATGTGAGTACTGTTTATACTGCACGTGTATCAGTGTGTATTAGTAATATGAGTACTGTTTATACCGCATGTGTATCAGTGTGTATTAGTAATGTGAGTACTGTTTATACCGCACGTGTATCAGTGTGTATTAGTAATGTGAGTACTGTTTATACCGCACGTGTATTAGTGTGTATTAGTAATGTGAGTACTGTTTATACCGCACATGTATTAGTAATGTGTGTACTGTTTATACCGCACGTGTATCAGTGTGTATTAGTAATGTGAGTACTGTTTATACCCCACGTGTATCAGTGTGTATTAGTAATGTGAGTACTGTTTATACCGCACGTTTATCAGTGTGTATTAGTAATGTGAGTACTGTTTATACTGCATGTGTATCAGTGTGTATTAGTAATGTGAGTACTGTTTATACCGCACGTGTATCAGCGTGTATTAGTAATGTGAGTACTGTTTATACTGCACGTGTATTAGTGTGTATTAGTAATGTGAGTACTGTTTATACCGCACGTGTATTAGTGTGTATTAGTAATGTGAGTACTGTTTATACCGCACGTTTATCAGTGTGTATTAGTAATGTGAGTACTGTTTATACCGCACGTGTATTAGTGTGTATTAGTAATGTGTGTACTGTTTATACCGCACATGTATCAGTGTGTATTAGTAATGTGAGTACTGTTTATACTGCACGTGTATCAGTGTGTATTAGTAATGTGTGTACTGTTTATACCGCACGTGTATCAGTGTGTATTAGTAATGTGAGTACTGTTTATACTGCACGTGTATTAGTGTGTATTAGTAATGTGAGTACTGTTTATACTGCACGTGTATTAGTGTGTATTAGTAATGTGAGTACTGTTTATACCGCACGTGTATTAGTGTGTATTAGTAATGTGAGTACTGTTTATGCCGCACGTGTATTAGTAATGTGAGTACTGTTTTTATACCACGTGTATTAGTAATGTGAGTACTGTTTATACCCCACGTGTATCAGTGTGTATTAGTAATGTGAGTACTGTTTATACCCCACGTGTATCAGTGTGTATTAGTAATGTGTGTACTGTTTATACCGCACGTGTATCAGTGTGTATTAGCAATGTGTGTACTGTTTATACTGCATGTGTATCAGTGTGTATTAGTAATGTGAGTACTGTTTATACCGCACGTGTATCAGTGTGTATTAGTAATGTGTGTACTGTTTATACTGCATGTGTATCAGTGTGTATTAGTAATGTGAGTACTGTTTATACCGCACGTGTATTAGTGTGTATTAGTAATGTGAGTACTGTTTATACTGCATGTGTATCAGTGTGTATTAGTAATGTGAGTACTGTTTATACCGCACGTGTATTAGTGTGTATTAGTAATGTGAGTACTGTTTATACCGCACGTGTATCAGTGTGTATTAGTAATGTGTGTACTGTTTATGCCGCACGTGTATTAGTAATGTGAGTACTGTTTTTATACCACGTGTATTAGTAATGTGAGTACTGTTTATACCGCATGTGTATCAGTGTGTATTAGTAATGTGAGTACTGTTTATACCGCACGTGTATCAGTGTGTATTAGTAATGTGAGTACTGTTTATACCGCACGTGTATTAGTGTGTATTAGTAATGCGAGTACTGTTTAAACCGCACGTGTATCAGTGTGTATTAGTAATGTGTGTACTGTTTATACTGCATGTGTATCAGTGTGTATTAGTAATGTGAGTACTGTTTATACCGCACGTGTATCAGTGTGTATTAGTAATGTGTGTACTGTTTATACTGCATGTGTATCAGTGTGTATTAGTAATGTGAGTACTGTTTATACCGCACGTGTATTAGTGTGTATTAGTAATGTGAGTACTGTTTATACCGCACGTGTATTAGTAATGTGAATACTGTTTATACCGCACGTGTATCAGTGTGTATTAGTAATGTGAGTACTGTTTATTAATACACACTGATACACGTGTGGTATAATGTGTGTACTGTTTATACCGCACGTGTATCTGTGTGTATTAGTAATGTGTGTACTGTTTATACCGCACGTGTATCAGTGTGTATTAGTAATGTGTGTACCACGTGTATCAGTGTGTATTAGTAATGTGTGTACCATGTGTATCAGTGTGTATTAGTAATGTGTGTACCACGTGTATCAGTGTGTATTAGTAATGTGTGTACCACGTGTATCAGTGTGTATTAGTAATGTGTGTACTGTTTATACTGCATGTGTATCAGTGTGTATTAGTAATGTGTGTACTGTTTATACCGCAAGTGTATCAGTGTGTATTAGTAATGTGAGTACTGTTTATACCGCACGTGTATCAGTGTGTATTAGTAATGTGAGTACTGTTTATACTGCATGTGTATCAGTGTGTATTAGTAATGTGAGTACTGTTTATACTGCACGTGTATCAGTGTGTATTAGTAATGTGAGTACTGTTTATACCGCACGTGTATCAGTGTGTATTAGTAATGTGAGTACTGTTTATACTGCACGTGTATTAGTGTGTATTAGTAATGTGAGTACTGTTTATACCGCACGTGTATTAGTGTGTATTAGTAATGTGTGTACTGTTTATACCGCACGTTTATCAGTGTGTATTAGTAATGTGAGTACTGTTTATACCGCACGTGTATTAGTGTGTATTAGTAATGTGTGTACTGTTTATACCGCACATGCATCAGTGTGTATTAGTAATGTGAGTACTGTTTATACTGCACGTGTATCAGTGTGTATTAGTAATGTGTGTACTGTTTATACCGCACGTGTATCAGTGTGTATTAGTAATGTGAGTACTGTTTATACTGCACGTGTATTAGTGTGTATTAGTAATGTGAGTACTGTTTATACTGCACGTGTATTAGTGTGTATTAGTAATGTGAGTACTGTTTATACCGCACGTGTATTAGTGTGTATTAGTAATGTGAGTACTGTTTATGCCGCACGTGTATTAGTAATGTGAGTACTGTTTTTATACCACGTGTATTAGTAATGTGAGTACTGTTTATACCGCATGTGTATCAGTGTGTATTAGTAATGTGAGTACTGTTTATACCGCACGTGTATCAGTGTGTATTAGTAATGTGAGTACTGTTTATACCGCGTGTGAATTAGTAATGTGAGTACTGTTTATACCGCACATGTATTAGTAATGTGAGTACTGTTTATACCGCACGTGTATCAGTGTGTATTAGTAATGTGAGTACTGTTTATACCGCACGTGTATCAGTGTGTATTAGTAATGTGAGTACTGTTTATACCCCACGTGTATCAGTGTGTATTAGTAATGTGTGTACTGTTTATACCGCACGTGTATCAGTGTGTATTAGTAATGTGAGTACTGTTTATACTGCACGTGTATTAGTGTGTATTAGTAATGTGAGTACTGTTTATACCGCACGTGTATTAGTGTGTATTAGTAATGTGAGTACTGTTTATACCGCACGTGTATTAGTGTGTATTAGTAATGTGAGTACTGTTTATGCCGCACGTGTATTAGTAATGTGAGTATTGTTTTTATACCACGTGTATTAGTAATGTGAGTACTGTTTATACCGCATGTGTATCAGTGTGTATTAGTAATGTGAGTACTGTTTATACCGCACGTGTATCAGTGTGTATTAGTAATGTGAGTACTGTTTATACCGCACGTGTATTAGTGTGTATTAGTAATGCGAGTACTGTTTATACCGCACGTATATCAGTGTGTATTAGTAATGTGTGTACTGTTTATACCGCACGTGTATTAGTAATGTGAATACTGTTTATAACGCACGTGTATTAGTAATGTGAGTACTGTTTATTAATACACACTGATACACGTGTGGTATAATGTGTGTACTGTTTATACCGCACGTGTATTAGTAATGTGTGTACTGTTTATACCGCACGTGTATTAGTAATGTGAGTTCTGTTTATTAATACACACTGATACACGTGTGGTATAATGTGTGTACTGTTTATACCGCACGTGTATCAGTGTGTATTAGTAATGTGTGTACCATGTGTATCAGTGTGTATTAGTAATGTGTGTACCATGTGTATCAGTGTCTATTAGTAATGTGAGTACTGTTTATACTGCACGTGTATCAGTGTGTATTAGTAATATGAGTACTGTTTATACCGCATGTGTATCAGTGTGTATTAGTAATGTGAGTACTGTTTATACCGCACGTGTATCAGTGTGTATTAGTAATGTGAGTACTGTTTATACCGCACGTGTATTAGTGTGTATTAGTAATGTGAGTACTGTTTATACCGCACATGTATTAGTAATGTGTGTACTGTTTATACCGCACGTGTATCAGTGTGTATTAGTAATGTGAGTACTGTTTATACCCCACGTGTATCAGTGTGTATTAGTAATGTGAGTACTGTTTATACCCCACGTGTATCAGTGTGTATTAGTAATGTGTGTACTGTTTATACCCCACGTGTATCAGTGTGTATTAGTAATGTGAGTACTGTTTATACCGCACGTGTATCAGTGTGTATTAGTAATTTGAGTACTGTTTATACCCCACGTGTATCAGTGTGTATTAGTAATGTGTGTACTGTTTATACCCCACGTGTATCAGTGTGTATTAGTAATGTGAGTACTGTTTATACCGCACGTGTATCAGTGTGTATTAGTAATGTGTGTACTGTTTATACCGCACGTGTATCAGTGTGTATTAGTAATGTGAGTACTGTTTATACCCCACGTGTATCAGTGTGTATTAGTAATGTGTGTACTGTTTATACCGCACGTGTATCAGTGTGTATTAGTAATGTGTGTACTGTTTATACCGCACGTGTATCAGTGTGTATTAGTAATGTGAGTACTGTTTATACCCCACGTGTATCAGTGTGTATTAGTAATGTGAGTACTGTTTATACCGCACGTGTATCAGTCTGTATTAGTAATGTGTGTACTGTTTATACCGCACGTGTATCAGTGTGTATTAGTAATGTGTGTACCATGTGTATCAGTGTGTATTAGTAATGTGTGTACCATGTGTATCAGTGTGTATTAGTACTGTGTGTACCATGTGTATCAGTGTGTATTAGTAATGTGTGTAGTGTTTATACCGCACATGTATCAGTGTGTATTAGTAATGTGTGGACTGTTTATACCGCACGTGTATCAGTGTGTATTAGTAATGTGAGTACTGTTTATACCGCACGTGTATCAGTGTGTATTAGTAATGTGAGTACTGTTTATACCGCACGTGTATCAGTGTGTATTAGTAATGTGAGTACTGTTTATACCGCACGTTTATCAGTGTGTATTAGTAATGTGAGTACTGTTTATACCGCACGTGTATCAGTGTGTATTAGTAGTGTGTGTACTGTTTATACCCCACGTGTATCAGTGTGTATTAGTAATGCGAGTACTGTTTATACCGCACGTGTATCAGTGTGTATTAGTAATGTGAGTACTGTTTATTAATACACACTGATACACGTGTGGTATAATGTGTGTACTGTTTATACCGCACGTGTATCAGTGTGTATTAGTAATGTGTGTACCATGTGTATCAGTGTGTATTAGTAATGTGTGTACCATGTGTATCAGTGTGTATTAGTAATGTGTGTACCATGTGTATCAGTGTGTATTAGTAATGTGTGTACTGTTTATACCGCACGTGTATCAGTGTGTATTAGTAATGTGAGTACTGTTTATACTGCTTGTGTATCAGTGTGTATTAGTAATGTGTGTACTGTTTATACCGCACGTGTATCAGTGTGTATTAGTAATGTGAATACTGTTTATACCGCACGTGTATCAGTGTGTATTAGTAATGTGTGTACTGTTTATACCGCACGTGTATCAGTGTGTATTAGTAATGTGAGTACTGTTTATACTGCACGTGTATTAGTGTGTATTAGTAATGTGTGTACTGTTTATACCGCACGTGTATCAGTGTGTATTAGTAATGTGTGTACTGTTTATACTGCATGTGTATCAGTGTGTATTAGTAATGTGAGTACTGTTTATACCGCACGTGTATTAGTGTGTATTAGTAATGTGATAACTTTTTATACTGCATGTGTATCAGTGTGTATTAGTAATGTGAGTACTGTTTATACCGCACGTGTATTAGTGTGTATTAGTAATGTGAGTACTGTTTATACCGCACGTGTATCAGTGTGTATTAGTAATGTGTGTACTGTTTATGCCGCACGTGTATTAGTAATGTGAGTACTGTTTTTATACCACGTGTATTAGTAATGTGAGTACTGTTTATACCGCATGTGTATCAGTGTGTATTAGTAATGTGAGTACTGTTTATACCGCACGTGTATCAGTGTGTATTAGTAATGTGAGTACTGTTTATACCGCACGTGTATTAGTGTGTATTAGTAATGCGAGTACTGTTTATACCGCACGTGTATCAGTGTGTATTAGTAATGTGTGTACTGTTTATACTGCATGTGTATCAGTGTGTATTAGTAATGTGAGTACTGTTTATACCGCACGTGTATCAGTGTGTATTAGTAATGTGTGTACTGTTTATACTGCATGTGTATCAGTGTGTATTAGTAATGTGAGTACTGTTTATACCGCACGTGTATTAGTGTGTATTAGTAATGTGAGTACTGTTTATACCGCACGTGTATTAGTAATGTGAATACTGTTTATACCGCACGTGTATCAGTGTGTATTAGTAATGTGAGTACTGTTTATTAATACACACTGATACACGTGTGGTATAATGTGTGTACTGTTTATACCGCACGTGTATCAGTGTGTATTAGTAATGTGTGTACCACGTGTATCAGTGTGTATTAGTAATGTGTGTGCCATGTGTATCAGTGTGTATTAGTAATGTGTGTACCACGTGTATCAGTGTGTATTAGTAATTTGTGTACCACGTGTATCAGTGTGTATTAGTAATGTGTGTACTGTTTATACTGCATGTGTATCAGTGTGTATTAGTAATGTGTGTACTGTTTATACCGCACGTGTATCAGTGTGTATTAGTAATGTGAGTACTGTTTATACCGCACGTGTATCAGTGTGTATTAGTAATGTGAGTACTGTTTATACTGCATGTGTATCAGTGTGTATTAGTAATGTGTGTACCATGTGTATCAGTGTGTATTAGTAATGTGTGTACCATGTGTATCAGTGTGTATTAGTAATGTGTGTACCATGTGTATCAGTGTGTATTAGTAATGTGAGTACTGTTTATACTGCACGTGTATCAGTGTGTATTAGTAATGTGAGTACTGTTTATACTGCATGTGTATCAGTGTGTATTAGTAATGTGAGTACTGTTTATACCGCACGTGTATCAGTGTGTATTAGTAATGTGAGTACTGTTTATACTGCACGTGTATTAGTGTGTATTAGTAATGTGAGTACTGTTTATACCGCACGTGTATTAGTGTGTATTAGTAATGTGAGTACTGTTTATACCGCACGTTTATCAGTGTGTATTAGTAATGTGAGTACTGTTTATACCGCACGTGTATTAGTGTGTATTAGTAATGTGTGTACTGTTTATACCGCACATGTATCAGTGTGTATTAGTAATGTGAGTACTGTTTATACTGCACGTGTATCAGTGTGTATTAGTAATGTGTGTACTGTTTATACCGCACGTGTATCAGTGTGTATTAGTAATGTGAGTACTGTTTATACTGCACGTGTATTAGTGTGTATTAGTAATGTGAGTACTGTTTATACTGCACGTGTATTAGTGTGTATTAGTAATGTGAGTACTGTTTATACTGCACGTGTATTAGTGTGTATTAGTAATGTGAGTACTGTTTATACTGCACGTGTATTAGTGTGTATTAGTAGTGTGTGTACTGTTTATACCCCACGTGTATCAGTGTGTATTAGTAATGCGAGTACTGTTTATACCGCACGTGTATCAGTGTGTATTAGTAATGTGAGTACTGTTTATTAATACACACTGATACACGTGTGGTATAATGTGTGTACTGTTTATACCGCACGTGTATCAGTGTGTATTAGTAATGTGTGTACCATGTGTATCAGTGTGTATTAGTAATGTGTGTACCATGTGTATCAGTGTGTATTAGTAATGTGTGTACCATGTGTATCAGTGTGTATTAGTAATGTGTGTACTGTTTATACCGCACGTGTATCAGTGTGTATTAGTAATGTGAGTACTGTTTATACTGCTTGTGTATCAGTGTGTATTAGTAATGTGTGTACTGTTTATACCGCACGTGTATCAGTGTGTATTAGTAATGTGAATACTGTTTATACCGCACGTGTATCAGTGTGTATTAGTAATGTGTGTACTGTTTATACCGCACGTGTATCAGTGTGTATTAGTAATGTGAGTACTGTTTATACTGCACGTGTATTAGTGTGTATTAGTAATGTGTGTACTGTTTATACCGCACGTGTATCAGTGTGTATTAGTAATGTGTGTACTGTTTATACTGCATGTGTATCAGTGTGTATTAGTAATGTGAGTACTGTTTATACCGCACGTGTATTAGTGTGTATTAGTAATGTGAGTACTGTTTATACCGCACGTGTATCAGTGTGTATTAGTAATGTGTGTACTGTTTATGCCGCACGTGTATTAGTAATGTGAGTACTGTTTTTATACCACGTGTATTAGTAATGTGAGTACTGTTTATACCGCATGTGTATCAGTGTGTATTAGTAATGTGAGTACTGTTTATACCGCACGTGTATCAGTGTGTATTAGTAATGTGAGTACTGTTTATACCGCACGTGTATTAGTGTGTATTAGTAATGCGAGTACTGTTTATACCGCACGTGTATCAGTGTGTATTAGTAATGTGTGTACTGTTTATACTGCATGTGTATCAGTGTGTATTAGTAATGTGAGTACTGTTTATACCGCACGTGTATCAGTGTGTATTAGTAATGTGTGTACTGTTTATACTGCATGTGTATCAGTGTGTATTAGTAATGTGAGTACTGTTTATACCGCACGTGTATTAGTGTGTATTAGTAATGTGAGTACTGTTTATACCGCACGTGTATTAGTAATGTGAATACTGTTTATACCGCACGTGTATCAGTGTGTATTAGTAATGTGAGTACTGTTTATTAATACACACTGATACACGTGTGGTATAATGTGTGTACTGTTTATACCGCACGTGTATCAGTGTGTATTAGTAATGTGTGTACCATGTGTATCAGTGTGTATTAGTAATGTGTGTACCATGTGTATCAGTGTGTATTAGTAATGTGTGTACCATGTGTATCAGTGTGTATTAGTAATGTGTGTACTGTTTATACCGCACGTGTATCAGTGTGTATTAGTAATGTGAGTACTGTTTATACTGCTTGTGTATCAGTGTGTATTAGTAATGTGTGTACTGTTTATACCGCACGTGTATCAGTGTGTATTAGTAATGTGAATACTGTTTATACCGCACGTGTATCAGTGTGTATTAGTAATGTGAGTACTGTTTATTAATACACACTGATACACGTGTGGTATAATGTGTGTACTGTTTATACCGCACGTGTATCAGTGTGTATTAGTAATGTGTGTACCATGTGTATCAGTGTGTATTAGTAATGTGTGTACCATGTGTATCAGTGTGTATTAGTAATGTGTGTACCATGTGTATCAGTGTGTATTAGTAATGTGTGTACTGTTTATACCGCACGTGTATCAGTGTGTATTAGTAATGTGAGTACTGTTTATACTGCTTGTGTATCAGTGTGTATTAGTAATGTGTGTACTGTTTATACCGCACGTGTATCAGTGTGTATTAGTAATGTGAATACTGTTTATACCGCACGTGTATCAGTGTGTATTAGTAATGTGTGTACTGTTTATACCGCACGTGTATCAGTGTGTATTAGTAATGTGAGTACTGTTTATACTGCACGTGTATTAGTGTGTATTAGTAATGTGTGTACTGTTTATACCGCACGTGTATCAGTGTGTATTAGTAATGTGTGTACTGTTTATACTGCATGTGTATCAGTGTGTATTAGTAATGTGAGTACTGTTTATACCGCACGTGTATTAGTGTGTATTAGTAATGTGATAACTTTTTATACTGCATGTGTATCAGTGTGTATTAGTAATGTGAGTACTGTTTATACCGCACGTGTATTAGTGTGTATTAGTAATGTGAGTACTGTTTATACCGCACGTGTATCAGTGTGTATTAGTAATGTGTGTACTGTTTATGCCGCACGTGTATTAGTAATGTGAGTACTGTTTTTATACCACGTGTATTAGTAATGTGAGTACTGTTTATACCGCATGTGTATCAGTGTGTATTAGTAATGTGAGTACTGTTTATACCGCACGTGTATCAGTGTGTATTAGTAATGTGAGTACTGTTTATACCGCACGTGTATTAGTGTGTATTAGTAATGCGAGTACTGTTTATACCGCACGTGTATCAGTGTGTATTAGTAATGTGTGTACTGTTTATACTGCATGTGTATCAGTGTGTATTAGTAATGTGAGTACTGTTTATACCGCACGTGTATCAGTGTGTATTAGTAATGTGTGTACTGTTTATACTGCATGTGTATCAGTGTGTATTAGTAATGTGAGTACTGTTTATACCGCACGTGTATTAGTGTGTATTAGTAATGTGAGTACTGTTTATACCGCACGTGTATTAGTAATGTGAATACTGTTTATACCGCACGTGTATCAGTGTGTATTAGTAATGTGAGTACTGTTTATTAATACACACTGATACACGTGTGGTATAATGTGTGTACTGTTTATACCGCACGTGTATCAGTGTGTATTAGTAATGTGTGTACCATGTGTATCAGTGTGTATTAGTAATGTGTGTACCATGTGTATCAGTGTGTATTAGTAATGTGTGTACCATGTGTATCAGTGTGTATTAGTAATGTGTGTACTGTTTATACCGCACGTGTATCAGTGTGTATTAGTAATGTGAGTACTGTTTATACTGCTTGTGTATCAGTGTGTATTAGTAATGTGTGTACTGTTTATACCGCACGTGTATCAGTGTGTATTAGTAATGTGAATACTGTTTATACCGCACGTGTATCAGTGTGTATTAGTAATGTGTGTACTGTTTATACCGCACGTGTATCAGTGTGTATTAGTAATGTGAGTACTGTTTATACTGCACGTGTATTAGTGTGTATTAGTAATGTGTGTACTGTTTATACCGCACGTGTATCAGTGTGTATTAGTAATGTGTGTACTGTTTATACTGCATGTGTATCAGTGTGTATTAGTAATGTGAGTACTGTTTATACCGCACGTGTATTAGTGTGTATTAGTAATGTGATAACTTTTTATACTGCATGTGTATCAGTGTGTATTAGTAATGTGAGTACTGTTTATACCGCACGTGTATTAGTGTGTATTAGTAATGTGAGTACTGTTTATACCGCACGTGTATCAGTGTGTATTAGTAATGTGTGTACTGTTTATGCCGCACGTGTATTAGTAATGTGAGTACTGTTTTTATACCACGTGTATTAGTAATGTGAGTACTGTTTATACCGCATGTGTATCAGTGTGTATTAGTAATGTGAGTACTGTTTATACCGCACGTGTATCAGTGTGTATTAGTAATGTGAGTACTGTTTATACCGCACGTGTATTAGTGTGTATTAGTAATGCGAGTACTGTTTATACCGCACGTGTATCAGTGTGTATTAGTAATGTGTGTACTGTTTATACTGCATGTGTATCAGTGTGTATTAGTAATGTGAGTACTGTTTATACCGCACGTGTATCAGTGTGTATTAGTAATGTGTGTACTGTTTATACTGCATGTGTATCAGTGTGTATTAGTAATGTGAGTACTGTTTATACCGCACGTGTATTAGTGTGTATTAGTAATGTGAGTACTGTTTATACCGCACGTGTATTAGTAATGTGAATACTGTTTATACCGCACGTGTATCAGTGTGTATTAGTAATGTGAGTACTGTTTATTAATACACACTGATACACGTGTGGTATAATGTGTGTACTGTTTATACCGCACGTGTATCAGTGTGTATTAGTAATGTGTGTACCACGTGTATCAGTGTGTATTAGTAATGTGTGTACCATGTGTATCAGTGTGTATTAGTAATGTGTGTACCACGTGTATCAGTGTGTATTAGTAATGTGTGTACCACGTGTATCAGTGTGTATTAGTAATGTGTGTACTGTTTATACTGCATGTGTATCAGTGTGTATTAGTAATGTGTGTACTGTTTATACCGCACGTGTATCAGTGTGTATTAGTAATGTGAGTACTGTTTATACCGCACGTGTATCAGTGTGTATTAGTAATGTGAGTACTGTTTATACTGCATGTGTATCAGTGTGTATTAGTAATGTGTGTACCATGTGTATCAGTGTGTATTAGTAATGTGTGTACCATGTGTATCAGTGTGTATTAGTAATGTGTGTACCATGTGTATCAGTGTGTATTAGTAATGTGAGTACTGTTTATACTGCACGTGTATCAGTGTGTATTAGTAATGTGAGTACTGTTTATACTGCATGTGTATCAGTGTGTATTAGTAATGTGAGTACTGTTTATACCGCACGTGTATCAGTGTGTATTAGTAATGTGAGTACTGTTTATACTGCACGTGTATTAGTGTGTATTAGTAATGTGAGTACTGTTTATACCGCACGTGTATTAGTGTGTATTAGTAATGTGAGTACTGTTTATACCGCACGTTTATCAGTGTGTATTAGTAATGTGAGTACTGTTTATACCGCACGTGTATTAGTGTGTATTAGTAATGTGTGTACTGTTTATACCGCACATGTATCAGTGTGTATTAGTAATGTGAGTACTGTTTATACTGCACGTGTATCAGTGTGTATTAGTAATGTGTGTACTGTTTATACCGCACGTGTATCAGTGTGTATTAGTAATGTGAGTACTGTTTATACTGCACGTGTATTAGTGTGTATTAGTAATGTGAGTACTGTTTATACTGCACGTGTATTAGTGTGTATTAGTAATGTGAGTACTGTTTATACCGCACGTGTATTAGTGTGTATTAGTAATGTGAGTACTGTTTATGCCGCACGTGTATTAGTAATGTGAGTACTGTTTTTATACCACGTGTATTAGTAATGTGAGTACTGTTTATACCGCATGTGTATCAGTGTGTATTAGTAATGTGAGTACTGTTTATACCGCACGTGTATCAGTGTGTATTAGTAATGTGAGTACTGTTTATACCGCACGTGTATTAGTGTGTATTAGTAATGTGAGTACTGTTTATACCGCACATGTATTAGTAATGTGAGTACTGTTTATACCGCACGTGTATCAGTGTGTATTAGTAATGTGAGTACTGTTTATACCCCACGTGTATCAGTGTGTATTAGTAATGTGTGTACTGTTTATACCGCACGTGTATCAGTGTGTATTAGTAATGTGAGTACTGTTTATACTGCACGTGTATTAGTGTGTATTAGTAATGTGAGTACTGTTTATACCGCACGTGTATTAGTGTGTATTAGTAATGTGAGTACTGTTTATACCGCACGTGTATTAGTGAGTATTAGTAATGTGAGTACTGTTTATACCGCACATGTATTAGTAATGTGAGTACTGTTTATACCGCACGTGTATCAGTGTGTATTAGTAATGTGAGTACTGTTTATACCGCACGTGTATCAGTGTGTATTAGTAATGTGAGTACTGTTTATACCCCACGTGTATCAGTGTGTATTAGTAATGTGTGTACTGTTTATACCGCACGTGTATCAGTGTGTATTAGTAATGTGAGTACTGTTTATACTGCACGTGTATTAGTGTGTATTAGTAATGTGAGTACTGTTTATACCGCACGTGTATTAGTGTGTATTAGTAATGTGAGTACTGTTTATACCGCACGTGTATTAGTATGTATTAGTAATGTGAGTACTGTTTATGCCGCACGTGTATTAGTAATGTGAGTATTGTTTTTATACCACGTGTATTAGTAATGTGAGTACTGTTTATACCGCATGTGTATCAGTGTGTATTAGTAATGTGAGTACTGTTTATACCGCACGTGTATCAGTGTGTATTAGTAATGTGAGTACTGTTTATACCGCACGTGTATTAGTGTGTATTAGTAATGCGAGTACTGTTTATACCGCACGTGTATCAGTGTGTATTAGTAATGTGTGTACTGTTTATACCGCACGTGTATTAGTAATGTGAATACTGTTTATAACGCACGTGTATTAGTAATGTGAGTACTGTTTATTAATACACACTGATACACGTGTGGTATAATGTGTGTACTGTTTATACCGCACGTGTATTAGTAATGTGTGTACTGTTTATACCGCACGTGTATTAGTAATGTGAGTACTGTTTATTAATACACACTGATACACGTGTGGTATAATGTGTGTACTGTTTATACCGCACGTGTATCAGTGTGTATTAGTAATGTGTGTACCATGTGTATCAGTGTGTATTAGTAATGTGTGTACCATGTGTATCAGTGTGTATTAGTAATGTGAGTACTGTTTATACTGCACGTGTATCAGTGTGTATTAGTAATATGAGTACTGTTTATACCGCATGTGTATCAGTGTGTATTAGTAATGTGAGTACTGTTTATACCGCACGTGTATCAGTGTGTATTAGTAATGTGAGTACTGTTTATACCGCACGTGTATTAGTGTGTATTAGTAATGTGAGTACTGTTTATACCGCACATGTATTAGTAATGTGTGTACTGTTTATACCGCACGTGTATCAGTGTGTATTAGTAATGTGAGTACTGTTTATACCCCACGTGTATCAGTGTGTATTAGTAATGTGAGTACTGTTTATACCCCACGTGTATCAGTGTGTATTAGTAATGTGTGTACTGTTTATACCGCACGTGTATCAGTGTGTATTAGTAATGTGAGTACTGTTTATACCGCACGTGTATCAGTGTGTATTAGTAATGTGAGTACTGTTTATACTGCATGTGTATCAGTGTGTATTAGTAATGTGAGTACTGTTTATACCGCACGTGTATCAGCGTGTATTAGTAATGTGAGTACTGTTTATACTGCACGTGTATTAGTGTGTATTAGTAATGTGAGTACTGTTTATACCGCACGTGTATTAGTGTGTATTAGTAATGTGAGTACTGTTTATACCGCACGTTTATCAGTGTGTATTAGTAATGTGAGTACTGTTTATACCGCACGTGTATTAGTGTGTATTAGTAATGTGTGTACTGTTTATACCGCACATGTATCAGTGTGTATTAGTAATGTGAGTACTGTTTATACTGCACGTGTATCAGTGTGTATTAGTAATGTGTGTACTGTTTATACCGCACGTGTATCAGTGTGTATTAGTAATGTGAGTACTGTTTATACTGCACGTGTATTAGTGTGTATTAGTAATGTGAGTACTGTTTATACTGCACGTGTATTAGTGTGTATTAGTAATGTGAGTACTGTTTATACCGCACGTGTATTAGTGTGTATTAGTAATGTGAGTACTGTTTATGCCGCACGTGTATTAGTAATGTGAGTACTGTTTTTATACCACGTGTATTAGTAATGTGAGTACTGTTTATACCCCACGTGTATCAGTGTGTATTAGTAATGTGAGTACTGTTTATACCCCACGTGTATCAGTGTGTATTAGTAATGTGTGTACTGTTTATACCGCACGTGTATCAGTGTGTATTAGCAATGTGTGTACTGTTTATACTGCATGTGTATCAGTGTGTATTAGTAATGTGAGTACTGTTTATACCGCACGTGTATCAGTGTGTATTAGTAATGTGTGTACTGTTTATACTGCATGTGTATCAGTGTGTATTAGTAATGTGAGTACTGTTTATACCGCACGTGTATTAGTGTGTATTAGTAATGTGAGTACTGTTTATACTGCATGTGTATCAGTGTGTATTAGTAATGTGAGTACTGTTTATACCGCACGTGTATTAGTGTGTATTAGTAATGTGAGTACTGTTTATACCGCACGTGTATCAGTGTGTATTAGTAATGTGTGTACTGTTTATGCCGCACGTGTATTAGTAATGTGAGTACTGTTTTTATACCACGTGTATTAGTAATGTGAGTACTGTTTATACCGCATGTGTATCAGTGTGTATTAGTAATGTGAGTACTGTTTATACCGCACGTGTATCAGTGTGTATTAGTAATGTGAGTACTGTTTATACCGCACGTGTATTAGTGTGTATTAGTAATGCGAGTACTGTTTAAACCGCACGTGTATCAGTGTGTATTAGTAATGTGTGTACTGTTTATACTGCATGTGTATCAGTGTGTATTAGTAATGTGAGTACTGTTTATACCGCACGTGTATCAGTGTGTATTAGTAATGTGTGTACTGTTTATACTGCATGTGTATCAGTGTGTATTAGTAATGTGAGTACTGTTTATACCGCACGTGTATTAGTGTGTATTAGTAATGTGAGTACTGTTTATACCGAACGTGTATTAGTAATGTGAATACTGTTTATACCGCACGTGTATCAGTGTGTATTAGTAATGTGAGTACTGTTTATTAATACACACTGATACACGTGTGGTATAATGTGTGTACTGTTTATACCGCACGTGTATCTGTGTGTATTAGTAATGTGTGTACTGTTTATACTGCACGTGTATCAGTGTGTATTAGTAATGTGTGTACCACGTGTATCAGTGTGTATTAGTAATGTGTGTACCATGTGTATCAGTGTGTATTAGTAATGTGTGTACCACGTGTATCAGTGTGTATTAGTAATGTGTGTACCACGTGTATCAGTGTGTATTAGTAATGTGTGTACTGTTTATACTGCATGTGTATCAGTGTGTATTAGTAATGTGTGTACTGTTTATACCGCACGTGTATCAGTGTGTATTAGTAATGTGAGTACTGTTTATACCGCACGTGTATCAGTGTGTATTAGTAATGTGAGTACTGTTTATACTGCATGTGTATCAGTGTGTATTAGTAATGTGAGTACTGTTTATACCGCACGTGTATCAGTGTGTATTAGTAATGTGAGTACTGTTTATACCGCACGTGTATCAGTGTGTATTAGTAATGTGAGTACTGTTTATACTGCACGTGTATTAGTGTGTATTAGTAATGTGAGTACTGTTTATACCGCACGTGTATTAGTGTGTATTAGTAATGTGTGTACTGTTTATACCGCACGTTTATCAGTGTGTATTAGTAATGTGAGTACTGTTTATACCGCACGTGTATTAGTGTGTATTAGTAATGTGTGTACTGTTTATACCGCACATGTATCAGTGTGTATTAGTAATGTGAGTACTGTTTATACTGCACGTGTATCAGTGTGTATTAGTAATGTGTGTACTGTTTATACCGCACGTGTATCAGTGTGTATTAGTAATGTGAGTACTGTTTATACTGCACGTGTATTAGTGTGTATTAGTAATGTGAGTACTGTTTATACTGCACGTGTATTAGTGTGTATTAGTAATGTGAGTACTGTTTATACCGCACGTGTATTAGTGTGTATTAGTAATGTGAGTACTGTTTATGCCGCACGTGTATTAGTAATGTGAGTACTGTTTTTATACCACGTGTATTAGTAATGTGAGTACTGTTTATACCGCATGTGTATCAGTGTGTATTAGTAATGTGAGTACTGTTTATACCGCACGTGTATCAGTGTGTATTAGTAATGTGAGTACTGTTTATACCGCACATGTATTAGTGTGTATTAGTAATGTGAGTACTGTTTATACCGCACATGTATTAGTAATGTGAGTACTGTTTATACCGCACGTGTATCAGTGTGTATTAGTAATGTGAGTACTGTTTATACCGCACGTGTATCAGTGTGTATTAGTAATGTGAGTACTGTTTATACCCCACGTGTATCAGTGTGTATTAGTAATGTGAGTACTGTTTATACTGCACGTGTATTAGTGTGTATTAGTAATGTGTGTACTGTTTATACCGCACGTGTATTAGTGTGTATTAGTAATGTGAGTACTGTTTATACCGCACGTGTATTAGTGTGTATTAGTAATGTGAGTACTGTTTATGCCGCACGTGTATTAGTAATGTGAGTACTGATTTTATACCACGTGTATTAGTAATGTGAGTACTGTTTATACCGCATGTGTATCAGTGTGTATTAGTAATGTGAGTACTGTTTATACCGCACGTGTATCAGTGTGTATTAGTAATGCGAGTACTGTTTATACCGCACGTGTATCAGTGTGTATTAGTAATGTGTGTACTGTTTATACCGCACGTGTATTAGTAATGTGAGTACTGTTTATTAATACACACTGATACACGTGTGGTATAATGTGTGTACTGTTTATACCGCACGTGTATCAGTGTGTATTAGTAATGTGTGTACCATGTGTATCAGTGTGTATTAGTAATGTGTGTACCATGTGTATCAGTGTGTATTAGTAATGTGAGTACTGTTTATACTGCACGTGTATCAGTGTGTATTAGTAATATGAGTACTGTTTATACCGCATGTGTATCAGTGTGTATTAGTAATGTGAGTACTGTTTATACCGCACGTGTATCAGTGTGTATTAGTAATGTGAGTACTGTTTATACCGCACGTGTATTAGTGTGTATTAGTAATGTGAGTACTGTTTATACCGCACATGTATTAGTAATGTGTGTACTGTTTATACCGCACGTTTATCAGTGTGTATTAGTAATGTGAGTACTGTTTATACCGCACGTGTATTAGTGTGTATTAGTAATGTGTGTACTGTTTATACCGCACATGTATCAGTGTGTATTAGTAATGTGAGTACTGTTTATACTGCACGTGTATCAGTGTGTATTAGTAATGTGTGTACTGTTTATACCGCACGTGTATCAGTGTGTATTAGTAATGTGAGTACTGTTTATACTGCACGTGTATTAGTGTGTATTAGTAATGTGAGTACTGTTTATACTGCACGTGTATTAGTGTGTATTAGTAATGTGAGTACTGTTTATACCGCACGTGTATTAGTGTGTATTAGTAATGTGAGTACTGTTTATGCCGCACGTGTATTAGTAATGTGAGTACTGTTTTTATACCACGTGTATTAGTAATGTGAGTACTGTTTATACCGCATGTGTATCAGTGTGTATTAGTAATGTGAGTACTGTTTATACCGCACGTGTATCAGTGTGTATTAGTAATGTGAGTACTGTTTATACCGCACATGTATTAGTGTGTATTAGTAATGTGAGTACTGTTTATACCGCACATGTATTAGTAATGTGAGTACTGTTTATACCGCACGTGTATCAGTGTGTATTAGTAATGTGAGTACTGTTTATACCGCACGTGTATCAGTGTGTATTAGTAATGTGAGTACTGTTTATACCCCACGTGTATCAGTGTGTATTAGTAATGTGAGTACTGTTTATACTGCACGTGTATTAGTGTGTATTAGTAATGTGAGTACTGTTTATACCGCACGTGTATTAGTGTGTATTAGTAATGTGAGTACTGTTTATACCGCACGTGTATTAGTGTGTATTAGTAATGTGAGTACTGTTTATGCCGCACGTGTATTAGTAATGTGAGTACTGATTTTATACCACGTGTATTAGTAATGTGAGTACTGTTTATACCGCATGTGTATCAGTGTGTATTAGTAATGTGAGTACTGTTTATACCGCACGTGTATCAGTGTGTATTAGTAATGCGAGTACTGTTTATACCGCACGTGTATCAGTGTGTATTAGTAATGTGTGTACTGTTTATACCGCACGTGTATTAGTAATGTGAGTACTGTTTATTAATACACACTGATACACGTGTGGTATAATGTGTGTACTGTTTATACCGCACGTGTATCAGTGTGTATTAGTAATGTGTGTACCATGTGTATCAGTGTGTATTAGTAATGTGTGTACCATGTGTATCAGTGTGTATTAGTAATGTGAGTACTGTTTATACTGCACGTGTATCAGTGTGTATTAGTAATATGAGTACTGTTTATACCGCATGTGTATCAGTGTGTATTAGTAATGTGAGTACTGTTTATACCGCACGTGTATCAGTGTGTATTAGTAATGTGAGTACTGTTTATACCGCACGTGTATTAGTGTGTATTAGTAATGTGAGTACTGTTTATACCGCACATGTATTAGTAATGTGTGTACTGTTTATACCGCACGTGTATCAGTGTGTATTAGTAATGTGAGTACTGTTTATACCCCACGTGTATCAGTGTGTATTAGTAATGTGAGTACTGTTTATACCCCACGTGTATCAGTGTGTATTAGTAATGTGAGTACTGTTTATACCCCACGTGTATCAGTGTGTATTAGTAATGTGTGTACTGTTTATACCCCACGTGTATCAGTGTGTATTAGTAATGTGAGTACTGTTTATACCGCACGTGTATCAGTGTGTATTAGTAATGTGTGTACTGTTTATACCGCACGTGTATCAGTGTGTATTAGTAATGTGAGTACTGTTTATACCCCACGTGTATCAGTGTGTATTAGTAATGTGTGTACTGTTTATACCGCACGTGTATCAGTGTGTATTAGTAATGTGTGTACTGTTTATACCGCACGTGTATCAGTGTGTATTAGTAATGTGAGTACTGTTTATACCCCACGTGTATCAGTGTGTATTAGTAATGTGAGTACTGTTTATACCGCACGTGTATCAGTCTGTATTAGTAATGTGTGTACTGTTTATACCGCACGTGTATCAGTGTGTATTAGTAATGTGAGTACTGTTTATACCGCACGTGTATCAGTGTGTATTAGTAATGTGTGTACTGTTTATACCGCACGTGTATTTGTGTGTATTAGTAATGTGAGTACTGTTTATACCGCACGTGTATCAGTGTGTATTAGTAATGTGTGTACTGTTTATACTGCATGTGTATCAGTGTGTATTAGTAATGTGAGTACTGTTTATACCGCACGTGTATTAGTGTGTTTTAGTAATGTGATAACTTTTTATACTGCATGTGTATCAGTGTGTATTAGTAATGTGAGTACTGTTTATACCGCACGTGTATTAGTGTGTATTAGTAATGTGAGTACTGTTTATACCGCACGTGTATCAGTGTGTATTAGTAATGTGTGTACTGTTTATGCCGCACGTGTATTAGTAATGTGAGTACTGTTTTTATACCACGTGTATTAGTAATGTGAGTACTGTTTATACCGCATGTGTATCAGTGTGTATTAGTAATGTGAGTACTGTTTATACCGCACGTGTATCAGTGTGTATTAGTAATGTGAGTACTGTTTATACCGCACGTGTATTAGTGTGTATTAGTAATGCGAGTACTGTTTAAACCGCACGTGTATCAGTGTGTATTAGTAATGTGTGTACTGTTTATACTGCATGTGTATCAGTGTGTATTAGTAATGTGAGTACTGTTTATACCGCACGTGTATCAGTGTGTATTAGTAATGTGTGTACTGTTTATACTGCATGTGTATCAGTGTGTATTAGTAATGTGAGTACTGTTTATACCGCACGTGTATTAGTGTGTATTAGTAATGTGAGTACTGTTTATACCGAACGTGTATTAGTAATGTGAATACTGTTTATACCGCACGTGTATCAGTGTGTATTAGTAATGTGAGTACTGTTTATTAATACACACTGATACACGTGTGGTATAATGTGTGTACTGTTTATACCGCACGTGTATCTGTGTGTATTAGTAATGTGTGTACTGTTTATACCGCACGTGTATCAGTGTGTATTAGTAATGTGTGTACCACGTGTATCAGTGTGTATTAGTAATGTGTGTACCATGTGTATCAGTGTGTATTAGTAATGTGTGTACCACGTGTATCAGTGTGTATTAGTAATGTGTGTACCACGTGTATCAGTGTGTATTAGTAATGTGTGTACTGTTTATACTGCATGTGTATCAGTGTGTATTAGTAATGTGTGTACTGTTTATACCGCACGTGTATCAGTGTGTATTAGTAATGTGAGTACTGTTTATACCGCACGTGTATCAGTGTGTATTAGTAATGTGAGTACTGTTTATACTGCATGTGTATCAGTGTGTATTAGTAATGTGAGTACTGTTTATACTGCACGTGTATCAGTGTGTATTAGTAATGTGAGTACTGTTTATACCGCACGTGTATCAGTGTGTATTAGTAATGTGAGTACTGTTTATACTGCACGTGTATTAGTGTGTATTAGTAATGTGAGTACTGTTTATACAAAGTGAGGGTGAAGGAAAACGGCGCTAACTCTATTAGTGTGCACTGGTGTTTATACAGTGGGTTAATAATAAAATCAAATACTTATACAACTTTGTGGCGTGATTCAATAACGTGTGAAACAATAAATAAGTTCAAACCCCCTGCTCAAAACCCAGCTGGTGGGGACTGGTTTCACTAGTC
The DNA here is from genome assembly GCF_040206685.1 of Ascaphus truei. Lineage (NCBI taxonomy): Eukaryota > Metazoa > Chordata > Amphibia > Anura > Ascaphidae > Ascaphus > Ascaphus truei. The sequence continues at coordinate 47,132,765 of NC_134495.1, forward strand.
CCACAATTCTTCACTCTCCAACTGCAATCCAGGGGGAGCATAAAGGGAAATAGAACAAAAAACAAAAAAACAATCTAAGTGCAGACAGTTTTTTGAAGGGGTGTATACATTTGTGTTGTCTCGGCTCTTATGTGTTGCCTACTTACAAGATGTAAGTCAAAAACGAGCGGTTTTGACACACAATGGTCTCTGCTAGGAAGATTTCTTAACCAGGTGTAGGGATCTCCAACTCTCAGCTCAGCAACAGTGTATATGTAAAAGAAATAGTACCATAGTGCAGACCAGTAACAATAAAAAACTCGACTTTATAGGGTAAAAATAAACACTTACAATAAAAACAATTGGTTAAGGCATGTATCACATTGATAGTGATTGAGGAGAGAAAATGGTTAGCTCCAGGCTCACCCGCCTCCTCCGGTGTGACTGTGTATGGACCACCGCTCTTAGTGACCTTTCACCTCCGCTGGTGTTCGCTGTCTCGCTGGTCTCGTCCCATCAGAAATGCCCTCTTCAGTGGGCTAATCTGCTACCTTAGCTGGGTGCATGCAGGTGCTGCAGAGGACTCAGACTCCAGCTCTCTCACCGATCGATGGTCCCGCCTTGCTTCCTCCGATACGTCACTTCCGCTTGGTCTATTGCGTCACATCCGGTCGCGGCTGTAAGAGTGTCAGCTCCCAGATCCTCCTGAGGAAGCCACACACCTGGCGAAACGCGTAGAGTGCTAGCTACCCTGTGAGAAGAGAGGAGAGATCTGGGAGCTGACACTCTTACAGCCGCGACCGGATGTGACGCAATAGACCAAGCGGAAGTGACGTATCGGAGGAAGCAAGGCGGGACCATCGATCGGTGAGAGAGCTGGAGTCTGAGTCCTCTGCAGCACCTGCATGCACCCAGCTAAGGTAGCAGATTAGCCCACTGAAGAGGGCATTTCTGATGGGACGAGACCAGCGAGACAGCGAACACCAGCGGAGGTGAAAGGTCACTAAGAGCGGTGGTCCATACACAGTCACACCGGAGGAGGCGGGTGAGCCTGGAGCTAACCATTTTCTCTCCTCAATCACTATCAATGTGATACATGCCTTAACCAATTGTTTTTATTGTAAGTGTTTATTTTTACCCTATAAAGTCGAGTTTTTTATTGTTACTGGTCTGCACTATGGTACTATTTCTTTTACATATACACTGTTGCTGAGCTGAGAGTTGGAGATCCCTACACCTGGTTAAGAAATCTTCCTAGCAGAGACCATTGTGTGTCAAAACCGCTCGTTTTTGACTTACATCTTGTAAGTAGGCAACACATAAGAGCCGAGACAACACAAATGTATACACCCCTTCAAAAAACTGTCTGCACTTAGATTGTTTTTTTGTTTTTTGTTCTATTTCCCTTTATGCTCCCCCTGGATTGCAGTTGGAGAGTACTGTTTATACCGCACGTGTATTAGTGTGTATTAGTAATGTGTGTACTGTTTATACCGCACGTTTATCAGTGTGTATTAGTAATGTGAGTACTGTTTATACCGCACGTGTATTAGTGTGTATTAGTAATGTGTGTACTGTTTATACCGCACATGTATCAGTGTGTATTAGTAATGTGAGTACTGTTTATACTGCACGTGTATCAGTGTGTATTAGTAATGTGTGTACTGTTTATACCGCACGTGTATCAGTGTGTATTAGTAATGTGAGTACTGTTTATACTGCACGTGTATTAGTGTGTATTAGTAATGTGAGTACTGTTTATACTGCACGTGTATTAGTGTGTATTAGTAATGTGAGTACTGTTTATACCGCACGTGTATTAGTGTGTATTAGTAATGTGAGTACTGTTTATGCCGCACGTGTATTAGTAATGTGAGTACTGTTTTTATACCACGTGTATTAGTAATGTGAGTACTGTTTATACCGCATGTGTATCAGTGTGTATTAGTAATGTGAGTACTGTTTATACCGCACGTGTATCAGTGTGTATTAGTAATGTGAGTACTGTTTATACCGCACGTGTATTAGTGTGTATTAGTAATGTGTGTACTGTTTATACCGCACGTGTATTAGTGTGTATTAGTAATGTGAGTACTGTTTATGCCGCACGTGTATTAGTAATGTGAGTACTGTTTTTATACCACGTGTATTAGTAATGTGAGTACTGTTTATACCGCATGTGTATCAGTGTGTATTAGTAATGTGAGTACTGTTTATACCGCACGTGTATCAGTGTGTATTAGTAATGTGAGTACTGTTTATACTGCACGTGTATTAGTGTGTATTAGTAATGTGAGTACTGTTTATACTGCACGTGTATTAGTGTGTATTAGTAATGTGAGTACTGTTTATACCGCACGTGTATTAGTGTGTATTAGTAATGTGAGTACTGTTTATGCCGCACGTGTATTAGTAATGTGAGTACTGATTTTATACCACGTGTATTAGTAATGTGAGTACTGTTTATACCGCATGTGTATCAGTGTGTATTAGTAATGTGAGTACTGTTTATACCGCACGTGTATCAGTGTGTATTAGTAATGCGAGTACTGTTTATACCGCACGTGTATCAGTGTGTATTAGTAATGTGTGTACTGTTTATACCGCACGTGTATTAGTAATGTGAGTACTGTTTATTAATACACACTGATACACGTGTGGTATAATGTGTGTACTGTTTATACCGCACGTGTATCAGTGTGTATTAGTAATGTGTGTACCATGTGTATCAGTGTGTATTAGTAATGTGTGTACCATGTGTATCAGTGTGTATTAGTAATGTGAGTACTGTTTATACTGCACGTGTATCAGTGTGTATTAGTAATATGAGTACTGTTTATACCGCATGTGTATCAGTGTGTATTAGTAATGTGAGTACTGTTTATACCGCACGTGTATCAGTGTGTATTAGTAATGTGAGTACTGTTTATACCGCACGTGTATTAGTGTGTATTAGTAATGTGAGTACTGTTTATACCGCACATGTATTAGTAATGTGTGTACTGTTTATACCGCACGTGTATCAGTGTGTATTAGTAATGTGAGTACTGTTTATACCCCACGTGTATCAGTGTGTATTAGTAATGTGAGTACTGTTTATACCCCACGTGTATCAGTGTGTATTAGTAATGTGTGTACTGTTTATACCCCACGTGTATCAGTGTGTATTAGTAATGTGAGTACTGTTTATACCGCACGTGTATCAGTGTGTATTAGTAATGTGAGTACTGTTTATACCCCACGTGTATCAGTGTGTATTAGTAATGTGTGTACTGTTTATACCCCACGTGTATCAGTGTGTATTAGTAATGTGAGTACTGTTTATACCGCACGTGTATCAGTGTGTATTAGTAATGTGTGTACTGTTTATACCGCACGTGTATTAGTGTGTATTAGTAATGTGAGTACTGTTTATACCCCACGTGTATCAGTGTGTATTAGTAATGTGTGTACTGTTTATACCGCACGTGTATCAGTGTGTATTAGTAATGTGTGTACTGTTTATACCGCACGTGTATCAGTGTGTATTAGTAATGTGAGTACTGTTTATACCCCACGTGTATCAGTGTGTATTAGTAATGTGAGTACTGTTTATACCGCACGTGTATCAGTCTGTATTAGTAATGTGTGTACTGTTTATACCGCACGTGTATCAGTGTGTATTAGTAATGTGAGTACTGTTTATACCGCACGTGTATCAGTGTGTATTAGTAATGTGTGTACTGTTTATACCGCACGTGTATTTGTGTGTATTAGTAATGTGAGTACTGTTTATACCGCACGTGTATCAGTGTGTATTAGTAATGTGTGTACTGTTTATACTGCATGTGTATCAGTGTGTATTAGTAATGTGAGTACTGTTTATACCGCACGTGTATTAGTGTGTATTAGTAATGTGATAACTTTTTATATTGCATGTGTATCAGTGTGTATTAGTAATGTGAGTACTGTTTATACCGCACGTGTATTAGTGTGTATTAGTAATGTGAGTACTGTTTATACCGCACGTGTATCAGTGTGTATTAGTAATGTGTGTACTGTTTATGCCGCACGTGTATTAGTAATGTGAGTACTGTTTTTATACCACGTGTATTAGTAATGTGAGTACTGTTTATACCGCATGTGTATCAGTGTGTATTAGTAATGTGAGTACTGTTTATACCGCACGTGTATCAGTGTGTATTAGTAATGTGAGTACTGTTTATACCGCACGTGTATTAGTGTGTATTAGTAATGCGAGTACTGTTTATACCGCACGTGTATCAGTGTGTATTAGTAATGTGTGTACTGTTTATACTGCATGTGTATCAGTGTGTATTAGTAATGTGAGTACTGTTTATACCGCACGTGTATCAGTGTGTATTAGTAATGTGTGTACTGTTTATACTGCATGTGTATCAGTGTGTATTAGTAATGTGAGTACTGTTTATACCGCACGTGTATTAGTGTGTATTAGTAATGTGAGTACTGTTTATACCGCACGTGTATTAGTAATGTGAATACTGTTTATACCGCACGTGTATCAGTGTGTATTAGTAATGTGAGTACTGTTTATTAATACACACTGATACACGTGTGGTATAATGTGTGTACTGTTTATACCGCACGTGTATCAGTGTGTATTAGTAATGTGTGTACCACGTGTATCAGTGTGTATTAGTAATGTGTGTACCATGTGTATCAGTGTGTATTAGTAATGTGTGTACCACGTGTATCAGTGTGTATTAGTAATGTGTGTACCACGTGTATCAGTGTGTATTAGTAATGTGTGTACTGTTTATACTGCATGTGTATCAGTGTGTATTAGTAATGTGTGTACTGTTTATACCGCACGTGTATCAGTGTGTATTAGTAATGTGAGTACTGTTTATACCGCACGTTTATCAGTGTGTATTAGTAATGTGAGTACTGTTTATACTGCATGTGTATCAGTGTGTATTAGTAATGTGAGTACTGTTTATACCGCACGTGTATCAGCGTGTATTAGTAATGTGAGTACTGTTTATACTGCACGTGTATTAGTGTGTATTAGTAATGTGAGTACTGTTTATACCGCACGTGTATTAGTGTGTATTAGTAATGTGAGTACTGTTTATACCGCACGTTTATCAGTGTGTATTAGTAATGTGAGTACTGTTTATACCGCACGTGTATTAGTGTGTATTAGTAATGTGTGTACTGTTTATACCGCACATGTATCAGTGTGTATTAGTAATGTGAGTACTGTTTATACTGCACGTGTATCAGTGTGTATTAGTAATGTGTGTACTGTTTATACCGCACGTGTATCAGTGTGTATTAGTAATGTGAGTACTGTTTATACTGCACGTGTATTAGTGTGTATTAGTAATGTGAGTACTGTTTATGCCGCACGTGTATTAGTAATGTGAGTACTGTTTTTATACCACGTGTATTAGTAATGTGAGTACTGTTTATACCGCATGTGTATCAGTGTGTATTAGTAATGTGAGTACTGTTTATACCGCACGTGTATCAGTGTGTATTAGTAATGTGAGTACTGTTTATACCGCACGTGTATTAGTGTGTATTAGTAATGTGAGTACTGTTTATACCGCACATGTATTAGTAATGTGAGTACTGTTTATACCGCACGTGTATCAGTGTGTATTAGTAATGTGAGTACTGTTTATACCCCACGTGTATCAGTGTGTATTAGTAATGTGTGTACTGTTTATACCGCACGTGTATCAGTGTGTATTAGTAATGTGAGTACTGTTTATACTGCACGTGTATTAGTGTGTATTAGTAATGTGAGTACTGTTTATACCGCACGTGTATTAGTGTGTATTAGTAATGTGAGTACTGTTTATACCGCACGTGTATTAGTGTGTATTAGTAATGTGAGTACTGTTTATACCGCACATGTATTAGTAATGTGAGTACTGTTTATACCGCACGTGTATCAGTGTGTATTAGTAATGTGAGTACTGTTTATACCGCACGTGTATCAGTGTGTATTAGTAATGTGAGTACTGTTTATACCCCACGTGTATCAGTGTGTATTAGTAATGTGTGTACTGTTTATACCGCACGTGTATCAGTGTGTATTAGTAATGTGAGTACTGTTTATACTGCACGTGTATTAGTGTGTATTAGTAATGTGAGTACTGTTTATACCGCACGTGTATTAGTGTGTATTAGTAATGTGAGTACTGTTTATACCGCACGTGTATTAGTATGTATTAGTAATGTGAGTACTGTTTATGCCGCACGTGTATTAGTAATGTGAGTATTGTTTTTATACCACGTGTATTAGTAATGTGAGTACTGTTTATACCGCATGTGTATCAGTGTGTATTAGTAATGTGAGTACTGTTTATACCGCACGTGTATCAGTGTGTATTAGTAATGTGAGTACTGTTTATACCGCACGTGTATTAGTGTGTATTAGTAATGTGAGTACTGTTTATACCGCACGTGTATTAGTGTGTATTAGTAATGTGAGTACTGTTTATGCCGCACGTGTATTAGTAATGTGAGTACTGTTTTTATACCACGTGTATTAGTAATGTGAGTACTGTTTATACCGCATGTGTATCAGTGTGTATTAGTAATGTGAGTACTGTTTATACCGCACGTGTATCAGTGTGTATTAGTAATGTGAGTACTGTTTATACCGCACGTGTATTAGTGTGTATTAGTAATGTGAGTACTGTTTATACCGCACATGTATTAGTAATGTGAGTACTGTTTATACCGCACGTGTATCAGTGTGTATTAGTAATGTGAGTACTGTTTATACCCCACGTGTATCAGTGTGTATTAGTAATGTGTGTACTGTTTATACCGCACGTGTATCAGTGTGTATTAGTAATGTGAGTACTGTTTATACTGCACGTGTATTAGTGTGTATTAGTAATGTGAGTACTGTTTATACCGCACGTGTATTAGTGTGTATTAGTAATGTGAGTACTGTTTATACCGCACGTGTATTAGTGTGTATTAGTAATGTGAGTACTGTTTATGCCGCACGTGTATTAGTAATGTGAGTACTGATTTTATACCACGTGTATTAGTAATGTGAGTACTGTTTATACCGCATGTGTATCAGTGTGTATTAGTAATGTGAGTACTGTTTATACCGCACGTGTATCAGTGTGTATTAGTAATGTGAGTACTGTTTATACCGCACGTGTATTAGTGTGTATTAGTAATGCGAGTACTGTTTATACCGCACGTGTATCAGTGTGTATTAGTAATGTGTGTACTGTTTATACCGCACGTGTATTAGTAATGTGAATACTGTTTATACCGCACGTGTATTAGTAATGTGAGTACTGTTTATTAATACACACTGATACACGTGTGGTATAATGTGTGTACTGTTTATACCGCACGTGTATTAGTAATGTGTGTACTGTTTATACCGCACGTGTATTAGTAATGTGAGTACTGTTTATTAATACACACTGATACACGTGTGGTATAATGTGTGTACTGTTTATACCGCACGTGTATCAGTGTGTATTAGTAATGTGTGTACCATGTGTATCAGTGTGTATTAGTAATGTGTGTACCATGTGTATCAGTGTGTATTAGTAATGTGAGTACTGTTTATACTGCACGTGTATCAGTGTGTATTAGTAATATGAGTACTGTTTATACCGCATGTGTATCAGTGTGTATTAGTAATGTGAGTACTGTTTATACCGCACGTGTATCAGTGTGTATTAGTAATGTGAGTACTGTTTATACCGCACGTGTATTAGTGTGTATTAGTAATGTGAGTACTGTTTATACCGCACATGTATTAGTAATGTGTGTACTGTTTATACCGCACGTGTATCAGTGTGTATTAGTAATGTGAGTACTGTTTATACCCCACGTGTATCAGTGTGTATTAGTAATGTGAGTACTGTTTATACCCCACGTGTATCAGTGTGTATTAGTAATGTGTGTACTGTTTATACCCCACGTGTATCAGTGTGTATTAGTAATGTGAGTACTGTTTATACCGCACGTGTATCAGTGTGTATTAGTAATGTGAGTACTGTTTATACCCCACGTGTATCAGTGTGTATTAGTAATGTGTGTACTGTTTATACCCCACGTGTATCAGTGTGTATTAGTAATGTGAGTACTGTTTATACCGCACGTGTATCAGTGTGTATTAGTAATGTGTGTACTGTTTATACCGCACGTGTATCAGTGTGTATTAGTAATGTGAGTACTGTTTATACCCCACGTGTATCAGTGTGTATTAGTAATGTGTGTACTGTTTATACCGCACGTGTATCAGTGTGTATTAGTAATGTGTGTACTGTTTATACCGCACGTGTATCAGTGTGTATTAGTAATGTGAGTACTGTTTATACCCCACGTGTATCAGTGTGTATTAGTAATGTGAGTACTGTTTATACCGCACGTGTATCAGTCTGTATTAGTAATGTGTGTACTGTTTATACCGCACGTGTATCAGTGTGTATTAGTAATGTGAGTACTGTTTATACCGCACGTGTATCAGTGTGTATTAGTAATGTGTGTACTGTTTATACCGCACGTGTATTTGTGTGTATTAGTAATGTGAGTACTGTTTATACCGCACGTGTATCAGTGTGTATTAGTAATGTGAGTACTGTTTATACCGCACGTGTATTTGTGTGTATTAGTAATGTGAGTACTGTTTATACCGCACGTGTATCAGTGTGTATTAGTAATGTGTGTACTGTTTATACCGCACGTGTATCAGTGTGTATTAGTAATGTGAGTACTGTTTATACCCCACGTGTATCAGTGTGTATTAGTAATGTGAGTACTGTTTATACCCCACGTGTATCAGTGTGTATTAGTAATGTGAGTACTGTTTATACTGCTTGTGTATCTGTGTGTATTAGTAATGTGTGTACTGTTTATACCGCACGTGTTTCAGTGTGTATTAGTAATGTGAGTACTGTTTATACCGCACGTGTATTAGTGTGTATTAGTAATGTGAGTACTGTTTATACCGCACATGTATTAGTAATGTGAGTACTGTTTATACCGCACGTGTATCAGTGTGTATTAGTAATGTGAGTACTGTTTATACCCCACGTGTATCAGTGTGTATTAGTAATGTGTGTACTGTTTATACCGCACGTGTATCAGTGTGTATTAGTAATGTGAGTACTGTTTATACTGCACGTGTATTAGTGTGTATTAGTAATGTGAGTACTGTTTATACCGCACGTGTATTAGTGTGTATTAGTAATGTGAGTACTGTTTATACCGCACGTGTATTAGTGTGTATTAGTAATGTGAGTACTGTTTATGCCGCACGTGTATTAGTAATGTGAGTACTGATTTTATACCACGTGTATTAGTAATGTGAGTACTGTTTATACCGCATGTGTATCAGTGTGTATTAGTAATGTGAGTACTGTTTATACCGCACGTGTATCAGTGTGTATTAGTAATGTGAGTACTGTTTATACCGCACGTGTATTAGTGTGTATTAGTAATGCGAGTACTGTTTATACCGCACGTGTATCAGTGTGTATTAGTAATGTGTGTACTGTTTATACCGCACGTGTATTAGTAATGTGAATACTGTTTATACCGCACGTGTATTAGTAATGTGAGTACTGTTTATTAATACACACTGATACACGTGTGGTATAATGTGTGTACTGTTTATACCGCACGTGTATTAGTAATGTGTGTACTGTTTATACCGCACGTGTATTAGTAATGTGAGTACTGTTTATTAATACACACTGATACACGTGTGGTATAATGTGTGTACTGTTTATACCGCACGTGTATCAGTGTGTATTAGTAATGTGTGTACCATGTGTATCAGTGTGTATTAGTAATGTGTGTACCATGTGTATCAGTGTGTATTAGTAATGTGAGTACTGTTTATACTGCACGTGTATCAGTGTGTATTAGTAATATGAGTACTGTTTATACCGCATGTGTATCAGTGTGTATTAGTAATGTGAGTACTGTTTATCCCGCACGTGTATCAGTGTGTATTAGTAATGTGAGTACTGTTTATACCGCACGTGTATTAGTGTGTATTAGTAATGTGAGTACTGTTTATACCGCACATGTATTAGTAATGTGTGTACTGTTTATACCGCACGTGTATCAGTGTGTATTAGTAATGTGAGTACTGTTTATACCCCACGTGTATCAGTGTGTATTAGTAATGTGAGTACTGTTTATACCCCACGTGTATCAGTGTGTATTAGTAATGTGTGTACTGTTTATACCCCACGTGTATCAGTGTGTATTAGTAATGTGAGTACTGTTTATACCGCACGTGTATCAGTGTGTATTAGTAATGTGAGTACTGTTTATACCCCACGTGTATCAGTGTGTATTAGTAATGTGTGTACTGTTTATACCCCACGTGTATCAGTGTGTATTAGTAATGTGAGTACTGTTTATACCGCACGTGTATCAGTGTGTATTAGTAATGTGTGTACTGTTTATACCGCACGTGTATCAGTGTGTATTAGTAATGTGAGTACTGTTTATACCCCACGTGTATCAGTGTGTATTAGTAATGTGTGTACTGTTTATACCGCACGTGTATCAGTGTGTATTAGTAATGTGTGTACTGTTTATACCGCACGTGTATCAGTGTGTATTAGTAATGTGAGTACTGTTTATACCCCACGTGTATCAGTGTGTATTAGTAATGTGAGTACTGTTTATACCGCACGTGTATCAGTCTGTATTAGTAATGTGTGTACTGTTTATACCGCACGTGTATCAGTGTGTATTAGTAATGTGAGTACTGTTTATACCGCACGTGTATCAGTGTGTATTAGTAATGTGTGTACTGTTTATACCGCACGTGTATTTGTGTGTATTAGTAATGTGAGTACTGTTTATACCGCACGTGTATCAGTGTGTATTAGTAATGTGAGTACTGTTTATACCGCACGTGTATTTGTGTGTATTAGTAATGTGAGTACTGTTTATACCGCACGTGTATCAGTGTGTATTAGTAATGTGTGTACTGTTTATACCGCACGTGTATCAGTGTGTATTAGTAATGTGAGTACTGTTTATACCCCACGTGTATCAGTGTGTATTAGTAATGTGAGTACTGTTTATACCCCACGTGTATCAGTGTGTATTAGTAATGTGAGTACTGTTTATACTGCTTGTGTATCTGTGTGTATTAGTAATGTGTGTACTGTTTATACCGCACGTGTTTCAGTGTGTATTAGTAATGTGAGTACTGTTTATACCCCACGTGTATCAGTGTGTATTAGTAATGTGTGTACTGTTTATACTGCACGTTTTTCAGTGTGTATTAGTAATGTGTGTACTGTTTATACCGCACGTGTATCAGTGTGTATTAGTAATGTGAGTACTGTTTATACCCCACGTGTATCAGTGTGTATTAGTAATGTGTGTACTGTTTATACTGCACGTGTATCAGTGTGTATTAGTAATGTGTGTACTGTTTATACCGCACGTGTATCAGTGTGTATTAGTAATGTGAATACTGTTTATACCGCACGTGTATCAGTGTGTATTAGTAATGTGAGTACTGTTTATACCGCACGTGTATCAGTGTGTATTAGTAATGTGAGTACTGTTTATACCCCACGTGTATCAGTGTGTATTAGTAATGTGTGTACTGTTTATACCGCACGTGTATCAGTGTGTATTAGTAATGTGAGTACTGTTTATACCCCACGTGTATCAGTGTGTATTAGTAATGTGTGTACTGTTTATACTGCACGTGTATCAGTGTGTATTAGTAATGTGTGTACTGTTTATACCGCACGTGTATCAGTGTGTATTAGTAATGTGAATACTGTTTATACCGCACGTGTATCAGTGTGTATTAGTAATGTGAATACTGTTTATACCGCACGTGTATCAGTGTGTATTAGTAATGCGAGTACTGTTTATACCGCACGTGTATCAGTGTGTATTAGTAATGCGAGTACTGTTTATACCGCACGTGTATCAGTGTGTATTAGTAATGTGAGTACTGTTTATACCGCACGTGTATCAGTGTGTATTAGTAATGTGTGTACTGTTTATACCGCACGTGTATCAGTGTGTATTAGTAATGTGTGTACTGTTTATACCGCACGTGTATCAGTGTGTATTAGTAATGTGTGTACTGTTTATACCGCACGTGTATCAGTGTGTATTAGTAATGTGTGTACTGTTTATACCGCACGTGTATCAGTGTGTATTAGTAATGTGTGTACTGTTTATACTGCATGTGTATCAGTGTGTATTAGTAATGTGTGTACTGTTTATACCGCATGTGTATCAGTGTGTATTAGTAATGTGTGTACTGTTTATACCGCACGTGTATCAGTGTGTATTAGTAATGTGAGTACTGTTTATACCGCACGTGTATCAGTGTGTATTAGTAATGTGAGTACTGTTTATACCGCACGTGTATCAGTGTGTATTAGTAATGTGAGTACTGTTTATACTGCATGTGTATCAGTGTGTATTAGTAATGTGTGTACTGTTTATACTGCTTGTGTATCAGTCTGTATTAGTAATGTGTGTACTGTTTATACCGCACGTGTATCAGTGTGTATTAGTAATGTGAGTACTGTTTATACTGCATGTGTATCAGTGTGTATTAGTAATGTGAGTACTGTTTATACCGCACGTGTATCAGTGTGTATTAGTAATGTGTGTACTGTTTATACCCCACGTGTATCAGTGTGTATTAGTAATGTGTGTACTGTTTATACCGCACGTGTATCAGTGTGTATTAGTAATATGAGTACTGTTTATACTGCACGTGTATCAGTGTGTATTAGTAATGTGTGTACTGTTTATACCGCACGTGTATCAGTGTGTATTAGTAATGTGAATACTGTTTATACCGCACGTGTATCAGTGTGTATTAGTAATGTGAGTACTGTTTATACCGCACGTGTATCAGTGTGTATTAGTAATGTGAGTACTGTTTATACCCCACGTGTATCAGTGTGTATTAGTAATGTGAGTACTGTTTATACCCCACGTGTATCAGTGTGTATTAGTAATGTGTGTACTGTTTATACCGCACGTGTATCAGTGTGTATTAGTAATGTGAGTACTGTTTATACCCCACGTGTATCAGTGTGTATTAGTAATGTGTGTACTGTTTATACCCCACGTGTATCAGTGTGTATTAGTAATGTGTGTACTGTTTATACCGCACGTGTATCAGTGTGTATTAGTAATGTGTGTACTGTTTATACCGCACGTGTATCAGTGTGTATTAGTAATGTGAGTACTGTTTATACCGCACGTGTATCAGTGTGTATTAGTAATGTGTGTACTGTTTATACTGCATGTGTATCAGTGTGTATTAGTAATGTGTGTACTGTTTATACCGCATGTGTATCAGTGTGTATTAGTAATGTGTGTACTGTTTATACCGCACGTGTATCAGTGTGTATTAGTAATGTGAGTACTGTTTATACCGCACGTGTATCAGTGTGTATTAGTAATGTGAGTACTGTTTATACCGCACGTGTATCAGTGTGTATTAGTAATGTGAGTACTGTTTATACTGCATGTGTATCAGTGTGTATTAGTAATGTGTGTACTGTTTATACTGCTTGTGTATCAGTCTGTATTAGTAATGTGTGTACTGTTTATACCGCACGTGTATCAGTGTGTATTAGTAATGTGAGTACTGTTTATACTGCATGTGTATCAGTGTGTATTAGTAATGTGAGTACTGTTTATACCGCACGTGTATCAGTGTGTATTAGTAATGTGTGTACTGTTTATACCCCACGTGTATCAGTGTGTATTAGTAATGTGTGTACTGTTTATACTGCACGTGTATCAGTGTGTATTAGTAATATGAGTACTGTTTATACTGCACGTGTATCAGTGTGTATTAGTAATGTGAGTACTGTTTATACTGCACGTGTATCAGTGTGTATTAGTAATATGAGTACTGTTTATACCGCATGTGTATCAGTGTGTATTAGTAATGTGAGTACTGTTTATACCGCACGTGTATCAGTGTGTATTAGTAATGTGAGTACTGTTTATACTGCACGTTTATCAGTGTGTATTAGTAATGTGAGTACTGTTTATACTGCACGTGTATCAGTGTGTATTAGTAATGTGAGTACTGTTTATACTGCACGTGTATCAGTGTGTATTAGTAATGTGAGTACTGTTTATACCGCATGTGTATCAGTGTGTATTAGTAATGTGAGTACTGTTTATACCGCACGTGTATTGGTGTGTATTAGTAATGTGAGTACTGTTTATACCGCACATGTATTAGTAATGTGTGTACTGTTTATACCGCACGTGTATCAGTGTGTATTAGTAATGTGAGTACTGTTTATACCCCACGTGTATCAGTGTGTATTAGTAATGTGAGTACTGTTTATACCCCACGTGTATCAGTGTGTATTAGTAATGTGTGTACTGTTTATACCGCACGTGTATCAGTGTGTATTAGTAATGTGAGTACTGTTTATACCCCACGTGTATCAGTCTGTATTAGTAATGTGTGTACTGTTTATACCGCACGTGTATCAGTGTGTATTAGTAATGTGAGTACTGTTTATACCGCACGTGTATCAGTTTGTATTAGTAATGTGTGTACTGTTTATACCCCACGTGTATCAGTGTGTATTAGTAATGTGTGTACTGTTTATACCACACGTGTATTAGTAATGTGAATACTGTTTATACCGCACGTGTATCTGTGTGTATTAGTAATGTGTGTACTGTTTATACTGCACGTTTATCAGTGTGTATTAGTAATGTGTGTACTGTTTATACTGCATGTGTATCAGTGTGTATTAGTAATGTGTGTACTGTTTATACCCCACGTGTATCAGTGTGTATTAGTAATGTGTGTACTGTTTATACCGCACGTGTATCAGTGTGTATTAGTAATGTGAATACTGTTTATACCGCACGTGTATCAGTGTGTATTAGTAATGTGTGTACTGTTTATACTGCATGTGTATCAGTGTGTATTAGTAATGTGTGTACTGTTTATACTGCATGTGTACCAGTGTGTATTAGTAATGTGTGTACTGTTTATACCCCACGTGTATCAGTGTGTATCAGTAATGTGTGTACTGTTTATACTGCATGTGTATCAGTGTGTATTAGTAATGTGAGTACTGTTTATACCGCACGTGTATCAGTGTGTATTAGTAATGTGAGTACTGTTTATACCGCACGTGTATCAGTGTGTATTAGTAATATGAGTACTGTTTATACCCCACGTGTATCAGTGTGTATTAGTAATGTGAGTACTGTTTATACCGCACGTGTATCAGTGTGTATTAGTAATATGAGTACTGTTTATACCGCACGTGTATCAGTGTGTATTAGTAATGTGTGTACTGTTTATACCGCACGTGTATCAGTGTGTATTAGTAATGTGTGTACTGTTTATACCCCACGTGTATCAGTGTGTATTAGTAATGTGTGTACTGTTTATACCGCACATGTATTAGTAATGTGAGTACTGTTTATACCGCACGTGTATCAGTGTGTATTAGTAATGTGTGTACTGTTTATACTGCATGTGTACCAGTGTGTATTAGTAATGTGTGTACTGTTTATACCCCACGTGTATCAGTGTGTATCAGTAATGTGTGTACTGTTTATACTGCATGTGTATCAGTGTGTATTAGTAATGTGAGTACTTTTTATACCGCACGTGTATCAGTGTGTATTAGTAATGTGAGTACTGTTTATACCGCACGTGTATCAGTGTGTATTAGTAATATGAGTACTGTTTATACCCCACGTGTATCAGTGTGTATTAGTAATGTGTGTACTGTTTATACCGCACGTGTATTAGTAATGTGAATACTGTTTATACTGCACGTTTATCAGTGTGTATTAGTAATGTGTGTACTGTTTATACTGCATGTGTATCAGTGTGTATTAGTAATGTGTGTACTGTTTATACCCCACGTGTATCAGTGTGTATTAGTAATGTGTGTACTGTTTATACCGCACGTGTATCAGTGTGTATTAGTAATGTGAATACTGTTTATACCGCACGTGTATCAGTGTGTATTAGTAATGTGTGTACTGTTTATACTGCTTGTGTATCAGTGTGTATTAGTAATGTGAATACTGTTTATACCGCACGTGTATCAGTGTGTATTAGTAATGTGTGTACTGTTTATACTGCTTGTGTATCAGTGTGTATTAGTAATGTGAGTACTGTTTATACCGCACGTGTATCAGTGTGTATTAGTAATGTGTGTACTGTTTATACTGCATGTGTATCAGTGTGTATTAGTAATGTGTGTACTGTTTATACTGCATGTGTACCAGTGTGTATTAGTAATGTGTGTACTGTTTATACCGCACGTGTATCAGTGTGTATTAGTAATGTGAATACTGTTTATACCGCACGTGTATCAGTGTGTATTAGTAATGTGAGTACTGTTTATACTGCTTGTGTATCAGTGTGTATTAGTAATGTGTGTACTGTTTATACCGCACGTGTATCAGTGTGTATTAGTAATGTGAATACTGTTTATACCGCACGTGTATCAGTGTGTATTAGTAATGTGTGTACTGTTTATACCGCACGTGTATCAGTGTGTATTAGTAATGTGAGTACTGTTTATACCGCACGTGTATCAGTGTGTATTAGTAATGTGAGTACTGTTTATACCGCATGTGTATCAGTGTGTATTAGTAATGTGAATACTGTTTATACCGCACGTGTATCAGTGTGTATTAGTAATGTGAGTACTGTTTATACTGCTTGTGTATCAGTGTGTATTAGTAATGTGTGTACTGTTTATACCGCACGTGTATCAGTGTGTATTAGTAATGTGAGTACTGTTTATACCGCACGTGTATCAGTGTGTATTAGTAATGTGAATACTGTTTATACCGCACGTGTATCAGTGTGTATTAGTAATGTGAGTACTGTTTATACTGCTTGTGTATCAGTGTGTATTAGTAATGTGAATACTGTTTATACCGCACGTGTATCAGTGTGTATTAGTAATGTGAGTACTGTTTATACTGCTTGTGTACCAGTGTGTATTAGTAATGTGTGTACTGTTTATACCGCACGTGTATCAGTGTGTATTAGTAATGTGAATACTGTTTATACCGCACGTGTATCAGTGTGTATCAGTAATGTGAGTACTGTTTATACCGCACGTGTATCAGTGTGTATTAGTAATGTGAGTACTGTTTATACCGCACGTGTATCAGTGTGTATTAGTAATATGAGTACTGTATATACCCCACGTGTATCAGTGTGTATTAGTAATGTGAGTACTGTTTATACCGCACGTGTATCAGTGTGTATTAGTAATATGAGTACTGTTTATACCGCACGTGTATCAGTGTGTATTAGTAATGTGTGTACTGTTTATACTGCACGTGTATCAGTGTGTATTAGTAATGTGTGTACTGTTTATACCCCACATGTATCAGTGTGTATTAGTAATGTGTGTACTGTTTATACCGCACGTGTATTAGTAATGTGAATACTGTTTATACCGCACGTGTATCAGTGTGTATTAGTAATGTGTGTACTGTTTATACTGCATGTGTACCAGTGTGTATTAGTAATGTGTGTACTGTTTATACCCCACGTGTATCAGTGTGTATCAGTAATGTGTGTACTGTTTATACTGCATGTGTATCAGTGTGTATTAGTAATGTGAGTACTGTTTATACCGCACGTGTATCAGTGTGTATTAGTAATGTGAGTACTGTTTATACCGCACGTGTATCAGTGTGTATTAGTAATATGAGTACTGTTTATACCCCACGTGTATCAGTGTGTATTAGTAATGTGAGTACTGTTTATACCGCACGTGTATCAGTGTGTATTAGTAATATGAGTACTGTTTATACCGCACGTGTATCAGTGTGTATTAGTAATGTGTGTACTGTTTATACCCCACGTGTATCAGTGTGTATTAGTAATGTGTGTACTGTTTATACCGCACGTGTATTAGTAATGTGAGTACTGTTTATACCGCACGTGTATCAGTGTGTATTAGTAATGTGTGTACTGTTTATACCCCACGTGTATCAGTGTGTATTAGTAATGTGTGTACTGTTTATACCGCACGTGTATTAGTAATGTGAGTACTGTTTATACCGCACGTGTATCAGTGTGTATTAGTAATGTGTGTACTGTTTATACCCCACGTGTTTCAGTGTGTATCAGTAATGTGAGTACTGTTTATACCGCACGTGTATCAGTGTGTATTAGTAATGTGAGTACTGTTTATACCGCACGTGTATCAGTGTGTATTAGTAATGTGAGTACTCTTTATACTGCATGTGTATCAGTGTGTATTAGTAATGTGTGTACTGTTTATACTGCATGTGTATCAGTGTGTATTAGTAATGTGTGTACTGTTTATACTGCATGTGTATCAGTGTGTATTAGTAATGTGAGTACTGTTTATACTGCATGTGTATCAGTGTGTATTAGTAATGTGTGTACTGTTTATACTGCATGTGTATCAGTGTGTATTAGTAATGTGTGTACTGTTTATACTGCATGTGTATCAGTGTGTATTAGTAATGTGAATACTGTTTATACCGCACGTGTATCAGTGTGTATTAGTAATGTGAGTACTGTTTATACTGCTTGTGTATCAGTGTGTATTAGTAATGTGTGTACTGTTTATACCGCACGTGTATCAGTGTGTATTAGTAATGTGAATACTGTTTATACCGCACGTGTATCACTGTGTATCAGTAATGTGAGTACTGTTTATACCGCACGTGTATCAGTGTGTATTAGTAATGTGAGTACTGTTTATACCGCACGTGTATCAGTGTGTATTAGTAATATGAGTACTGTTTATACCCCACGTGTATCAGTGTGTATTAGTAATGTGAGTACTGTTTATACCGCACGTGTATCAGTGTGTATTAGTAATATGAGTACTGTTTATACCGCACGTGTATCAGTGTGTATTAGTAATGTGTGTACTGTTTATACCGCACGTGTATCAGTGTGTATTAGTAATGTGTGTACTGTTTATACCCCACATGTATCAGTGTGTATTAGTAATGTGTGTACTGTTTATACCGCACGTGTATTAGTAATGTGAATACTGTTTATACCGCACGTGTATCAGTGTGTATTAGTAATGTGTGTACTGTTTATACTGCATGTGTACCAGTGTGTATTAGTAATGTGTGTACTGTTTATACCCCACGTGTATCAGTGTGTATCAGTAATGTGTGTACTGTTTATACTGCATGTGTATCAGTGTGTATTAGTAATGTGAGTACTGTTTATACCGCACGTGTATCAGTGTGTATTAGTAATGTGAGTACTGTTTATACCGCACGTGTTTCAGTGTGTATTAGTAATATGAGTACTGTTTATACCCCACGTGTATCAGTGTGTATTAGTAATGTGAGTACTGTTTATACCGCACGTGTATCAGTGTGTATTAGTAATATGAGTACTGTTTATACCGCACGTGTATCAGTGTGTATTAGTAATGTGTGTACTGTTTATACCCCACGTGTATCAGTGTGTATTAGTAATGTGTGTACTGTTTATACCGCACGTGTATTAGTAATGTGAGTACTGTTTATACCGCACGTGTATCAGTGTGTATTAGTAATGTGTGTACTGTTTATACCCCACGTGTATCAGTGTGTATTAGTAATGTGTGTACTGTTTATACCGCACGTGTATTAGTAATGTGAGTACTGTTTATACCGCACGTGTATCAGTGTGTATTAGTAATGTGTGTACTGTTTATACCCCACGTGTATCAGTGTGTATCAGTAATGTGAGTACTGTTTATACCGCACGTGTATCAGTGTGTATTAGTAATGTGAGTACTGTTTATACCGCACGTGTATCAGTGTGTATTAGTAATGTGTGTACTGTTTATACCGCACGTGTATCAGTGTGTATTAGTAATGTGAGTACTCTTTATACTGCATGTGTATCAGTGTGTATTAGTAATGTGTGTACTGTTTATACTGCATGTGTATCAGTGTGTATTAGTAATGTGTGTACTGTTTATACTGCATGTGTATCAGTGTGTATTAGTAATGTGAGTACTGTTTATACTGCATGTGTATCAGTGTGTATTAGTAATGTGTGTACTGTTTATACTGCATGTGTATCAGTGTGTATTAGTAATGTGTGTACTGTTTATACTGCATGTGTATCAGTGTGTATTAGTAATGTGAGTACTCTTTATACTGCATGTGTATCAGTGTGTATTAGTAATGTGTGTACTGTTTATACTGCATGTGTATCAGTGTGTATTAGTAATGTGTGTACTGTTTATACTGCATGTGTATCAGTGTGTATTAGTAATGTGAGTACTGTTTATACTGCATGTGTATCAGTGTGTATTAGTAATGTGTGTACTGTTTATACTGCATGTGTATCAGTGTGTATTAGTAATGTGTGTACTGTTTATACCCCACGTGTATCAGTGTGTATCAGTAATGTGAGTACTGTTTATACCGCACGTGTATCAGTGTGTATTAGTAATGTGAGTACTGTTTATACCGCACGTGTATCAGTGTGTATTAGTAATGTGTGTACTGTTTATACCGCACGTGTATCAGTGTGTATTAGTAATGTGAGTACTCTTTATACTGCATGTGTATCAGTGTGTATTAGTAATGTGTGTACTGTTTATACTGCATGTGTATCAGTGTGTATTAGTAATGTGTGTACTGTTTATACTGCATGTGTATCAGTGTGTATTAGTAATGTGAGTACTGTTTATACTGCATGTGTATCAGTGTGTATTAGTAATGTGTGTACTGTTTATACTGCATGTGTATCAGTGTGTATTAGTAATGTGTGTACTGTTTATACTGCATGTGTATCAGTGTGTATTAGTAATGTGAGTACTCTTTATACTGCATGTGTATCAGTGTGTATTAGTAATGTGAGTACTGTTTATACCGCACGTGTATCAGTGTGTATTAGTAATATGAGTACTGTTTATACCGCACGTGTATCAGTGTGTATTAGTAATGTGTGTACTGTTTATACCCCACGTGTATCAGTGTGTATTAGTAATGTGTGTACTGTTTATACCGCACGTGTATTAGTAATGTGAGTACTGTTTATACCGCACGTGTATCAGTGTGTATTAGTAATGTGTGTACTGTTTATACCCCACGTGTATCAGTGTGTATTAGTAATGTGTGTACTGTTTATACCGCACGTGTATTAGTAATGTGAGTACTGTTTATACCGCACGTGTATCAGTGTGTATTAGTAATGTGTGTACTGTTTATACCCCACGTGTATCAGTGTGTATCAGTAATGTGAGTACTGTTTATACCGCACGTGTATCAGTGTGTATTAGTAATGTGAGTACTGTTTATACCGCACGTGTATCAGTGTGTATTAGTAATGTGAGTACTCTTTATACTGCATGTGTATCAGTGTGTATTAGTAATGTGTGTACTGTTTATACTGCATGTGTATCAGTGTGTATTAGTAATGTGTGTACTGTTTATACTGCATGTGTATCAGTGTGTATTAGTAATGTGAGTACTGTTTATACTGCATGTGTATCAGTGTGTATTAGTAATGTGTGTACTGTTTATACTGCATGTGTATCAGTGTGTATTAGTAATGTGTGTACTGTTTATACTGCATGTGTATCAGTGTGTATTAGTAATGTGAATACTGTTTATACCGCACGTGTATCAGTGTGTATTAGTAATGTGAGTACTGTTTATACTGCTTGTGTATCAGTGTGTATTAGTAATGTGTGTACTGTTTATACCGCACGTGTATCAGTGTGTATTAGTAATGTGAATACTGTTTATACCGCACGTGTATCACTGTGTATCAGTAATGTGAGTACTGTTTATACCGCACGTGTATCAGTGTGTATTAGTAATGTGAGTACTGTTAACACCGTTGTGTATCAGTGTGTATTAGTAATATGAGTACTGTTTATACCCCACGTGTATCAGTGTGTATTAGTAATGTGAGTACTGTTTATACCGCACGTGTATCAGTGTGTATTAGTAATATGAGTACTGTTTATACCGCACGTGTATCAGTGTGTATTAGTAATGTGTGTACTGTTTATACCGCACGTGTATCAGTGTGTATTAGTAATGTGTGTACTGTTTATACCCCACATGTATCAGTGTGTATTAGTAATGTGTGTACTGTTTATACCGCACGTGTATTAGTAATGTGAATACTGTTTATACCGCACGTGTATCAGTGTGTATTAGTAATGTGTGTACTGTTTATACTGCATGTGTACCAGTGTGTATTAGTAATGTGTGTACTGTTTATACCCCACGTGTATCAGTGTGTATCAGTAATGTGTGTACTGTTTATACTGCATGTGTATCAGTGTGTATTAGTAATGTGAGTACTGTTTATACCGCACGTGTATCAGTGTGTATTAGTAATGTGAGTACTGTTTATACCGCACGTGTTTCAGTGTGTATTAGTAATATGAGTACTGTTTATACCCCACGTGTATCAGTGTGTATTAGTAATGTGAGTACTGTTTATACCGCACGTGTATCAGTGTGTATTAGTAATATGAGTACTGTTTATACCGCACGTGTATCAGTGTGTATTAGTAATGTGTGTACTGTTTATACCCCACGTGTATCAGTGTGTATTAGTAATGTGTGTACTGTTTATACCGCACGTGTATTAGTAATGTGAGTACTGTTTATACCGCACGTGTATCAGTGTGTATTAGTAATGTGTGTACTGTTTATACCCCACGTGTATCAGTGTGTATTAGTAATGTGTGTACTGTTTATACCGCACGTGTATTAGTAATGTGAGTACTGTTTATACCGCACGTGTATCAGTGTGTATTAGTAATGTGTGTACTGTTTATACCCCACGTGTATCAGTGTGTATCAGTAATGTGAGTACTGTTTATACCGCACGTGTATCAGTGTGTATTAGTAATGTGAGTACTGTTTATACCGCACGTGTATCAGTGTGTATTAGTAATGTGTGTACTGTTTATACCGCACGTGTATCAGTGTGTATTAGTAATGTGAGTACTCTTTATACTGCATGTGTATCAGTGTGTATTAGTAATGTGTGTACTGTTTATACTGCATGTGTATCAGTGTGTATTAGTAATGTGTGTACTGTTTATACTGCATGTGTATCAGTGTGTATTAGTAATGTGAGTACTGTTTATACTGCATGTGTATCAGTGTGTATTAGTAATGTGTGTACTGTTTATACTGCATGTGTATCAGTGTGTATTAGTAATGTGTGTACTGTTTATACTGCATGTGTATCAGTGTGTATTAGTAATGTGAGTACTCTTTATACTGCATGTGTATCAGTGTGTATTAGTAATGTGTGTACTGTTTATACTGCATGTGTATCAGTGTGTATTAGTAATGTGTGTACTGTTTATACTGCATGTGTATCAGTGTGTATTAGTAATGTGAGTACTGTTTATACTGCATGTGTATCAGTGTGTATTAGTAATGTGTGTACTGTTTATACTGCATGTGTATCAGTGTGTATTAGTAATGTGTGTACTGTTTATACCCCACGTGTATCAGTGTGTATCAGTAATGTGAGTACTGTTTATACCGCACGTGTATCAGTGTGTATTAGTAATGTGAGTACTGTTTATACCGCACGTGTATCAGTGTGTATTAGTAATGTGTGTACTGTTTATACCGCACGTGTATCAGTGTGTATTAGTAATGTGAGTACTCTTTATACTGCATGTGTATCAGTGTGTATTAGTAATGTGTGTACTGTTTATACTGCATGTGTATCAGTGTGTATTAGTAATGTGTGTACTGTTTATACTGCATGTGTATCAGTGTGTATTAGTAATGTGAGTACTGTTTATACTGCATGTGTATCAGTGTGTATTAGTAATGTGTGTACTGTTTATACTGCATGTGTATCAGTGTGTATTAGTAATGTGTGTACTGTTTATACTGCATGTGTATCAGTGTGTATTAGTAATGTGAGTACTCTTTATACTGCATGTGTATCAGTGTGTATTAGTAATGTGTGTACTGTTTATACTGCATGTGTATCAGTGTGTATTAGTAATGTGTGTACTGTTTATACTGCATGTGTATCAGTGTGTATTAGTAATGTGAGTACTGTTTATACCGCACATGTATCAGTGTGTATTAGTAACGTGTGTACTGTTTATACCCCACGTGTATCAGTGTGTATCAGTAATGTGAGTACTGTTTATACCCCACGTGTATCAGTGTGTATTAGTAATGTGAGTACTGTTTATACCGCATGTGTATCAGTGTGTATTAGTAATGTGTGTACTGTTTATACCGCACGTGTATCAGTGTGTATTAGTAATGTGTGTACTGTTTATACCGCACGTGTATCAGTGTGTATTAGTAATGTGTGTACTGTTTATACTGCATGTGTATCAGTGTGTATTAGTAATGTGAGTACTGTTTATACTGCATGTGTATCAGTGTGTATTAGTAATGTGTGTACTGTTTATACTGCATGTGTACCAGTGTGTTTTAGTAATGTGTGTACTGTTTATACCCCACGTGTATCAGTGTGTATCAGTAATGTGAGTACTGTTTATACCACACGTGTATCAGTGTGTATTAGTAATGTGAGTACTGTTTATACCGCACGTGTATCAGTGTGTATTAGTAATGTGTGTACTGTTTATACCGCCCGTGTATCAGTGTGTATTAGTAATGTGTGTACTGTTTATACTGCATGTGTATCAGTGTGTATTAGTAATGTGAGTACTGTTTATACTGCATGTGTATCAGTGTGTATTAGTAATGTGTGTACTGTTTATACTGCATGTGTACCAGTGTGTTTTAGTAATGTGTGTACTGTTTATACCCCACGTGTATCAGTGTGTATCAGTAATGTGAGTACTGTTTATACCGCACGTGTATCAGTGTGTATTAGTAATGTGAGTACTGTTTATACCGCACGTGTATCAGTGTGTATTAGTAATGTGTGTACTGTTTATACTGCATGTGTATCAGTAATGTGAGTACTGTTTATACCGCACGTGTATCAGTGTGTATTAGTAATGTGAGTACTGTTTATACCGCACGTGTATCAGTGTGTATTAGTAATGTGTGTACTGTTTATACTGCTTGTGTATCAGTGTGTATTAGTAATGTGTGTACTGTTTATACTGCTTGTGTATCAGTGTGCAGTTTGGTTGTATGGCTCCCAACACTTGTATTTGGGGTGTGCAGCTATAAATGGGAGAGTGTGCCATTAACCCTGTAACTGCCAGAGGTGCCTCGTGCATTTCTCTGCATATTCTTATGAGGGGTCTTTTCTGACATGATATTTGCCAGTTTGCCTCCCTGATTATATTATTTCTTTGCTCATGGACATTATGTCTGTGATCCTGCTTTGCACAGGACTTTGTTAGCCGGTTTGGTTCTCTGCATGAGATCAGTACGTTGTGAGCACAGACTATGATCAGTATTGAGTCACTTCCTGCCTGGCTCACAGCAAACAGGAAACCGCCAGGCGTGCGAGCAGCACGCCTCCCCGACACTGCTCACTATCAGGTGGAAACATCTCTCTGCGGCCGAGCGGTGGAAAACAAACAAGCTGCCGGTTGCTGTTTGCGGTGATCTCAGATTACTGTTCTTACACGCTGCTCAAACGTTACTTGCAAACTGTGCCGACCCACCGCTTTGGTTTCACGTAATGACACATGGGCCTACAATCCATTAGCTCCGGCTATGGCCCCCAGCCTCTGTGCTCTGATACCTGAAGTCTGTCCCGAACAAGGCAGGGTCATCTCGATCAGCACACTTCCTGCTTCCCAATTAGATTACATAGCATATAAGTCTCTCAATAATAATAATAACAATAATTGTTTATTCTTGTATAGCGCTGCTAGTTTTACAGAGACTTTCCCTACCCACAGAGCTTACAATCTATGTTTTTATTGCCTGTTGCAGAGGGATCAGGGGGGGATAGAGTGACTTGCCCAAGGTCACAAGGAGCAGTAAGTGTCTTTACTCACTGAGCCACTTGTTCTCCCTACCATTTAATGATCTACAGTTACCCCTGAAATCCCAGCTATATTTCACTATTCCCACTTTTGCCTCTTGTGCTCTTAGTACATATAGCACATATACGAGTTCCTATACTTAGTACATATACAAGTACCTATACTTAGTACATCTAGTACATATACGAGTACCTATATTTAGTACATATAGCACATATACGAGTACCTATACTTAGTACATATACAAGTACCTATACTTAGTACATCTAGCACATATACGAGTACCTATATTTAGTACATATAGCACATATACGAGTACATATACTTAGTACATATAGCACATATACAAGTACATATACTTAGTACATATAGCACATATACGAGTACTTATACTTAGTGCATATTGTCATGATAGAGAGGATTGGCCACCCTCTACTCTCATCAGGGAAGCAAGGGGTTAACTGGACTGAGGTCCAGTAATGTGTTTTTGCCTTGCTTCAATATCCAAATGTTTATTCCCCTGTGTAAATGTATTGTATTATCCTGGTGTTTGCACTCACACATGCACTAGGGTTGATGCGGCAGGGAAGGGGTTAATGTTAAAATAGTGATTATAGCCCTTTGTGTAATTTTCCCAACTTTTCAGGCTCCATTTTGCAGCCGTCCATAGGTCACCATTGAGCCTCCATGCTTTCTAATGGCAGAAGTAGCGGTTTTGGACCTGTTTTCCAGCGACGACCAGCAGGTGGCGTCCGAGAGGAGGAGCGGCGGTTTCCCATTGTAAGTCAATGGGCTCATTGACTTCAATGGAGATTCCTCAACACCGGCCTCGAGGAACAGGTTGGCAGCCATCCAAACCGCAGACCGCAAAAGCGGATACAATGTCTTTCAAAAGAGTTTAATCACTTCGGTCAAGTTCAACAACAATTGGCGTGGGAATCTTGGGTTCTAGGGCCCCTGGGAATAAAGTTATTTTTGTCCCTAATCCCTAGGAACCCCCACACACGATCCACACCGGGTCCGGGAATGAGGGACCCCCGTAAAGGGTCGAGCGGAGAAGGAGGGTCGCACCATTGAATCTAATGGAGGCGGGCGCCATGCATTATCAATGGCGGCACCGGCCATTGATTCCAATGGGGAAAAGCCGCATGGCGAAAAAACCACTAAGTGTAAAATGTTGAAATGTGTAAGTCCATATCTCCGGTTCTGGAATGACCAGAGGGATGGGATTTGGGTGACATATAGACAAGGTTCCGGCTTTAATGCATGCCCCTTCCTAGCCCCCTCAGGCCAACCAGATGGAGTGTGGACGAAGGTAAAGATTTGTGGATTTTCTCATAGACTTCAATGGCGGAGGTTCCTCCATTGAAAGTCTATGGCGGGAAACTCCATTGACTACAACGGCGGAGTTGCTCCATTGAAACCCATGGCGGCAGAGCCCATTGTTTTCAATCGGGATTTAGTGAAACGCTGAGATTTCTTTTTAGCGGAGATTTTTATAATAAAATATGAAACGGTTTATGTGATATTTGTATAACTCTGGTTCCGAAGGTCGTAGCGGGCCGAAATTTGGACCCTATAGTGTACCACTTCCGGCATTACGGTCTGGAAAGTTTGGACCCGCTAGACCTACCAGAACCGGGTATTTTAATATGTGTAGGTATTAAAATGTATATGGGGTTTTGGGTCTACTCTGACAATGCAGACCCCCATCTGCTATGCTAATAGGGCAGGGAGAGCATCCTGCAAGAATTAACATAGCCCAGTGATCAAAAGGTAACTGCCCTAATTGTTTATACTGGGGGCAGGAACCAAGGAACTGAGTGTTTTTTTAAGTTTGATACTTCACACTTACAATGGAAGCCAAAATCTGCTTCAAAGAGATTTTTGCTAGACAGCTCGGCGCCTTGAGTGTAAGAGAAGGGTTGAAATGGTATATAAGTCAGAGTCACCCCTTACTCAATTGTCTTCATGGGTCTTTCATATCTTTGTGATTTTCAAGATTGCTGTATGAACTGCCAGTCCAGATATGACTGTTTCATCATTTCCATCTTAAGTGAGTGTCCATATTTTGTCTGTTATTTGTATATCTCGTGTGTTCACCTTTTTCAAGGAATAAATTATATTTTATCATATCTAAGTCTCGTTCAGTTCAACCCAGTTATATTTGGTGTATTATTATAGCCTGTCACATAGCTCCCGTCACACATATAGCACATATACGAGTACATATACTTAGTACATATAGCATATATACAAGTGCCTATACTTAGTACATATAGCACTTTGTTGGATTGGTTGAGGACTCAATCAGCCAATGGGAAGAGGAGATGGAGGGGATATTTACAAATTTCTCATTTTCAGACAACCAGCTGAATCCTGTGCTGTGTAAATTGAATATATAATGAGGACCCATCGTATAAGCAATTTCATCAGCAGCACTAGGATGCTGACCCAGGAGAACAGAGAGGCCATCCCCTACAACAACAACAGAAACAGATAAGATACTTTCCTGTTGGACTGTTGTGTATATATATATATAATTGTTTGGGGTGGTAATCAGCCTAGCTACCCAACCAGTTAGATAGGGCTGGGGTAAAAGTTTAGTTATTCTCCAAAGTGGAGCAGGTTTTTCTTTTATGTTTTGTGTTTACAGTGTTTAAAGGAACAGGAAATTAAGCTTTATATTAATTTCAGTGAATAAAGAAAACACAACTATCCTATATACAGTGCAAAATATATCCAATCTCTGTGAAAAGTGCACTTACATAAACAAATGTCCAAGTGAAAATGTCCCGCAAAGTAAGTCCACTTTGGAGAAAGTATCCACAGGTTAACTTGGTCCAGATGATAGGTGTGTCTCTGCTCTCAGACAACTATGGTGGCTGTGAGTGCCCAAAACACATCAGACGCATTTCGGCAATGCCTTCCTCAGTGATGTCCCTCTCTCTTTTCTTTTCTTAAAGTGGAACAAGTGTGAAGAGACACACCTATCATTTGGATCAAGTTAACCTGTGGATACTTTCTCCAAAGTGGACTTACTTTGCGGGACATTTTCACTTGGACATTTGTTTATGTAAGTGCACTTTTCACAGAGATTGGATATATTTTGCACTGTATATAGGATAGTTGTGTGTTTTATAGGTTTATATTAATTTTACCCTAAAATGGTCTCCATTAGCATACCTCTGCACACATCTTTTACGAATATCCGGCAGATATGACCTTTATTTTCACACCGGGAATCAAGGGATACCCTACACTACCACTAAACCCAGCAATTTGGGGAGGTCTTAGAGCAGAGTGGGGCCCCGATGATCGGTGCTGGAAGATGGGCCTGTCTAGTGGTAGTGCCCAACTTCCACGTCCGGCTGCTGGGGCCTCTGTTTGCTGTGGGGCTCTCACGCAAATCCTCCCCCCCCCATCCCCCTGGTGTTCTTGTTCCCCAGCTGGTGCCGGAAGTTGGACCTAACTTCCTCATCAGCCCACTTGACCTGGCTCCAGCTCCCACTGTCGTGGTACTGGAGGTTTCTCCCCGTCCCACATTTGCCCACAAGGTAAAATTCTTAGGGGTGGGAGGAAAGGGGAACTGAGTGAAAGAGAAGATGGTGGGGGTCTAGTGTAAGGAGGGAGGGGGATTGAGTGTGAGGAGAGGGGGATTGAGTGTAAGGAGAGGGGGGATTGAGTGTGAGAGGAGGGGGGATTGAGTGTGAGGAGAGGGGGGATTGAGTGTGAGAGTTGGGAATTGAGGGAGTAGGATTGAGTGAGAGAGGAGGGGGGAATTGAGGGAGTAGGATTGAGTGAGAGAGGAGGGGGGTATTGAGGGAGTAGGATTGAGTGAGAGGGGAGGGGGAATTGAGGGAGTAGGATTGAATGAGAAAGGAGGGGGGGGAGAGAATTAGGACAGGGGAGAGTGAGATATGATGCGACACAGGGGGGGGGCCTCTAGTCTTGGGCCTGGGAAATCTGTCTGCGGCCCTGCTCACAAGTGATATTTTTATTTGCTAAACAAACTTAGAAACTTTCCAACCAGTGGGATAGGGGCTCTGACTGTTGGCAAAGCAGATCTCCCTCTGGTGTAATGTGGCTCCGTAATACAGTAAAGTTGCCAGCAATGCTGTGCAATGCTCAGGAATGAGGAGTGGTGGTGTTACAGCACCACCTGCTGGCTGGTTACATACACACCAAGCTGCAGCAGAAAGAATGTGGCAAATAAAATCAATCCCATCTCCTGTCCTAGTTACATAGTTACTGTACAGTCCCATCTCTTGTCCTAGTTACATAGTTACTGTACAATCCCACCTCCTGTCCTAGTTACATAGTTACTGTACAATCCCACCTCCTGTCCTGGTTACATAGTTAATGTACAATCCCGTCTCCTGCCCTAGTTACATAGTTACTGTACAATCCCATTTCCTGTCCTAGTTACATAGTTACTGTACAATCCCACCTCCTGTCCTAGTTACATAGTTACTGTACAATCCCACCTCCTGTCCTGGTTACATAGTTAATGTACAATCCCGTCTCCTGCCCTAGTTACATAGTTACTGTACAATACCATCTCCTGTCCTGGTTACATAGTTACTGTACAATCCCATCTCCTGTCCTAGTTACATAGTTACTGTACAATCACATCTCCTGTCCTAGTTACATAGTTACTGTACAATCCTATCTCCTGTCCTAGTTACATAGTTACTGTAAGTGAGTTCTGGTTGAGAACATCGACGAACACCTCAAACTCCCGAGACATACCGTCCCAGAAGATAAGAATGTCGTCGATGAATCTCAACCAAAGAATCACATCGTCCTGAAAGACCACCTCCCTTTCCCAAAGTCCTAAAAATAGGTTGGCATAGGAGGGCGCGCATGTGGCACCCATCCCCGTTCCCTTGATTTGTAAATAATATTGGCACTTGAAAAGAAAATAATTATGGGTCAAAATAAATTGTAACAAATCCAACAAAAATTCTACCATCTCAGGGGCCAGGCCTTCCCTCGATAGGAAGTACCGTGCTGCTCATAAACCGTCACCATGGTTTATATTGGTGTATAGTGATTCTACATCACATGTAGCTAGCACGGTACCTCCATCAAGGGCGACCTGGTCTAATCTGAGGAGCACATCTGATGTGTCCCTCAGATGAGATGGCAGTGTTTCAACGATAGGGATTAAAAATTTATCAAGGAAACGGCAGATGGGCTTGCACAGCCCCCCCCATGCCAGAGACAATAGGACGTCCCGGTGGGCGGGAGGGGTCCTTGTGGATCTTGGGCAGCATGTAAAAAGTGGGAACTACGGGAAACCTGGAGATCAAGGCCGAACTCTGTTTAGTGGTGATGATGCCCTGTGAAACAGCCTCCATAATAAGTTTGTCTAAATCATGTTTGAATCTGTCCGTAGGGTCGCCGGGAGAGTACGATAACAGTTTTTGTCTCTTAGCTGACGTAAAGCTTCCCTCTCGTACATATTCTTGGGCCACAGGACAACATTCCCACCTTTGTCCGACGGCTTGATATCCAGGTCCCTGAGGTCCCGCATACATATATATATGTTTGGGGTGTTAATTTTGAATGTTTTGCGTTGTTAAAGGAACAGGCGCAATAAAGCTGGGATTTAATTTCACCCTAATCCGTCTCCATTACATATACCTCTGCACACATCTCTTACAGTTGCAAAAAAAACATGTGAAACAGTAGTTTAAATTACGTACACAATTACTCACAAAACCTTATTAGCACATGGTTACACATGGATAATTGAAACCATACATAGAGCTGCATTCCAATACGTGCGCGTGCAGTTAAACTTCCAGTACATATAATTGCCGAATACTGTGGCACTGGAGTTTCAGAAAGGCCTTGCTCGTAGTTCCTAAAGTGTTTCCTAATGCAATGAAAGCAGTAAGAAGTCTTGGTACCAGCATCTTTTCAGGTGTTTCCTAATGGAGATAAAGTGGTAAAAAGTATTTATAAAGACATCTGCGACATTCCAGGCGTCTCTCTGCCCGTCCTCGTGCTCTCTCAGTCAGGCGTGCAACGTTCCAGGTGTCTCTCTGCCCGTCCTCGTGCTCTCTCAGTCAGGCGTGCAACGTTCCAGGTGTCTCTCTGCCCGTCCTCGTGCTTTCTCAGTCAGGCATGCAACGTTCCAGGCGTCTCTCTGCCCGTCCTTGTGCTCTCTTAGTCAGGCGTGCAACGTTCCAGGTGTCTCTCTGCCCGTCCTCGTGCTCTCTTAGTCAGGCGTGCAACATTCCAGGTGTCTCTCTGCCCGTCCTCGTGCTCTCTCAGTCCGGCGCGTGATGTTCCAGGCATCTCTCTGCCCATCCTCGTGCTCTCTCAGTCAGACGTGCAACGTTCCAGGCGTCTCTCTGCCCGTCCTCGTGCTCTCTCAGTCCGACGTGCGACGTTCCAGGCATCTCACTGCCCATCCTTGTGCTCTCTCAGTCAGGCGCGTGATGTTCCAGGCGGCTCTCTGCCCGTCCTCGTGCTCTTTGTCAGGCGGAGAATACTCATTTCCGTGGAGTTTTAGTTGCCGTACTGGTCCTGGAGACGTGAGGGTTCATCATAGGATGTGATAACTCTCTAATGATTTCGATGAATTTGTATCACTATTTTACATTCCATAATGTGCAGGTCAGAACATGCTCTTTATTATTGCTGTTTTATAAAGCGCTCTGGGGAAGGTCCAGTCACGCACGTTGCAGGATATTTGCCCCGGGTGCGCGCCCTGCGTCCGGTCAGTGCTGGTAGTGATAGATATAGTTCATCCAAAGGTAAAACACACCGGCTCTACCAATAAAACTGTTTCACTTTATTATAACAGAGACCTCCGGACGCCACCGTGTTTACCTTTGTATGAACCACATCTATCATTATAAGGAGAGCTGCTGTATATAGAGACTTACAATATATATATATATTAATAAGTTTGAGACAAGGGGCCGTATTCTCTATATGCCGAAGCATCCGTTCGGGATGGTTTCAGACAAAAATCCCTATTAACCCTTTGTGTGCCGCATGATGTAGCCCCCACGTCATAGCCTGGCCATCCAGGGGCCCCATGACATCATAGGCTTTCTTGTTCCTTCTCTACCTCATTTAGAGCACTTAACCCCATCTAGCGGGCAATGGGAACGTCCCAGGAGCGGTCACATGATCGCGATGCGCTGCAGGGGATATGTGGCCTGTGGATTTTTGGCTGAACACCGTCCCTTTGGCATATATAGAATGAAAGTCTGGGAGAGATATTTTGAACTCATTGCTGACATTGGGCTTAGACGGAAGGGGAAAATAATACAGTATATATCTATATCTTTCTGGCCTTGCTAATCCTGACTCTGCAGTTCTGTTTCCAGTCCATAGGTGGTGCTGTTGT
Organism: Ascaphus truei; assembly: GCF_040206685.1. Lineage (NCBI taxonomy): Eukaryota > Metazoa > Chordata > Amphibia > Anura > Ascaphidae > Ascaphus > Ascaphus truei. The sequence continues at coordinate 47,166,038 of NC_134495.1, forward strand.
TCAGAGTTTTAGCGCATCCGGTTATGGGATCTGCAGGTGTCAACCACAAATAGACCTGTTCTACTTTAAAACAATATGTGAAGGGTTAAAACCGCACAACACAACAGCACCGGAAGAGCAAGTGCACAGGTTAAAAATATTTCCACCCCTCTGAGACGGTTTTCATGATTATGTAGGTCACCGTTAACCCCCTCGCTGCTTGTGGGACACGTTACAATGCAACAATTCTGGCAGCGATCTACTGTAATAATATTATATCATGTTATCAAGAACCATACAGTAAAATTAATTATCACCCAATATCACCCATCTAATGTCCTTTATAAATCCCCCTGGGGTTATCGGCATAAACACGATTTATCATAATCCCTTATCCTCAGACTTCGCCATCTCTGCATAAACCGTGTCCCTGTGAATTAATTACTTTTCTAACTGGGACGTTCTAGTTACCCGAATGCTTACATTAACCCAATGGCTTTATAAATATTGATGTATTAAAAAGAGAATTTAGCCTTCAGGTGAAGGATTTAAAGAAGAATTAAATGGGGATAAACTAAATTTCCTTTGGTGACAAATCCACTGTCGTTCCCGGGGCTTAGTCACCTGAACAGTTGTAGTTTGAAGTCCTAGTGGCCGTATTGGTCCCGCAGATTTGGTGTAGGTTGTGGCACCCTATAGCGCACCCATATTATGGGTCTTCAGAGATGAAATGATTGTGTGCAGAGATCTCAGAATGTCCGAGGTTACGTTTTCTAGTCATGAAAACAAACAGGCAATGGGGGAGCAAGGGATTAGAAAAGCATATAAAATCACTTTTAGAAGTTGTTAGAAGTCTTGTTTGATTACATGCAGTGGTGGATTATTCAGATACACATAAATACTTACACGGCCCAGTGTGAGCAATTGCAGGGATTTGGTATCTTTTTAGGTTAGCATTAACCCGTCCGCATCTGGTGGTCAGCACAATGAGGGCTGTCTTCAGGTTCCAAATTGGTACAGGACTCTCTTATTGTCAGGTGGGCTCTCCCCCCCGGTGTTGTGATGTATAAGTTATATGGGAGGGGAAAACGAGTGAGGCACGGTTCACTTGTATATATTGAATAAAATAAATTTATTAATAATTACAATAATTAGTGGGTCAGTTTCAGCAGGTGATTAGAGCTCTAATCACCTGCTGAAACTGACCCACTGAGGCTTCCGTAGTCAGATCACTGTGCAGCATTTCCAGCCGAGCAGGAGAGTCTCCCTTCCTGATCCCGGACGCGGGACCGGCTGTGATAGCTGTTCATAACACCTGATCCTGGACCACGTAAGGAGGCCAGGGGTCTACCTGTAATCTATGTGAGTCCCGCTGTAATTATTAATAAATTTATTTTATTCAATATATACAAGTGAACCGTGCCTCACTCGTTTTCCCCTCCCATATAACTTATACATCACAACACCGGGGGGGAGAGCCCACCTGACAATAAGAGAGTCCTGTACCAATTTGGAACCTGAAGACAGCCCTCATTGTGCTGACCACCAGATGCGGACGGGTAAATGCTAACCTAAAAAGATACCAAATCCCTGCAATTGCTCACACTGGGCCGTGTGAGTGCAGTGTTATACACATTTTTACATACCCTTTCACCACACAAATTATCTATCACTGCTGGGAGAGAGAGATTTTGCCCTATGAAAGTTACCAAACATTGTGTTTACTTACACATGGCCGTGTAAGTATTTATGTGTATCTGAATAATCCACCACTGCATGTAATCAAACAAGACTTCTAACAACTTCTAAAAGTGATTTTATATGCTTTTCTAATCCCTTGCTCCCCCATTGCCTGTTTGTTTTCACGTCTCTTTAAGGGCTCTGGATTAACCCTTTTTCTGGGGTGGAAGCAGAAGGGATTCTGTTGCTGGCTCAGAGAATTAGCGAGCCACAGTTGGTTTGACGGCTCTATTATAAGCCTATCAGTGTTTAATAACTCAAGGTAAGCGCCTGGTCTTTTTTACACCATTGTCTACGTTTTCTAGTCACCTAATTATAATACTTCTCCAATGGGCCAAGTTGGCATTAATGAGGAGGGTTTAAAGAAGGGAAGTGCTGAAATAACAGGGATTCTTCCCATTGGGAGGAGCTCACGGGGGCTGTGAGGAGCTGATCTTTTAAGGAGATGTCAGAACACGAATTCCGCTCCTGTAAAAGCGAATCACTGGGCTCCCTTCTAAATACATGTGCACGGTTAGACTATGCAGGGATAAACTTAATAGGAGCATGTGTATATATATATATATATATATATATATATATATATATATATATATTTATTTATTTATAAATTATTTTACCAGGAAGTAATACATTGAGAGTTACCTCTCGTTTTCAAGTGTGTCCTGGGCACAGAGTTAAGACAAATAATACATGGTTACAAATACAGTTACATAATGAGCAGGGTATACATTATATACAAGACATTGCATGCACAGTTAGAGATAATATATATTATGGGCGTATGAAACAGTTATAGACCAGATTAAAATGTGAGACAGCCTTAGATTTGAAAGAACTTAAACTGGTGGTGGATGTGAGAGTCTCTGGTAGGTTGTTCCAGTTTTTGGGTGCACGGTAAGAGAAGGAGGAACGGCCGGATACTTTGTTTAGCCTTTGGACCATGAACAGTCTTTTGGAGTCTGATCTCAGATGATAATTGCTGCATGTGATAGGGGTGAGGAGCTTGTTCAGATAGGTGGGCAGCTTGCCCATAAAAAAATTAAAGCCAAGACAGGAAAGGTGAACTTTGCGCCTAGACTCTAGTGATGACCAATCTAGTTCTTTGAGCATTTCGCAGTGATGTGTGTTGTAGTTGCATTGGAGAACAAAACGACAAATTGAATTGTAGAGGGTGTCAAGTTTGCTAAGGTGGGTTTGAGGTGCCGAGCCATATACTATGTCTCCATAGTCAATAATTGGCATTAGCATCTGCTGTGCAATACGCTTTCTGACCAGGAGACTTAGGGAGGATTTGTTCCTGTAAAGTACCCCTAGTTTGGCATAGGTCTTGGTTGTCAGGGTATCAATGTGCATCCCGAATGTTAAGTGGGAGTCAAACCATATGCCCAGGTATTTAAAACTAGTGACAGGAGTTAGGGTGGTGTTAGCGTTGGTTCTGATCTGGCACTCAGTCACTGGAAGCTTTACAAATTTAGTCTTGGTCCCAAATACCATTGTTACCGTCTTGTCAGTGTTTAAAAACAGTTTCTTTTGGGAAATCCAGTTTTCGAGTCTCAAAAAGTCAGACTGAAGTATGTGTTGAAGGCCAGAGAGGCTATGGCTGTGTGCATATAGGATTGTGTCATCTGCATACATGTGTATTGAGGCTTCCTTACAAACTTTGGGAAGATCATTAATGAACACTGAGAAGAGTAGGGACCCCAGAACAGAGCCTTGCGGGACACCACAGGGGATATCCAGGGGGTTGGAGTTAGAGCCGGAGATGGACACATGTTGGGATCTACCTGATAGGAAGGACTGAAACCAGTTTAAAGCATGCTTCCCTATTCCAGAGCTCTGGAGTTTGTTAAGCAGGATAGCATGATCAACTGTATCAAAAGCCTTTGCAAAATCTAGGAATACTGCACCAGTGAGTTGTCCCCGTTCCATTCCACACTGGATTTCATTGCAAACTTTTAGCAGGGTAGTTACGGTGGAGTGTTTTGGGCGAAAGCCAGATTGGAATTGGCTAGGGAAATTTGTAGTATATATATATATATGTATGTGTACCAAAAAAGAGAAAGATGCTCATTTGCATGTCATTTCCCAGAATCCCTTGCTGCAGTTGAAGTGCTGTGTGCTGGGTGATAATGGTGAAAGGCGGGGTTGCAGACCTGCCTAAGACATGCAAATGCGCATAGAGTAATATTTCCATTTGCTATATGCTTTGCTGTGGAGGATTTTTGTGACTTTTTTACCCACCATAACTTAACTAAGTATGATAAAGCCCATCCTCATTGCTTCATTTTTGCATAGCCGGTATAACCAACCCCACACTGATGAGACCCATTAAGGTCTGTCTTTGGGTGGGTTTACTGGCTATGCATCTTAACCCTGGCTGTGCTCAAAGCTGTGACCATGCAGCAAGCTTAAGCCTATAGGGAACCATGTTAAAAATGGTTTTGAAGCAAAAAGTGACACTGTGTGCTCATTTGCATGTCATTTCCCAGAATCCCTTGCTGCAGTGGAAATGCTGTGTGCTGGGTGATAATGGTGAAAGGTGGGGTTGAAGATCTGTCTAAGACATGCAAATGAGCTTACAGTAATATTTCCATTTGCTATATGCTTTGCTGTGGAGGGTTTTGTCACTTTTTTTACTCACCATAACTTAACTGTGTGTGTGTGTGTGTGTGTGTGTGTGTGTGTGTGTGTGTGTGTGTGTGTGTGTGTGTGTGTGTGTGTGTGTGTGTGTGTGTGTGTGTGTTTTCTTATCGGAAATATATTTTCTTCTGATATGAATTTTATTGTTATTTAAAATAAAAAAAAATAGATGCTGATTGGGGAAATGTTATTAGTGATATAGCAACATATTGGTTTTTTTTATAGTCGTGATGCTCAACCACAAATTAGCTGTACATTGCAGAACAATTGTGGTCGCCCACCTGTCTCACTTCTCCGCTGATGACGCTTCTCCTTTTGATCGTATCTCGCTGTTTTTGTATATTTTTAACTCAGCAACTTTCCAGAGGATGTGGTTGACAAATTGAGAGAGGCTTCAAAGGTGGCCTAGTTTTGCTCAGTGCTTGGTTGCCTTAACAACAGGTTGGCCCGTGGCACCTGCGCACCCTAAACCCACCCCCCCCTCACCTGTTCCTGCCCTAGTTTGTATTTTTAGTCTGAAGGTGAGGTGGGAGGTGGGTGGTGGGAGGTGGGAGGTGGATGGTGGGAGGTGGGTGGTGGGTGGTGGGAGGTGGGCGGAAGGAGACCAGTTGTGGAAAATTTGATGTCATAGAAACAGGGCGGCCATGAGCCGGAAGAGGATCTGTTAGACCAGGAAGATCAAAAGAGAACATGACTCATTCTTCCTTTTAGCCGTACAGACGGCGCTTTCTCTGACTTTATGTAATTTCCAGTCTTCACTAGTTATTGTAATTGACTTCTGTAAAACTCTGATAAATCTGCCGCCAAATTATATGATGATTCTACAAGGCCAGACCGTAACTATTACAGTATCAACATAAATATTTCATAACTTGTTGAATCACTCTGCCTCCATTTAGTAAGGTTACTGGCTCTGTTGTAGCCGTGCAGACACCTATCTGAATCTACCACCAATCCATAGGTGTCTGGCGTCTCTGACCAAATGCAAAGGGACCAACTACAGTATATTATGATCCCCCTGTTTGTTCCCACACTGGTTACAGCTCAGTGGTTGAGTTTCCCAGGCCTCCAAGTGTAGTACAGTATATAGCATATTTCACAAACTCGGTTCACATCAAAGCAAATTGTTTTTTTTTTGTCTGCATTACTAAGGTAATAGATCAGAATAGATAAAATAATACGCACAAAATTAATTTATAAACATGTTAATTTAGAGGGTTATTCCATTTTTCGGAAGGATTGAGCAAATAGAAGAGGAGGTGGAGTATGTTTATATGTTAAACCGGATCTAAAACCTATTATAAGGGATGAAGTCTATGAAGGGAATGATGAAAATGTAGAGACCTTGTGGATAGAAATTAGCAGTGGGGGTAAAAGTATAACGAAAATGTTTGTGGGGATATGCTATAAACCACCAAATATCTGTGAGATTGAGGAAGCTAAAATACTTTTGCAAATGGAGAAGGCATCAAAACCAGGTCATGTTTGCATAATGTGGGATTTTAATTATCCAATATATTGCTCCTATTGAACCCCCAAAATAACCACAACATATATATAAGCATATGAGTGTCACAGAGGAGTGCTACTGAGCATGGCAATATATATTTAAAACCAGAGACAGAACATAAAACACAGACAAAGCTCAGTTTTAGCACATCCAGTGAAACTCATACACGGTACAGTGCCTAAATATATATGTATAAATATCTATTAAGTAAAATGGTCTTTTAGTTTGACATTTTTGGCCAAAATTGTTGTAAGCCCCTGAGCCAACTTCACGGCAGACCACAATTCAGGGGTCCCTAACGCTAATATAAATTCTTAATAACCTGTGTAATAAGCTCACCCCCTCCCACATTTAAATGGTTAAGGGCTCACTCCATAGCATCTTCCACACAGGGGAACTTGTTTGCTTGCAGGATGGTTGTGACAACTCTATTACAGAGTGCTTTTCCTGGTAATGTACAGGTTAATAAAGGCTTCAATCAGACTTAGAACTTTGCAACTAATATTGACAGATTTACTATAAATCATTCTTCCTGTTATTACACAGGTTATTAAGAATTTATATTAGCGTTAGGGACCCCTGAATTGTGGTCTGCCGTGAAGTTGGCTCAGGGGCTTACAACAATTTTGGCCAAAAATGTCAAACTAAAAGACCATTTTACTTAATAGATATTTATACATATATATTTAGGCACTGTACCGTGTATGAGTTTCACTGGATGTGCTAAAACTGAGCTTTGTCTGTGTTTTATGTTCTGTCTCTGGTTTTAAATTTTAATTATCCAGACATAGACTGGGGCAATGAGATTTGCATTATAACAAAAGAAAACAGTTTTTTGGGGGTGCTTAAAGACAATTACATGACCCAAATTATTGAGGAACCAACCAGGAGAGGGTCAATACTGGATTTGGTAATTGCAAACAATGTAGAAGTAATAACAAATATTAAAGTCCTTGAACATTTGTGTAACATGGTTTCATTTAAAATAAATTATCAAAAAACAGATTACTTGAGTTCAACAAAGACCTTAAACTTTAGAAGGCCTGTTTTATTAAACTGAGGTCTAATCTACAAGTAATACACTGGGATGATGTTTTTGCAGGGAAAAATGGGCAGTCTTTAAAACATTGTTAGAAAAGCACACTTATCAGTGTATACCCTTGGGTAATAAGTATAAAAGAAATAAGTCAAAACCAATGTGGCTAAATAAACAGGTAGGGGAGGAAATGGACAAGAAGAGGAAGGCGTTTAGATTCTTTAAGTCAGAAGGGACGGAAACATCGTATCAGAATTATAAGAAATGTAACAAAAATTGCAAAAGGGCAATCAAATTAGCAAAAATGGATAATGAAAAAAGGATTGAAAGAACTTGCTGCAGATAAAAGTATAGTAATTAAACAAGCAGATAAAGGGGGGGGGGGGGTTGTTGTAATGGACCATGACTATTACATGCAAGAGGCTGGTAGGATTTTGGGAGATTCTTCTACATATAGAAAACTAATGTCAGATCCCACTGAAAATTTTAAGAAGGAATTAAAACTACTTCTGGAAGAAATGAGAATTAATTGAAATTTCTCACAATAGAGAATCCTAAATTCCCCGTCTTCTATATCCTACCTAAAGTCCATAAAGACAAATTAAATCCCCCAGGAAGGCCCATCATATCAGGCATCGATTCTTTAACATCGAATTTGTCAGAGTTTATAGACAGTTTTTTACAAGAATATGTCAAAGAACAAAGATCCCATTTGAAGGACACAAATGATGTTCTGGTATTCCTAGACAAAATTGAATGGAAAGATAACTATTTCTTGGTGACTACAGATGTGACGGCATTATATACATCCATCAAACATATGGATGGGTGTAATGCAGTGCACAACATTTTGATGTAGAGTGGAAAAATGAATAAAACACAAATAGAATTCCTAATAGAATGTATAAATTTTATTTTGAAAAATAATTTTTTCTGGTTTAATGGGGATTTCTTTCTCCAACTCTGCGGGACGGCAATGGGTTCCAGGTTTGCGCCCAGCTATGCTAACCTCTTTATGAGTGTCTGGGGGAAATGACCATATTTGGGCATGGGCAGGCTGGGACGCGAACCTGGTAACCTGGAAAAGATACATAGTTGATATCATCTTTATATGGAAGGGGTCTCGCGAGAGTTTGGATAATTTCCTTTAATGTTTAGATTGTAATTCTGCAAATCTCAAATTTACATCAACAATAAGCAACTCTACTGTTAACTTTCTAGATTTAACTATTTATATAGAAGGAGATAAGATAAAAACTTGCAATTACTTCAAGGAAGTTGATTGCAATAACCTCATTTTACAATCTAGTTGCCATCAAAAAAGTTGGATAAATAATATTCCATTTGGTCAGTATAGAAGGTTGAAATGCAACTGTACAGATAATGAGATGTTTATAGAACAATCAAGTACTTTAACAAAGAAATTTGTAGAAAGAAACTACAAGAAAGATAATATAGACAAAGCGTTGGATAAAACTATCTCTCTAACTAGAGAACAAATTTTGTTACCAAAAGACAAACAGATTAAAAAGACATTAGATATCCCTTTCATCACCCAATATAATAGAGAGGCTGATAATATTAAGCATATCTTACACAAGCATTGGCACATACTAAAGAACGACCCAATATTGGGACAACACATTCCTGATAGGGCCCAAGTACTTTTTAAAAGGGGACTTAATATCAAAGGCATTATAGCTCCAAGTGCCTTAAAAGGTAAAAAGATCAATAATACATCAGGTTGGTTAAATCTCCCAAAAGGTTTCTTTAGTTGTAAAAAATGCTTAGCTTGTGTATCATATGCCATGCCTGGAGATACATTCATATCTCATTCCACGGGCAAAATGTATAGGGTTAATAGACATACTGTATAAACTGCAGATCCAAATTTATAATATACCTTCTAACTTGCCCTTGTGGATTTCAGTATATTGGGAAGACCATCAGACCCCTACGAGTCAGAATTTTGGAATATGTAGGAAATATAAGGAAAGGTCTGACAACACACAGTGTGTCCAAACATTTCCTCATGTTTCATAATTCTAACCCTTCTGGACTAAAATGTATGGGTTTGGAACAAGTTCTACCCCATTGGAGAGGTGGAGATCGGGATGCAGATCTTATAAGGAGAGAAACACTATGGATTCATTTATTAAACACTATACATCCCGCGTGTCTTAATTTAGATTTCAATCTGAGAGCCTTTATTTGATTTGATGATTAATACATGTTTTTTCTCCTACCTTCATTCACAGACCACTGGTTTTGATTAATTAATATTGTCTTAATTATGTTTTATTGTTTTATTATTTTTAGATTTGTATTTGGTATTCTCTGCATGTGAGGCATTGAATATTTTACTTATCTGAGTTACTTGTTATAGATTCTAAGACCGGATGAATCAGTGATACATGTAAGAGAAAATAAAACAAATATAGTGCAGACTATAAAGACTGGTAATGTCACCCTGTAGTCTGTAAGAATAGAACTCACAAAATTGGTCATACGTTATGGCATGTCAGAGATCCATCTCTCTCTGACTGGAGCCCTTTTAGCCGCAAGTGCCAGGATATCCCTCAATGGGTAGATATGGTATATATGCAAAAAAGAAAGGAACCACAATAGTGCATACTATTCAGCCAGTGTATTAGAAATCATCACGAGTAAATTGAACTCACATTTTCCAAATAATAACAGGTATGGGAGAGAACTGCCGATTTGTCTGAGAGACCCCGTCTGCAAGCAGCTTTCCAGCGTCTCAATTGCGCCTCACTGCTAACTTCCGCGTACGTCACTTCCGTCGCGTCACTTCCACGGTCGCGTCACAGCTGAGGGCGGATGTTCAATCTGTGTCTGGTACCAGCTCCAATCTTGCAGGGACTGGGACAGGGACTGGCAAGATTGGAGCTGGTACCAGACACAGATTGAACATCCGCCCTCAGCTGTGACGCGACCACGGAAGTGACGCGACGGAAGTGACGTACGCGGAAGTTAGCAGTGAGGCGCAATTGAGACGCTGGAAAGCTGCTTGCAGACAGGGTCTCTCAGACAAATCGGCAGTTCTCTCCCATACCTGTTATTATTTGGAAAATGTGAGTTCAATTTACTCGTGATGATTTCTAATACACTGGCTGAATAGTATGCACTATTGTGGTTCCTTTCTTTTTTGCATATATACCATATCTACCCATTGAGGGATATCCTGGCACTTGCAGCTAAAAGGGCTCCAGTCAGAGAGAGATGGATCTCTGACATGCCATAACGTATGACCAATTTTGTGAGTTCTATTCTTACAGACTACAGGGTGACATTACCAGTCTTTATAGTTTGCACTATATTTGTTTTATTTTCTCTTACATATATCACTGATTCATCCTGCGCTCCTCCTCATCTCCAAGCAAGAAAACTCTGTATCCTGGGATTTGGAACAATCCCATCAGAGGAAGTTGAGCAGCAATTTATACACTTTTATTATCATTATTTTTTCACTGGTTGGTGTTAAGTTTATTAGTGTATTTTTACATCATGTGCTTTATTTAATTAATTCTATACACTACTTTTATATCACTTTTTGGAAGCGCCCAGTCCATCCACCACTCCCCCTCCCCCTTTTTTGTTAGATTCTAAGACAGGGCATACATTTTTCTCCCTTGTGGCTATGTATAACCATACTAAACTCCCCATTATTGGCTAATAGGCGAGCCAATAAGACACTGAGATAGGGTATTTGAATGCTGTAACTTTGTTGAGAATCACTCCTGATAAAACCTTTACGGTGAAACGCGTAAAGTGGCAGTCTATTGCAGTCAGCAGAGGGATTCACTGGAGGACTCCAGCCCGCCTACCTCCCCACTTCCGGTGACGCCAAGCGTGAGAGATGTGAGACGCAAGGACCCAGAGCAAGGCAAGGGGAAGACGCGTGTAGAGCTGTCAGCTGACCGACAGCGTCCTTTCCAGCCTCAGAGGGATCCGTTCTCATCCTCGCTACAATGGGCGCAGTATAACAGACTACTTGCGGGAGCGGACACACATTTTGGCGGGGATCTTATCCCAATCTGCTTGATTTGATTTGCAGAATGTGAGGGCAAATTTTTATATTGATTTTACAGATAAAAGTCGGAACAGTCTGCACCATGTTCTGTGTTTCTTTTTCATCCTGCTAAGGTCCCACCACATTTATTCAAGGGTGATTTGGATGTTAACCATCAATCTAACAAAGATAAGTTGAAATCTCATTGGGCTATGTGATTCTAAGAACCATACCACTTGAACAGACATATTTGCACTATACTGTATGTTTGTGTGTGCTCTCTTCTATATATACCTGCGCTCCCCAGTATCCAGTTACCTGACATCTCTTGGATTGAAGAAAACAATCTACACGAAGGGTTGAAGCTGCATTTATCTTTTATAGTGTCACATTCACTGACGTCTGCACATTTATACAGTTATAATTATTCATGTGCACTTATTAAGTCACTGGAATAAGATTTAAGCGCCACTCTTTAACTATTTGTTTGCACTATTTGGTGGTTTATAGCATATTCCCACAAACATTTTCTTTATACTTTTACCTCCACTGCCAATTTCTATCCACAAAGTCTCTACATTTTCATAATTCCCTTCATAAACATCATCCATAGACATAGACATATATAGAGTATACTGTCACTATTCCTTTAATAACATATGGGCTTAAATTAGTGAGCTGAAACACCTGGTAACCTAGGAAACCAAACAGGTACAAGAGAGAGTCCCTTTGCATATGTAACGCACTTTCCCCACCCCCTGGGAGATATAGCGGCTACGGTGTATGTGGTGCGTTACCTGCAGCTCACAGGAGGCTTGAACTTCCGCTACTGGGAGCCTGGGGTGCCGTGTACCTGATCCGGTTGACGACAGCACCTCCACCTGCGCGGGATCCTAACAATGTGGGATAACCCTGTGCAGGACAATATAATAAACTCACACCTATAGAATATAACAGGTTTTACTGAACAGGATATAATACTACTACCCCACAATATACAGTATATACACTCCCAACTCCCTTACACCAAGTGAGTGTCCCCACAGTGCAAAGGTTGCTCGGCACCAATACCCTGATGTCCTTTTACCTAATGTCAAGGCCCACCCAAAATTGTGTATGGTAGTGCTACCCGTGAACCATTGGTGCACTTTAGTTGAGGTACCTGCCGGTACTCCAATACCCAGAGCGGCCAATTAACAACAGGGATCCTGGAGATCCAGCGATGTTGCGTCAGCGAAGCCTCCGCCTCTGCATGGGGTGGGTTCCAGCAGGATAGTCCCACCAATAAAATAGTCTTTAATCATGTATGCCTGCATCGGGTCCCAGAATGTAGGCTATGCTTCACAACGTGGCGTCTTCACTGGCTCTATAAACTAACTATATACAGCTAATGGGGAAATGTCCCTAGCTAGAGGCTTCCCTGAGCAGCCACAATCTAATTAGGTGATTGGGAACTATCTTGGACCTAAGGGGGTTAATATGACCTAGTCTGGGTGCAATTGACACCCAGATCAGTTCTGGCTCCAACTGAACTAACTGTCAGCTTGCACTTCCCAATGGGGCATTCTGGGGAGTGTAGTTCCCCAGCGGAGCAACATTGTGAGGAGGAAGGGGGGGCGGGAGGAGGCAGGTGGAGACATGGCTACACATATATCAGGTAACCTAGGAAAACCAAGCAGGTACAAGAGAGATTCCCTATGCATAAATCAGGTAACTTAGGAAACTTCATTAATTGTTTAACAACAGGAGTGATCTATTTAATCTCTTACAAATGTGGTAAATACTACATGGGCAAAACACATAGAGCACTTAAAGTGCAAGTCCTTGAGCTTATAGGATCACTCAGGAATCATCTCGCACTCCGATTGCACGACATGTCACTGAAATGAATAATGGAGATACTAAGGTCCTAAAATTCTGTGGTATAGAACAGGGGTGCACAAACTGGGGGGCGTGTCCCCCAGGGGGGGTGGGAGATTTGTCTGGGGAGGGGGCGGGGGCGATTGCAGAGGTCCTGCGCTCTTCCCCAGGCATTACAATTAATTGCCGGGGTATCGCGTGAGGCCTCTGCAACAGGAAAACTTACCAGTTTTCAGACGCTGTGATGGGTCTCCATGGTAACGCAGCATCAAATGACGCAGTGGGTTCATGTGACATGACATGAGGGGGGGGGGGGCACGAGCTCCGGAGCAGGCAGACAGGGTGGCACAGCAGGAATAGTTTGCGCTCCCCGGGTATAGAACATGTACCATGGGGGCCTAGGAAGGGGAACTGGGATAAGAGATTGATGCAGAGGGAGAGTAAATGGATATTCACACTGCAGACACTCTACCCAGGCGGATTGAATGAAGGATTTATATATGTATCATATCTGTAAAATATATTGATTCTACTATCTCATCAGCATAAATATTTGATGGTTATTTATGGATATATATTTGATATTCAAGCCTAATCCATTAGAACCCAATATAGTTATGTGCATATTACGGTAATCAGTGAGTTCTAAACTCATTTTGGACCCGGTTTGACTCTTACAGGCGGGTCTACTTAAGTTACACCATTACCATACTGGACCATTGTAACGCTTGCGCGAGCCCACAAACAAGACCTGACCCCGGCACTGAGGTGGGAAGGACTGTGCCACACACCCACAGTAGCGGGGGCGAGCCCAGAAGGTGTTTTGTAGCGTTGCTGGGTCTGGGTATGTAGAAAGGGTTAATCCAATACTTGCCGGGGTCCGTGGGTTGGAGAGGTACACGTAGTTGGAGTCCGTAAGCCTGTGGTCTGGGGTTGGAGAGGTACTCGTCGTCGTTATCCATATGCCAGGGGTCAAGAGCCAGAGAGAATCCAAATGCAAAGCCAGGTCGGTACACGAGAGGTTAACTGCAGAGAACAAGACAAGACTGGGCTGGACAAGACAGGCACACTCAAAGGCTACACAAGGTTATGTTCAGCAAGGTATGACAGGAAGAGGAAGTTTCTTATAGGAGACAGGAACCAGTAGGAGAGGGGGCGGAGTGGAGGTGGAGCCTCTGCAGATGCAAAGGACAGGCTGCAGGAGACAAGGGCTTACAGCAATCTTGACTCGCTGCTGGGACTCGTTGCGCGACGTCATGCGTGCACGCCGCGCGCAGCGGAGGCGCGGCGTGACCGAGGGGGCAGAGCTAAGGTCTGTGACCTGGTAGAAGAGGAGCGGGTGAGCACGCGCTCTGTAAACAGAGCGGGGGTGCGTGCACCAACTGGGGGCAGATCGGAGGCAGCAGCCACTGCAGTACTGTTATGTAAAGAGGAGGAACCGCGCCGCAAGGGACGCAATCCCCGAATCCTCACAGCCATATGGGGATCCAGGTATACAGTTGAGTTTTAAACTCACCTGGACCCGTTTTGACTTTTAGAGGTGGGCCCACTTAATATGCATCATTCCTACAACTTCTACACTGTAGGTATCATAGGAGACTGTACAAAGATGCAGATGCCTACCTATCTTAACATCTCTGCACTATTAACCATACAGGATGTGGATGAATGAACAGGCATACCTTTTTATATATACATACGATAATATACATATATGTATTTATTCCTGGTTCTGTTATCTATCATTATCCCTTTAAAGATCAATATTCCCATTATACTGTCCTTTGTGGAACCGTTATATTAACTGACCATAATATATCTGGTATTAACTTAGGTACTATCCAATATTAAGCAATACCTTTTATGATGATCTATATTGTAAGCATCAGCCGTGCATTATTTCATTATTGGCTTTTAACCATTGATTGGAATATAGCAGCCTCGCCTGTCTCTAGTTGGATATTGTAGTGCTTGATGCATAAGTACACAAATAAAGATCATAATCTTTAATAGATGTTTCTCTGTACAATGTTTGATTTAACTCTTGATGGTGTTTGGAATTTATTATAGAAATTCAGTATAGTGAAACATAACTTTACCGTGTCCTATATAGAATTGTGGTTATTAACGTCTGTAATAATAATCAATTATACCAATAACCGATTCACCCCCATGTTAAAATAAGTACCGGGATGTATGTCTTACCGGGGGTATATGTCTTACTTCCGTAATCACCACTTTGGTGATAAGACTGTTTATTTTTGTGGTCCGAACTTATGATGATTGGCCCTAGAGTTTGGTCAATCCCCCTAATCAGGTATATAAGGTTGGTGTGATGGAGTGCAGAGTACTCCCCCTACCTTGAAAAAGTGTTGCATTCAACACGAAACGTGCGTCGGTTTTATGACATCACTCCGGTGATGCTGAGGGAGCGACGATCGGAGAGCTGAGCACATAAAGCTCAGTTCGTATGGCGGTTTTCATTAGACGTAGGGGATGGTATACTTCTTGTAATGGTAGCATTTATTACGCTTTTAGTACATACAGTATACCACTGAACAACTGTGATTATTATGGATTTGCTATGTAGCGCTATGATTGGAGTTTTATGCTGATTTATTTAGCTAATGTGCTCTTCATACAATTTACTTAACAGTTGTTATCAGTGTGGATACATATGTAGCTCTGAGAACAATTAATCAGTGACTATACTGCCATTGACGATATCAAACTTTATTAAGGACACAGTTACTATGTAACTATTGTTTCAAAATACATGTTTTCATTGACCACCAACACTTGTAACCAAGGAGTTAATGGATACATATGCTGAAAAGCAGTAGGTTGGTACTTACCATCTACAAATGCTGGTTCAACGGAAAAAGTAACAAAACTACCATTGATAACTGTTGCAGTGAAATAGCAACATAACTTTGGTTTAGTTTTGTTTTTTGATCAGGCTTGAACGTGAGGAGTTATTTGTAACTGTACACATCACAGCAACATAAGTTGCAATAACGTATTGCTCGTGTGCACTGCCTATTTGGCCCTATGCTGCAGCATTGCTATGTCTTTAAACCTGATTTGTGTTTTGTGGTTAGCATGTACACTATTCTCCAGTAACTAAAAGATATCCATATCGCCAGACCTACCTTCTTAGCCCTGTTAGGGTATATACAGATAGATGTAACGTCTGTGTGAAGATACAATACCGATTCAATTTAAGTGACCTCTCCGTATTTTTAACATTTTATTGTATATCACACCTTATTGTATATTAGTTTACCTTAATAAAGTGTTTTTAAATGTTCACACTATTGTGAGTGGCCAAAGGGACACTAATACTCACAGATTACATTTTTACGGACAAATAATTGTTCATAGCGAGTGCAATTAGGAATCTTTGGGTTGTATCTATCAACCTTTTTGTAAATAAATTGCCATTGTTTCCTTATGCACCTTATGTACTCCATAATTACATTCATTTAGTAATAGGTGAGCGCTAGGTAATATCTTGTTCGTAACCTAGGAAACCAAGCAGGTACAAAAGAGAGTCCCTATGCAGACTTCAGGTAACCTAGCCATGGGAATAAGTGCTTCAGACATAAAAGTAAAATTTCGGAAGAGGTGTCCCTGCTCTGAATAGCTTACAATCTAATTGTAGGTAGGAAGGACATACAGAGACAGGAGGAGGGCGTTCTGGTAAGTGAATCTGCAAGGGGCCAAGCTTTATGTATCAGGTGTATAGTATTAGCCACAGTGCTACTCATAAGCTTCTTTAAGCAAGTGTGTCTTAAGGTGGGTCTTAAAGGTGGATAGAGAGGGTGCTAGTCGGGTATTGAGGGGAAGGGCATTCCAGAGGTGTGGGGCAGTCAGTGAGAAAGGTTTAAGGTGGGGAGCTTCAGATACAAAGGGAGTAGAGAGAAGACATCCATGAGCAGAATGCAAGAGTCGGGATGGTACTGTACATTGCAAGAAATTAGGGTTGAGATGTAAGGAGGGGCAGAAGAGTGTAAAGCTTTAAAAGTGAGGAGGAGAATTGAGTGTGAGATGGGGGATTTGATAGGAAGCCAGGAGAGTGATTTCAGCAGGGGAGACGCTGAGACAGATTTAGGAAAGAGTAGAGTGATTCTGGCAGCAGCGTTTAGGATAGATTGTAAGGGAGACAGGTGAGAGGCAGGAAGGCCGGAAAGCAGGAGGTTACAGTAATCAAGACATGAGAGAATGAGTCAGAGTTTTAGCAGTCGAGCAACAGAGGAAAGGGCATATATTTGTGATATTGTGGAGGAAAAGTGACAGGTTTTAGAAACATTTTGAATGTGAGAAAAGAATGTGAGAGTGTGACCCCTAGGCAGCGTGCCTGGGCAACTGGGTGAATGATAGTACTTCCAACAGTAATGTGGAAGGAGGTAGTATGGCCAGGTTTGGTAGGAAGTATAAGGAGCTCTGTTTTTGCCATGTTAAGTTTTAGTCGACGCAGGGCAACCCAGGATGAAATCACAGAGAGACATTCAGAAACTTTGGTCTGTACAGCAGGTGTAAGGTCAGGGGTTGAAAAGTAAATGTGTTTGTCGTCAGCATAGAGGTGATATTTAAACCCAAGAGATGTTATTAGGTCCCCTAGAGAGTGTACAGAGAAAAGGGAAGAGGTCCCAGGCCAGAACCCTGGGGTACCCCCACAGAGAGATCATTAGAGCAGGAGGAGGTGTTAGCAGAAGAGACATTGAAAGTATGATGGGAGAGGTAGGATGAGATCCAGAATAGAGCTTTGTTCCGAATACCAAGAGTATGGAGAATGTGAAGGAGAAGAGGGTGGTCCACAGTGTCAAATGCTGCAGAGAGGTTGAGTAATATGATCAGAGTGTAATGACCTCTGTCTTTGGCAGCACGGAGGTCATTAGTTATTTTAGTGAGGGCTGTTTCAGTCGAGAGAGCAGTGCGGAAGCCAAATTGTAGAGGGTCTGGGAGAGAATAGGTGTTGAGAACGTGGAGCAAGCGAAAGAATACAAGACGTTCAAGGAGTTTAGAGGCAAAAGGCAGGAGGGAGACAGGTCGATAGTTAGAAAGACAGGTAGGGTCAAGCTTGCTATTTTTGAGTAATGGTATAACTGTTGTATGTTTGAAGGAGGAATAATAATAATAATAATAACATTTTATTATCTTTTTCATTATATTAGAGGGGTCTCTTGGGACCACTTTGGTCCTTCAGTCATTGTTGATGTTTTGAGCCAGCCGGCGTTCACCTTTATTATGACTCCGGCTAACCTACTGTCACAGTATGCTTATAGGGATCTATATTATAATGGAAGACAAGCAAAAGGCGACACTGTGTGGTTATTTGCATGTCATTACCCAGAATCCATGGCTGCAGTGGAAGCATTGTTTAATAAGAGATAATGGGGAGAGGCAGGGTTGCAGACCTGTGTGAGACGTGTGAAGGTGCTCACACGTGGGATTTGCCATTAAAGATAATAAACGTATGGAATGAAGATCTGACTTCTGACCCAGTTACAAGAAGA